>NC_091059.1:36774370-37374370 GCF_000393655.2 Nicotiana sylvestris
TATCAAAAAATAGGAGCAAAAACTTGACTTAATCTGGACTTGTTTGGCTTTGTGCCTAGACAGCTCGCATTTCGTAAAAATCAAAAAGACTAGGACACCCCCCTCTTTTCTTTTGATTTATGCTGCATCAGTCCCATAGAATGGGGTAGATAGGAGTTAATCAGTAATGGGAAGGCATTCATTTCAATATCTATAAACGGTGACAATTGCTCAGTCTATTTGATCGAATTGATAGATACGAAACCCTCCCCATTCTTTGGATTTTATCAATCAGATGAAAAAAAAAAAAAAGAATAAGAATGAAAATCTTACCTTATATTAATCTTTTTTTATCCATCTCATAAAAAAAAATTGGATTTGTTGTTTGGTGTATTTATCTATTTTAGATCATTGAAATCGTTGATGATTCAATTAAAAAAGAAAGACTTATCTTTTTTCTTTCCTAAGATGATCAAAAGTGATCTTTAACTATCAAATTTTCTTCAAATAATGATGTCGAAAAGGGAACTTTCTAAATTTAGAAATATAAATAGTTTTAATCATTCCTTATAAGCGGAATCTTTGCTATTTGAAGAAGTATGAAATAGGTCAATCTCTCCTATTGAGTCACGTGAAGATGCAGAATCAAAAAGAACTCATTTATTCGTCTTATTTATTATTATTCTTATTTATTATTATTTCTATATATTATTTATATATTAAATATTAATTAATATGTTAGATAAATTAATATTAGCGATGGGGTCTTACTAAAGAAAAATATTTATCCACCTATCTCTATAGTATATAGATATAGAACAAAGTATAGATTATGGTGTTTATACATCAGCCCAACCAATGACTATTCATGATTCCATAATTGAATCAATTCCATACCGGTTCTTAGAGGAATGTTATGGTAAAACTTCGTTTGAAACGATGTGGTAGAAAGCAACGTGCGACTTGAAGGACAGGATCCGTTGTGGATTTGTACATCCACCATTTTATGTAGGAATGAAGGTGCTCTTGGCTCGACATCATTGGTTCTGTTTCATTAGAACCCCTCTTTTTTGTTGTCTTGGAATGTAAATAGTCCATGATGGAGCTCGAGTAGAAAGTATTAATTTATTTCTCGGGGCAAGAGTCTAGGGTTAATGCCAATCAATAAAAAAATTGGAACAACTTCGTAAATATATTTTCGGTATGGAAATCGAAAGAATCCAATTCGAGCAAGTTTCCAATTCAAAAATTCCTTGGAATTGATCAAACTTTTTCGATCCAAAGTGTTTCACGCGGGAATCCATCGTCTGTAGGATTCTTTCATAGAAATCGCAAAAGGGGTATGTTGCTGCCATTTTGAAAGGATTAAAAAGCACCGAAGTAATGTCTAAACCCAATGATTTAAAATAAAACAAAGATAAAGGATCCCAGAACAAGGAAACACCTTTTTTATTGTCTTAATAACTGGATCGAACTGAAGAATCCAAATCCATTTTAAACGAGACAAACATAAAAGGAGGAAAGACCGCTCAATAAATGAAATTGCCGAAAGATTTTCCTTTGAACTGTTTGAAAGTTATCCAACTTGAGTTATGAGAGTACGAATGGTTTCTTTTTCATTTTCAGGAAGAAAGAAGAAAAAAAAAGACTTACATCTTTAATTGATTTGATCATTTTATGGACCCAGTTGTCATTTCTTAGATAGAATTCCATACAGAGATAAAACCTCGAATCAATCATTTTTCTCGAGCCGTACGAGGAGAAAGCTTCCTATACGTTTCTAGGGGGGGTGTTGTTCATCTACATCTATCCCAATGAGCCGTCTATCGAATCGTTGCAATTGATGTTCGATCCCGAAGAGAAGGAAAAGATCTTCGGAAAGTGGGTTTTTATGATCCGATAAAGAATCAAACTTATTTAAATGTTCCTGCTATTTTATATTTCCTTGAAAAAGGGGCTCAACCTACAGGAACTGTTCAGGATATTTTAAAGAAGGCGGAGGTTTTTAAGGAACTTCGTCCTAATCAATCCTAATCAACCGAAATTCAATTAAGGAAATAAATTGGCAATCCTGCTGGTCCTACTTCGGAAGCTCATATCTTTTGATCCACAAGGAATTTTGAGGTGATTCAATAATGAAAGTTGTAGTCCTTCGTGTCTAGTTTCCCAAAAGGTAAAGATATCGCAATTTTGACATCTGTAGAGAAAGTTATGACCAAAATACTTATGTCTGTCCCTGCAGAGCAAGACCTGCGCGGCCGCGGTCGTTTTTGCGCGGCCAGCGCGCCCAGCGCGAAAAGGAGCGCGGTCCGCGCCAAAACTGCTGCTCCCTCCATTTTTCTAAGTTCCAGGGTGTCCGTACTCGCTCAAAACTCACCCGAAACACACCCGAGGCCCCCGGGACCTCAACCAAAAGCACCAACGCATCCTAAACATTATTCAACCTCGTTCCAATCGTCAAAACACCTCGACTAACACCAAAATCATCAAATCACATCGAATTCAAGCCTATGAATCTCAAGAACTTCCAAATTCCATTTTTTATCAAAAACCCAACCAAACCACGTCCGAATGACCTCAAATTTTGCAGACAAGTCCAAAATGACATAACGAAGCTACAGAAACTCTCAAAATACCATTCCGACCCTCGGATCAAAATCTCACCTATCAACCGGAATTTGCCAAAATACTAACTTCGCCAATTGAAGCTTAATTCTACACCGTACCTCCAAAACCACTTCTGATCACTCTCCTAAGTCACAAATTACCTCCCGAAGCTAACCGAACCGTCAGAACTCACATCTGAACCCTCTAACACATAAGTCAACATCCGGTTGACTTTTCCAACTTAAGCCTTCTTAAAAGAGACTAAGTGTCTCATTTCTTACCAAATCCTCTCCGAACTCGAACTAATCATCTCGATCCCATAAAAGACGGATAACGAAGCGTAAAGAAGCTGAAATGGGGAAAATGGAGCGGTAACTCATGAGACGACTGGCCGGGTCGTCACATCCTCCCCAACTTAAACAAATGTTCGTCCTCGAACGAGTCAAGAAACATACCTAAAGCCTCAAACAGATGAGGATATCTGCTCCGTATCTCCCGCTCGGTCTCCCAGGTGGCCTCCTCCACGGGCCGACCTCTCCACTGCACCTTCACTGAAGCTATATCCTTTGACCTCAACTTCCGAACCTGGCGACCCAAAATAGCTACTGGCTCCACATCAAAGGTCAAATCGTCATCCAAGTGAACCGTGCTGAAGTCCAAAACATGAGACGGATCCCCAATATACTTCTGGAGCATAGAAACATGAAATACCGGATGCATACTCGACAGGCTGGGTAGTAAAGCAAGCTCATAAACCACCTCCCCAATCCTCCGAAGCACCTCAAAAGGCCCAATGAACCGAGGACTCAACTTGCCTTTATTCCCAAATCTCATAACACCCTTCATGGGCGAAACCTTCAGCAGGACCTTCTCACCGACCATGTAGGACACATCTCGAACCTTCCGGTCCGCATAACTCTTCTGACGTGACTGCGCTGTACGAAGCCTCTACTGAATCACCTTCATCTTCTCTAAGGCGTCCTGAACCAAATCTGGCCCCAATAGTCTAGCCTCGCCGGGCTCGAACCAACCAACCGGAGATCTACACCGCCTCCCGTACAAAGCCTCATATGGAGCCATCAAAAATCTCGAAATTAGCAAAACCCGATCCCCGGGCCCACGTCTCGGAATCAGGTAAAATTTAAATTTTCAGAATCCTCATACCCTCACGAGTCTAACCATACCAAAATTATCCAATTCTGATACCATTTGGTCCTTCAAACCATCATTTTACATTTTTGAAAGGTTCCACAATTTTCTTCCCAAATTCCATCTCAAATCACGAATTAAATGATGAATTCAGTGATAAGATTCATGTACTCTAACCAAATCTGAGTTAGAATCACTTACCCCGACCAATTTCTTGAAAACCCTTCGAAAAATCGCCAAAATCCGAGCTCTCTAGGTCAAAATATCAAATGAAATCCAAAACCCCGTATTTATAGAGTACCCCTCGGATTCCGACACCGCTGACCACACAAAAATGACCGCGGTCCGAACAAAACCAGCGGGGTCCGTGCAAAAACGACCGCGGCCACGCAGGTCTTGCTCTACAGGGATAGGCTTTAGTTTTTTGGCCATAACTTTCGCTACAGATGTCCAAATTGCGATATCTTTACCTCTCTAGAAACTAGACACGAAGGGCTACAACTTTCGTTTTTGAATCACCTCAAAATTACTTGTGGATCAAAGGATATGATCTTCCGAAGTAGGACTAGCAACCTGCAATCTTCACGTCCGCGGCCGCGGCCACTTTGATGCGGCCAACACTAGGCCAGCGTGCCCAGCTCGAAAAGGAGCGCGGTCCGCGCCAAAACTGCTGCTCCCTCCATTTTTCTAAGTTCCGGGGTGTCCGTACTCGCTCAAAACTCACCCAAAACACACCCGAGGCCCCCGGGACCTCAACCAAAAGCACCAACGCATCCTAAACATTATTCAACCTCATTCCAATCATCAAAACACCCCGACTAACACCAAAATCATCAAATCACAACGAATTCAAACCTATGAATCTCAAAAACTTTCAAATTCCATTTTTGATAAAAAAACCCAACCAAACCACGTCCGAATGACCTCAAATTTTGCAGACAAGTCGAAAATTACATAACGAAGCTACAGAAACTCTCGAAATTCCATTCCAACCCTCGGATCAAAATCTCACCTATCAACCGGAATTCGCCAAAATACTAACTTCGCCAATTCAAGCCTAATTCTACACTGAACCTCCAAAACCACTTACGATCACTCTCCTAAGTCAAAAATCACCTCCCGAAGCTAACCGAACAATCAGAACTCATATCGAACCCTCTAACACATAAGTCAACATCCTGTTGACTTTTCCAACTTAAGCCTTCTTAAAAGAGACTAAGTGTCTCATTTCTTACCAAATCCTCTCCGAACTCGAACTAATCATCTCGATCCCATAAAAGACGGATAACAAAGCATAAAGAAGCTAAAATGGGGGAAATGGAGCGGTAACTCATGAGACGACTGGCCGGGTCGTCACACTTAATAGTCAAGCATTGAACTAGTGCAGTGTAGAAAGCCAGCCTCAGTATGCCAGAGTTCTAAGGGTTCTCAAGAGGATCCCAAGGCAGTACACATACTAGAGGGGCCAGTACTTATTAACTAGGAGTAGAGTGAAAGTGCAGGACTCATGTTTAAAAGAAGTTTATTAAGGACTGGACTCAAAAGGTCAGTTTAAAAAGCAATTAGTAACAAAGATTGTTGAAAACAAGTTGGACTGGTAAACAAAGTTCAGACACTTCAGGATAAGACCACACACAACAAGTGAATGAATTGAGTAATCAGACAGGGGTTAAGGGGGTTTGGGGATACATAGACATTTACTGCAGACATATGACCCTAGTAGGAGTATTAGGACTGGTATGGACATGCTCAGAGATAGTTTGACACTGGCATAATCACAAACCAGTCATGAACACATAGAGGGAATATGGGTTTGGGATTCACAAAGTGGTAAGTGCACAGTAGGTGAAAGAATACAATTGTCCAGGCATGCTTGAATTACACAAGGGGGTACATGAATTCAAAAGAGGGAAGGGGGTCATATTAGCATGCTTAACTACAAACTTCACAATAAAATCATAAGTAAAAGCAGGCTAGAAATAATAGAAACTGAAACAAGAAGAGAAACATGTTGTTGTTGAGACTTTAAATTAACTAGGACATACCAGTGAGGATAAAATTAAGCAGAATGAAAGAATCAGAGAGTATATATGATTAGCCTTGGCTTGCAGTCGGCTAATAGTAGTAGAATAACATAGAGGTGTGTGTCCTTTGTGAAAGACTTAGAGTATTTATAGTTGAAAGTAGGTAGTGGAATACGGAAAAAATCATAGTAGTATACTAATTTAAGAACTCAGAATCAATCACTTCAAAGAATCAAGGAAGTACTTCCTTGAGTTAAGGGAGTCAGGGCCAAATGGGAGGATTTAGTACCATATAAGGGAGGAAGGGAAATTAGTGCATGATTAAATAAGGAAAGTGTCAAGATTCAGTAGGCATAAAGTAGTCAATTAGGACCAAATTCAAAAAGACCTAATTAAGAAAAGACTAAATAAAATAAAGTACCATATTAAATAAGGTAATGCAATCAGTTAATTCAAACAAACGAGTAGAATTCCAGGACTTTGAAGGAAAATCTTTCAATTACCAAAAGTTAAGGAAAATCAGAATCAATCATGGGGAGTCATGATTCTGCATACCTCAACATATAAATAGAGACGATTGAATAGAAGTAGCAAACAAAAAAGTCGATTGTATAGGCAGAAAGAAACAAAAGATGAGCAAACACAGTCATGTAGAGGTGATGTAAGTAGGCTAGAGATTCAGCAGAACGTATTCGAAGCATGGTGACCACAAGAGATTAACAAGAACCAGGTAAACAGGCTAACACACAGAAAAGAAGTAAAGGAGAGTCATGCTAACACACAGAAGAAGAGTAAAGAAAATCAAGCTAACACACAGAGACAAATAAAGAAAATCAGGCTAACTCACATAAACAAGTAAAGAAAATCAGGCTAACACACAGAAACAAGTAAAGAAAATCATGCTAACTCATAGAAACAAGTAAAGAAAATCTTTAAGAAAAAGGGCTTTTTAACAAAGTTGAGTTAAAAAGCAGTAAGAACTTAGAATCGGTCGAGATAAACAAGGAAAAATGTTTAATCATAAAGAAATCAGTCGAACGAGTATAGAAAGAACTCCGAAAACACTAGTTTTTCAAAGGGAGTAAAAATGGTTTAGAGTAGAAGATCTTTCAGAAGAAAGCTCGAGAATAAGCAAATCATAGAAGGAAATAGGCTTAAAGTATATAAATAACACAGATCTGAGAGATTCAGAAGAGAGTCAGGGTTTCAAAAAGAAACCCAAGTAAAATCAAAAAGATCATGTTGAAACTTCATCGATTGTGACATATAAGGTGTGATTTTGCCCAAAATCACATAGGAGAACCCATAAGTAACAGAAATAGAAACCCTAGGTCCAAATCAACATGGCCTAGGATCTTTTAAAGCCTTAGAGATGATTAGCAGAGCGATGAGAGACACATTGGAGGCTTGGGTTGAAAAGGATAGTCGCCGGAGATGACCGGAGATGGAAGGGAGTAGAGGAGTCTAGGGTTAGGTTTGAGAGAATAGTGGAGATGAGAGAGCATCTGAAGGCGGGGCCTTTGGATAAATGAATTAGGGTTGGGGGTCGTTTGGAAATTAAAAAGGAGAGGAATTATTTGGACCGTTGATCTGGGAGATCAACGGTCAGGATTAGAACGGGTAGGTGGGTTCCAGGTTTCGGTAAGGGTTAATAGGGTGTGGGTCGGGTTTTTAATTGTAAAATTGGGTTGGGAATTGGGGTCCGATTTGGCTATAATTAAAAGTCAATTTGGCTATAATTTAAATAGCCAGTTTTTCCCTATTTTAATTTATAAAAATAATAGATAATTTTTGGAAAATAATTTAAGGTGCCAAAATGATTTTAAATACATAATTAACAATCTAAAAATACAAAATCCAATTTTATGCATATAAAACATAATTAACTCTTAAAATGGGCTAACATTGCAATTATATGCAATTTAGCTTTAAAAATACCAAACTTAATTATAAAATACATAAAAATTATATTAGCCGTATTTATGCATAAATATAGAAATTAAATAGATGAATTATCTAAACAATAAATTTGGAAATAATTTTTGGGGGTTTTATGGGTAAAAGGGGAGAAAATAAACCAATTTAAACCCTTAAAAATTATGGGAAAAATAATAAAGCCTTGTGCATGATTATATATGCATATATATGTTATTGTGAAGGTATTTATGCTTATTTAAAATATACAGGAAAAAATTGGGTATCAACAGGGATCTCTCAGTATCCTAAGGATCTCTTAGTATCCTCAATATTTATGCTGGGGATCTCTCAATAATCTAAGGATCTCTTAGTATCTTCAATATGTGCTGGGGATCTCTTGGTATCCCACACTACAGTCCAAATTAATATATATGTGCAGGAGATCTCCCGGGATATTGTCCCGTAGTCCCAAAGTAAACACGCAGCAACAACCTGAAGAATACTCAATTAAATTAAATTTCACACCAAGGTAAAATAGGTATTTTATAACCTAGCATGCTTCACATAGGTCAAATAATGCAGTTTAGCAAATACAATAATTAAGTGAATTAGACATCATTTCCTAAGCTAACGACATGCTTAAATTGCAAGTAGAATAAATAGGAAGGAAAAACACAATTAAAGTTACTTAATAAAAACAGGATAAATTAAACAATTAGCACAAGTACGCACTCGTCACCTCACGTACAAGGCATTTCAAATATCAACAATACCAAATCCTAAGGGGAGTTTCCCCCACACAAGGTTAGTCAAGCCACTTACCTCGAACCGGCTCAAAATCAACTCGAAACTACGTTCTTGCCACGAGTACTTGACTCCAAATGGCCCAAATCTATTCAATTCAATTGCATAATGTAAATATAACTTCAAGTAACTGATTCCACAAATAAATTCTAAGCTAATACACGAAATAAGGTAAAATGACCAAAATGCCCTCCAAGCTCACATCTTGGAATCGGGTAAAATTTACATTTTCAGAATACTCATACTCTCACGAGTCTAACCATACAAAAATTATCAAAATCCAATGTCAAATACCCAATCAAAACTCGAAATTTAGGTCTAAGAACTTTCCCCCAATTTTCCACCGTAAATTCGAAATTAAAGGATGGATTTAAGTGTAGATTCATGAAAATTAGTCTAAATCGAGTAGGAATTACTTACCCAAATCGCCCAGGTGATAATCTCTTCAAAAATTGCAATTTCCCGAGCTCCCAAGTCCAAAATATGAATTATGGCTTAAACCCTCGATTATGGACCCTCGCGTTCGTGAAGCACAACTCCGCTTGGTTCAACTTTACTCTTTCGCAAACGCGATTCCTAAGTCGCGAATGTGATGACCAACCTCCCTCCTCCTACACGAACGTGGGACTACCTTCGCGAATGCGTAGGTATAAGATCCCACAGCCTCGTGAACGCGGGAATACCTTTTTGAACGCGAAGCATTAACCATTCACCAGCCCTAGGTCCTCTTTGAGAACGTGAGACCCCACTCGTGAATGCGAAGAAAGAAACCAGAACTGACTGCTGCAACTTTTTCTACAATTTTCTAAGTTCCAAAAATGATACGTTGAGCATCCGAAACACACCCGAGGCCCCCGGGACCTCAACCAAACATGCCAAACAATCCCAAAATATCATTCAAACTTGCTCCAATCTTTGGAACGCTCAAAACAATGTCAAAACACCAATTTAACATCGGATTCAAGCCTAAGAACTCCAAAAACTCCCAAATTACAGTTTCGATCAAATAGTCTATCAAACCTCGTCCGAATGACCTAAAATTTTGCAAGTACGTCACATTCAACATTACGGAGTTACTCCTACGTTTGGAATTTCATTCCGTCCCCGATATTAAAATCTCACTATTGAACCAGAAACTTCAAAAATTCAACTTTCGGCAATTAAAGCCTAAATAAACTATGGACCTCCAAAACACAATCCGAACATGCCCCTAAGCCCGAAATCACCCAACGGAGCTAATGAAACTGATGGAATTCCATTCCAAGTCCGTCTTCACACTGATCTGACTACGGTCCAAATTCTAAAGTTTAAGCTCTCATTTAGGAACTAAGTGTCTCAAAACACTCTGAAACTCAAAACCAAACATCCCAACGAATCAAAATAGCAGAAAAAAAACATGGGGAAAGTAGTTAATAGGGGATTGGGGCATAAATTCTTAAAACGACCGGCCGGGTAGTTACAAAACAGGAAGCTACAAGGCATTTAGGAGTATGTTTGCCTTCTTTCAAATCCAAATCGTTCCATAGAGCTGAGTTATAAGAGTTCGAGCCAAAGCTTATGTTTGTTATTGATATAGAGATGCTTTAAATTAGGAAAATTATAGCTAGCCAGAGGGCTAATACAAAAACAGGTAAGGTCATTAGTAGAGCGAGAATTCTTGACGACGTGGCCCTGTTTGAGACCCTATTAGATCGTGCATACCAGATGTGCGAATTTCCCACTTACGCTAAGATGGAAATATCTAACATACCCCGCGAATAGAAGGCCATGGGAGTATTAGAAGGTAAACATATAAGTTTCAATAGGTAACAAAAGCAAGGTGAAAAAAGGTACAAGGCTCCTAGTTAATGAAGATTATCTGAATTTCCACGTCAAGCAAAGAAATAAAAGGATTTTAAGTTACCTTCAACAAATATAGAGGTATGTACAATTGGCCACACCCATCCCAGTTATGCCCTATGGGAGCTAACATATATAGTTTAAGAGAAAGATGGGATATCAGGATCCAGCTTGGGTTAGAGTAACCTAAAATGGTAGATCGAGCCAGGGGAGCCGAAGGTGAAACAATGTTTTGTTGAAGTTTTCAGAATAATGCGATAGATAGAAGTATTAGCAGGAAAATAAGAAGAGAGTAAATGAAGCATTATGAGTAAGGTATGATAAATGGGTGATAATAGTAAATCAAACAGTGGTAGGATGATAGAGTCTATGGTCAAGTGAAGGAAAAGACAAGAGATGATAGGATTTGATACTATAGAAGAGTATAAGCCATAAAGTCATATCCTCATTTTGAGAAAATGCGTTGGCGACTCCAACGTAATTAACAGAAGGCTAAGTTAGACCCCCGGATTAATAGAAATCAACATAGGCTAGTAAACAAGAAAAAAACCGAACATGATTTAGGGACCAGAGGATTCGATAATAGTCAGCATCGTAAAAATTTCAGAAATCGTGTTTCGGAAATGATAGAATGGAAAATAGAAGAATAACCCTTAAAGGTCATTTAGGAAGACGCTTCCCTAAAGCAAGCAATGTGAGCAGTGTTATGCTTAAAGAACTAAGTGTGCCAGTTACGCTAGGTGTCACCCTCATGCATAAGGAGTTCAGTTATCCCTGGTAGAGAAGGGTTACCTCAAGGCGAGTAAAAGTAAGTGAAGACGTGAAAAGAAGCCAAAGATGAAGCGGTAAACCATATATAAGTAAATCTCCATAGCATTAAATGCTAGTACTCCCCTAAAGTGGGGAAGACGGAGTGATATGGTAGTAAGTCGGAGTTATGTAGTTCAAGTAACTATGGAATAGTAAAGAAAGAATGCGGTAAAAAGGCAAAAGGAATGAGATTGCATTTATTCAAATCCTACATATATGTTACGACTCTAGAACATTATTTAAGCACGATGTCAGGGAGAGGCAGTAAGGGTTCCCGACAAGGATGTTATTGATACTAAGTGCGAATGAACACTTGACATATAAGGATCCAGTGCGAGAGGTAAGTTAAGACAAAGGAAACAACCCAAGAGAGATTATGCGGAATATAGATATGAGAATGGACCAACGAGTATTTAGTAGTTGATTTAGGAAGAGCCTAGTTATGGCTAGACAAGATGATACAGATAAATTAGCAAATTGTTCACGATAAACCTAGTGAACCCCAGCATAGGGAATTTAGTCTCACAGATTCGACATCGTAATCCTTTAAAAATATTCAAATAGGAGTTGAGGTAGTTATAGTTGCTGTAAAAGTGTTACGGAAATAAAAGAGAGTGCCATAGGGGAGACAAAAAAATGAGTTCAGAAGTAACCCTACGAGAGCAAGGGCACGGAGGTATATAACTAAAGATATTTATAGGTGAGTAAGAACATCAAATATTTCGTCAGGTATATGATGAGATAAGCTCATAGCTTTACAAGAGTCAGAGAGTCTTCCCTAAATGCTACAATGAAAGACTAGATTAGGAAATAAGGAAGAAGGCTTCAAACTAAGCATTGTGACCTAAATAAATAATGGTCTTGTAGTAACAGTCTCACTACAACATCGTATGCACTCTATAAGAAAGTGGTACCTATTTTGACTAAGGAACGGAAAGTAAAATCCAAAGTAATATTCGAGATCATATGAGTTTCACAAAATTCCCATATATGTGGGCACTAATATAAGCCAAGTATTCCTACAATGAAAGACAGAACGACCAAGAAAAGTAATTGCTTACTTTTAATGAAAACTGAGAAGGCACAAGAGGAATTATCTGATCTATGACCCATAGTTAGTTACATTATGAACACACTTAAGATTTCAGAGTGTTATCCATGTAGCATATATATTGACAACGATACAGCTATAGGAGACTCTAGTATAAGTTAAAAGAAAGAATTGAGTCCACGTCTCAGACAATAGCTTGAATTGCTAAAAGGTTATATCATGGATGTTTCATAGCGTCCACGAGGGGATAAAGTTATAAATAATACCCTGAGCCACAGATCAGAAGATACTGTAAGCTTACTTAAAGGCTGAGATAGAAGAGCAAACTAAAGAGTTACATCAACTAAGTAAATCGGGGGTCTGATTACTAGATGTAGATAATTATAAAAATCGTGATTAGGAACATTGCAGAATCACCCTTAATATCAGATGTACAATAGAGATAGTACAATAGTCATATTCTATATCGACCCTACGATAAAGCTAGTTAGAATAGTACTAGCCTCTTAAGAAGTTAGTATGGAGCTCCTACCAGATTGTGTATGCACCAGAAATGGAAGTATTATAGTAGAGCTTCAAGTTGTGGATGTGAATTCCACATATTTGGAAGGGAGGTTATGAAAGAGACAGAATATATGATGCGAGATGTAAAGGTAAGTAAGGTAAAGGTAACGAAGGTATGAGATACTCAAGTACAGAAGCTTAGTAATAGTCCAAACTTCAAATAGAGGGATAGAAACGTCGTGATTCAGCATCCATAAATGAAAGTGGTGTCATTACTAGCATATCCTCTTCCCTATGTTTTCTAGGTACTGAGAGGTCTAGTTAAGAGTGTATAGAAGAGCTAGAGGTGGCGTGATGTATTGCTTGAGGTTCCAAAATAACATAAGGAAATGTATGGTGCTAGAAAGTGAAAGGAAGGTTGTGAGTACCATAAATAGATATGTGTAGGTTGTAAGCTAAAGTATGGTAGAGCAAAAAGGTTTTAGGTGGACAAGAATAAGGAGAAGAAAAGGTGAGTGAGAAGGTGACGAGAATAGGTAAGTCCTCGGGATTAAACCCATCACAACAAGAGAGCTGAAGGTTTACATAAGTTATAAAAAGCTTAGTATAGCATGAATGAACTCAAAGGAGTTTAAGACTAGGAGAATTTAGAAGAGAATGGATTTCATGAATTGTACAGGATTAAAATACCCACATAAGGTGAATCACGTTGGGATTCTATGAATTACAGTTATTGAAGTATAGTATTGACCCTAAGTGGATAAGCAAATAGCCCCAGATGTTCCCCGATGAGACGTAAGCCCTAGTGACAATATATTACGTAAGAGGTTTCAAATTATAAGTGGTATATTAAGATCAACATTAAGGTGAATCAACAATAGATGGATAAAAGTTCCAAAGTATGAGACGAGGTTTGGTTTCCATTCTTAAGATAAACAGCAATGAGGAAGCATTAAAGGACATATATTTATACATATAGGATAAGCAACGAGAGAGTAACTTGAAGTTTGGTAGTAGACCTCGGTTAAAATAAATCTAAGTAAGTGTTATGGTATAGTATGACCTACCTAGATGAAGTAAATCCATAAGGATGGATATTCGAGGTTGTGAAGCAAGATATAGCAATAGTCGTAAGTTCGACGAAGTACCAAGAGACGGACTTCAGTACACCTATAGATGCCTAGAGCGACAGCTTGCCATAGTTCTGTATATGTTCCCAAAGTGAGGCCTAGAGATTGGCCAAAAGCTGGACAAAAAAGGATAGAAGGGTTGCATAGGTGCACATACAAGGAAAAGTCGTACAGGATGCATGACAGAAGGTCGCAATAGTTACGAGATTGGAAGAATTCTGACAACAAGTCATGGTATGGGAAAGAGGCCTAACGGAGGGAAGTTCCCTGGCCTTCGAATATATTCACAAAACAGTTGCCTATATGTCAAGGACAATACTAGATTATTCGTAAGATCTATCGGTTATGAGACTGATAAGTGGATTAGTCAACGTTCGAGGATAAATGTTCCGAAGGGGGGAATGATATTACACCCCATAGTTTCATACGTGAGAGTACGTCGTAAGTCAATTGATGTAAGCTCACAAATGAGATCATCTTTGAAAGGATATAAATTAATTTAATCATGTTATCTCGGAAGTTACAATTATTGAGGATCATGAACAACAAGTACAAAGAGGGTTCAGAAGCTAAGGAATTGAAAAAAACAATGTTTCGTCGAAAGTCGAGAAGTTGTGAATGTTATAACATGTACTTTTGGGGTATGAATAGGGTGCTTAACATGATAAGGAGTTTATGTTATGAATTATGCTAGTCGTATTATAGTCGTATGTTATGTCTTTAAGTCAAGCGATTTGTGGAACAAAAGTTGGCAAAGGTCATCACAAGTTACATTCATAAATATGCTGAATATTAGGTCAAATGTAGCTGAAAATTTCTCCAAATGTACACGGATATATGGGATGATCTACCTACCAAATTGAAGACCTATGAGTCTAGTTTCCAACGGATCAAACCGTTCATTGATACAACATTATAGTTGAGAGATATGGCTATTTTTGCAAGGCTGCACAGGCTGCTAGGTGACAAAAAGGCGTGTCACCTACTTGCTTAAGACTGTTACCCGTCCCTTTCCTATCAGCCCCGGAGGAATTTAGGACTACTATTCTTATAAGAGGGAGGTTTTAGGATAACTTTTAGGTTTAAAGGTAAAAAGACTAAGGAGGCATACAAAAACAAGTAGGAATGCATTTAGAGGGAAAACATATAAGCAATTAGAAGGCTCATGTACACCTCCACAAACAATGCACATAGACAGCACGACTCATACACAGTTAAGATCTGAATTTAAAAATCCTAAAGCAGGGTGTTAAGTCAGAACTAGATTCATTATGTAACTCAGAAAAGAAGTCTGAATAAGGTCTGTCTGCTGGTTGTAGTAGTTGATAATTAACAAAGGCAATTCCAGTTTTATCATTATTACCTAAGGCTTGCCTGGGTTCAAAGCGAGGTGCAGTAGTTGTTCCAAGTTATTAAGACAGTTTGGAGATTACTTTTATTACCTAAAGCATGATGTCCTAGGTGTTCAGCACATAGAATTATTGCCAATTGGTTGTAATGACTAAGTAAAGAGCTGTTTTATTCCTTTTACGCGTTCATAGTTAGCCTAATTGTGCTTACGCAAATATAAATGAAATCCTAAAGACATGGTATCTAATGTACAGAATGATGTATATGTAGAATCCTACACAGGATTTCTATATGCTCAAGTATTACAGTGTTTAAAACATGATTTCCAGAATATGCAGGGATGATATGCTTGTTAACCTAAAGCAGGATATCTAAGTGTACATGGCAGCAGAAACATGATTGCAGAAACACTGGTTATTAACACATTTAGCGCAGGAATTTCTAAGTGATATGATAGTGAAATGGACATGCTGAAAATAGTAAGTGTAAATCCTGGGGAGCATGATCTCTAATGTATTAGATGAGTCCTAAGCATGGATTACGCAAGTAGGAATGTCAACCTAGTAATATGCTTTCTACCCTTTTGATAGCTAAAACATGCATATTTCCCATCCCTTTTCACTAGCCAACCCTATACTTGTTTACAAATTATTACAGACCAAATGATTGAATTACAAAAGAAGTGCAAGAATAAGAAATTACAACCAAAGGAAGCCTGATCTTGACTTCCTCTCTGAGTTATGTAATTAACCACTTCAATGACAATATTATTCCAAGGCCTTTCTCATATCTGGGTGTGTCAGAGTTCGCTAAGGACATCAAGGGATCCCAGACAGTGCTCACACCCAGATTTGCATAACGAGACAGAATGAGTGCAGTGTGAAAGGGCCAGCTCTTATGTGTCCAAGTTCAGAGGGAGCTCAAGGGTCCCAAGGCAAGGCTCACACAAGAGGGGCAAAACCTAGATTCTAAGAATATAGTGGAAGTGCAGAACACATATTGAAAGGAGTTTGTTTTAAAAAAAACTAGGTTGAAAGTAATTAGTAACAGAGGTGATTTAAAGCAATTGTAGTAGTAAAACTCAAAACTACACAGAATCAGTAGCCATACAAAGGGGGGTCAAGGGATTTTGGGGATACACTTGTCTGTAAGCACATGACCCCAGTAGGGGTCTGGTTTGGACATGCACAGCAATAGTTGATACTGGCATGATCACAAACAAGCCAAAAGAACACAAACACATTGGAGGGGATAGGGGTTTGGGATTCATAAGATACAAGTACACAATAAGTGACTGACAAAGTATGCTTTGAAACACACATATGGGAGTGTATATATCTAAAGGGGAAGGAGAGACATTATAGCATGCTGGTAAAGTAACTTGATTGCAGAACCACAGGCAGAAGTAGACAAGAATGAGAGAAATTGGAACAATTAAAGAAACATGTTGTTGTTGAAGCATTAAAATTAACTAGGACATACCAGTCGAGAAAGCAAGGTGCAGAAAGGTAAAGCAAGTAGGATCCCACAGTCTAGCCTTGGATTTCAGCCAGCTAGACAAAGCAGTAGCATAAGTAGTAGTAAAGAAAGAGAGAAAGTTTCTGAGTGTATAAGTGTGTGTTCTGAACTCAATTGTTCATGTGTTTTAAAGAATAGAGGGTAGGGTATTTATAACTTTGAAAACGACTAAAAATAAGGTAACGAGTAAAGTCTTAACACAAACATGGAAATAATCACAATCAGAATTAATTAACACAAGTACTTCCCTTTAATTAAGGAATTACTGCTTAACGGATACCAACAGAGATAATTAAGGAAAGAAAAATAAATTCGAGGAAGATTGATTTCTGACCATATAAGGGATAGTAGAATATAGAGTATACAATTGAGTTGAAGTGCAAAAATATACTTAATTGGGGAAAGGGTTCAGCAAAGGTAAAACATCACAACAAAGGAAAAGAATCAGTCAATTTAAATAAAACGAGTGAAACCATGGGTTTATGAGAAAATATTTGCCATTAGTCGTAACTTGAGGAAATAAATATCAGTCAAGAAAGAATCCTGATTCTGCACTTTGCCATATTAATAGTGAAGAATGAACATGCAACGCCAACCGTATTGACAAAAGGAACAGCTAGGTGCATATAATCATACAGCAGTAACAGGAGTAGGCTAGGGCTTAGCAGTAAAAGAATCTACTAGAAGTATGGTAGTCAGCAAGTCAAGTAGTCATATAGGATCAAAAGTGAAGAAATCGTAGTAACAGGTAAAGGAGATCAATACACAGAAACCGAAAAAGTCTTTAAACTCATAGCAATAAGTAAAGAAAACATTTATAAGGAATTAGGGTTTTGATAGAGCTGAGTTGAAAAGGTAAGAACTTTAGAATCAGTCAAGTTAAACAAAGAGAAGGATCTAAACACAAAAAACTCAGTCGAAACTAGTATACAAGCAAAACAAACAAAGGCAGTTTCAGCACTCGGATAAAACCAGAAACACCTAGGGTTTAACACGATGAACCAAATAGAAGAAGAACATAAACAAATTGTTTGAACATAGTAAAACAACATTGAAAATCGGAGAAGAGATCTTTTTAAAAGAGGTTAAGAAACCATAATTTGAAAACGAAGAGTTACTTTGAAAGAAAATCGAAGAACCTTTGAGAAAATACTAAGAAGTTCATAACAAGCACAGATCTAAGATAGATCTAAAAGAAAATCAAAAGATCTTAAAAGTTAGGGTTTCAAAGAACCCAAGAAAGTGAGAAAAACTCCGAAAAGTTAGCGATCAATCAGGAAAAGCCATTGATCTGACTCGATCGGCAATGAATGGCCGGGAAAAGACCATAGATAGAAGTTGAGCCAAGACTAGACAAGATCCCTTTGAGATCTATCCATGAAATCATGGAAACAAACAACCATGAGCCATAGGAGACCGGTATACCTCTCAAACAGCCATGGGAGTCCATGGATTAGGTAGGGATTGAAAGGGATTAGGGTGGATTTGGGTGGCGGCGGCTAGGGTTTAGGTGAGGTTGCAGAGAGTTTTGGTAGGAGAGGGGATTCTAAGGCGGTGGATTGTAACAAATGAGAGGGTTTGGAGGGGGTCGTTTGGGATTAATTAAGGTAAGATGTAATGGTGGCCATTGATCTGAATGATCAACGACCTAGATTAGAAGGGATAGGTGGGGATCCGGGTTCAGGTAGGTTTTAAAAGGGTTAGGGGCGGGTTTTAATTGGAATTGGGCTGGAAAAGTGGGTTTGAGTTGGGATTAAATTGAAAATCAATTTGGGCTAAAATTTAAATAGCCACTTTTTCCCTTTTTAATTTATAAAAAATAGTAAATAGCTTCTGAAAATAAATTGAAAATACTAAATGATTTATAACACATAAATAACAATTTAAAAATACAATACTCAATTTTATGAATAAAAGACACAATTAAACCTTAAAATGGCTAATATTGCAATTATGTGCAATTTAGCCCTAAAAATATTAAATAAAGTTGTAAAAATTATTTTGGCCATATTTTGGCATAAATATGAAAATTGAATAGATGAATTACCAAAAATAATAATTTTAGAAATAATTATTGAGATTTTATGGATAAAAAGGGGGAAAATAAATTAATTTAAACTTGTTAAAAATAATGAAAAAATAATAAAACATTTGGACATGCTTATATATGCATTTATATTCTATTTTGAAGTTATTTTGCATATTGAAAATATATAGGAAAAAATTAGGTATCAACACTCCAATCATTTTGTAAGGCATCAGATCATTTTTACAACAATAGAACACTCTTATTCTTCTCTTGTTTAACGTGCTAAGTAATTACTTTTCAACTTTATTGCCTTTACTTTATTGTTCATATCTTCTTGGTCTTAGCTGACCTCGAGGTCCTTGGATAGACGAGCTCAAGGCCCCCTACTGTTTCAGCAACACTAATTTGGTTCATTATTCTTCTTACTTAAGCTCAATATTACTTGTTTAATCACTGATATTAAAATTTATCACGTATCTTTAAAACCACAAAAATATCTTTAATTTTTACTCACATTTTTCGAAGTAAACAAAAATCCTAAACTTTGTAGCTATAGAAGGTCTGAGACAACTCTGAACTGCCTCAATCTTCTTCGGATCCACCTTGATCTCATCACCCGATACCATCTGGCCAAAAATGCCACTAAATCCAACAAGAACACATTGTTGGAGAACTTATCATATAACTTCTTCTACCTCAAAATTTGGAGCACAATCCTCAAATGTTGCTCGTGCTCCCCAGCACTACAGGAATATACGAAGATATCATCAATGACCACAATGACAAAAGAATCCAAATAAGATGGAATACACTATTGATCAAATGCATGAAAGCTGCTGGGTCATTGGTCAAACCAAAAGACATCACACACATTCATAATGCCCATAACGAGTCTTAAAAGCCATCTTAGGAATGTCTGAAGCCCTGATCTTCAATTTATGGTACCCCGATCTCAAGTCATTCTTTGAGAATGCCCTAGCACCCTGAAGCTAATCAAACAAATCATTAGTGCGAGGAAGTGGATACTTGTTCTTCATGGTAACCTTGTTCAATTTCCAGTAGTCAATTCACATCCTCATAGACCCATTCTTTTTCTTTACAAACAACACTGGTGCATCCCACGGCGACACACTAGGCCCGATGAACCCCTTATCCAACAATTCGTGCAGCTGCTCCTTCAGTTCATTCAATTCAGTTGGAACCATGTGATACAGTAGGATAGATATGCGCTAAGTGCCCCGCACCAAGTCAATACCAAAATCATTATCCCTATCGGGTGTCATTCTATATAGGTTTGTAGGAAATATATCCAGAAACTCCCTCACTACTAGAACTAACTCAGTTGTAGGAGTATCAACACTAATATCTCTAAGAAATGCCAAATGTGCCAAACACTCTATCTCGACTATCCATTGAGCCTTCAGAAAGGAAATCACTCTACCAGAAGTGTGACCAAAAGAACATCTCCATTCCAACCTTGGCAACCCCGGCATAGCCAAGGTCATGTTCTTAGCATGACAATCAAGAATAGCTTGATACAAAGATAACCAATTTATACCCAATGTCACGACCCAAATCCCACCAAAGGGGTTATGACGGTACCTAACCTTCAAGACTAGGTAAACCAATCACATTATCAACATTAAATCATCAAAAAAAATGATATAATAGGTATGATTTATCATAAACAATGGCAATAGAGACAAACATAAGCCAAAATGGCAATACACAACATAACTCTCAAAACCAGGTAGTACACAATCATAAGCTCTAAACCGGATACATAAAGAAATCTCAAAATACCATATTATCTGAATACGAAAACAATAGTACCAAAATAAGAGAAGGTTGTGCAGCACTACCTTGAATCCTCTCAATCAGTGAATAACTGACTATCGAAGTCTGCTACCTCTAGCACCTGGATCTGTACAAAAATCTGTAGAACTATAGTATGAGTACGAGACAATATGTACTTAGTATGTATCAAGACTAACCTCATTGAAGTAGTAAACAAGGTTCAAGTCATGTGAAACTCACTAATCAAAGAACCTGTGCAATATATCCAATAATTGACAACAAGAATATAACAAGATGCAATACCGAAGCTCAACAAAATAAGAGATATCAACTCAATATAGGTAAAACCATCTTGACTTTCTAATCTTCAAATGATAACAGAGGCATAGAATAGCATGTTAAATACAACATGAAAACATGTTCAAATGCATGACAAAGCAAAAAGAATGCATGTGCATGATCAGGAATACCACCCTTATACCGCCATATGAACATCAACGGTGAAATTCCACCCTTATACTCCACATACCATGAACTCTGAAATGACACCCTTATACTCCACTATCATAATCAATCACAACAATCATGCTACCACAGTCTGCATCTATGCCATCATGAAAGAACATAAAAGGGCGACCCTTGGGGGATGGATTCGTATCCACATGTTGCGCGATAATGATCTCGTGCATAACAATAATCATAATAGCACAAAAAGACCTTATACCACAATATCATCACTATCGCACAACAATAACCTCGTGCCATAATATCATCACAATCGCACAACAAAAATCTCATGCTAACACCCAATCAATCCGCCCAACATGCACTTGTGCCATGATTATAACAATGCAATATGACAAATTATCATCAAAAGATATATGCTCATAACTTGCCAACAATGTGCATAAGAACATGATATAACAAAATACAGATGGGTGCTCAATATATAAAGCATGAATTAAGCTAAATCAGTTGTAGAAACTAAGTTCATGTAGTCATATAATGATTAAGCATGTATCATACAAAGCATGTCATCAAAGTAAGCCATATTAGAAGCCGATGGTCTAATCCGTTCAAAACCACACATAGCACTCGTGTACACGCTCATCACCTCGCTTACACATCGCTTTACACATAACATAATTAGGCAAATAAGGTAAAATCCTAAGGGTTATTCCCTCACACAAAGTTAGGAAAGATACTTACCTCAATAAGCCTATATTAACCCTAAAATAGCCTTTCCTTTGAAAACACCTTCGTCCGACTCAAATCTAACAAAAAATAACTCGATAACATCAAACAATGATATATGAATCAATTCCAAACAATAAACTTTTAATCATTACCCAATTCTCAAAAAGTCAATAAAAGTCAACCCTAGGCACACAGGTTCAAAACACGAGTTAAGGGATAGATCCCGACTACCAATAACCCCACAAGTCCAAATATGTGATTAGATTCTAGAACCGAGTCCAATTCGACTCTAAATCCCCATTTTTATTTTCAAATACATAGCCACCTCCCCTTCCCCCAAAAAAACAATTCTCTTCCAAATCCCATAATTTAGGAATAATAATCCATGGTAAAATAAGATGTAATATAAATATCAAGTTGTCACGACCCTAAAATCGATCCGGTCGTGATGGCACCTATCATGAAACTAGGCCAACCAACACAATTTCCAAATCAAACCATTATTCTATCAAAGTTATTTTTAAGCCATTAATTTACAAGAATTCTCATAACATAAGTCTAATAACCAATGCGGAATAAATACACAAGCCCGTCATCGGGGTGTCACAAGTCACGAGCAACTACAACTCTTTCTAAGTACAATAAAGTCTAACAAAGTCTGGAAGACAATACTAATAAAATCTAGGGAAGATATGAGGGAGAAAAACAGGGTTGCGAACGCCATGCAGCTACCTTGTCAACTCCAAAATCCTGCTGAATGGACGATTAATGCTTACTATCACGATCTACAACTCCTAGATCTTCACACAAGGTGCAGGAAGTAATGTGAGTACGCCAATCCAATAAGTAATAAAAGCAAATGAAAGTTGAGTAGTAAGAAAACAGATAATTCCACATCATAGTGCTATGTTGATACCCAATTTTTCCCTGTATATTTTCAATATACAAAATACTTTTAAAATAGTATATATATATATATCTTCAAAGTAGTATATGTATGCATATATAAGCATGTCCAAGGGTTTTATTATTTTTCCATAATTTTAAAGGTTTTAAATTGATTTATTTCCTCTCTTTTTATCCATAAAATCCCCAATAATTATTTTCAAAATTATTATTTTGGTAATTATTCTATTGGAATTCTATATTTATTCCAAAATATGGCTAAAGTAATTTTTACATATTTTTATAATTATATTTAGTATTTTAAAGTTAAATTGTACATAATTGCAATACTAGCCCTTTTTAGATTTAATTATGTTTTATACTTATAAAATTGGATCCTGTATTTTTAGTTTGTTAGTTATGTATTATAAATCATTTTATCCCTTTAAATTAGTTTTCCGAAACTATGTACTGTTTTTATAAATTAAATAGGGAAACAATAACTATTTAAAATATAGACAAATTGGCTTTCAATAGTAGCCCAAATCAAACCCCAATTTCCCAGCCCAATTTCAATTTAAAACCGACCCTAACCCAATTTAAATCCTACCTGACCCAGACCCCCTTCTCATCTTGGTCGTTGATCTCTAAGATCAACGACCCCTATTTCCTCTTACCTTTTTAAACCTGAACCACCCCCTAACCTAATTCATTTCTTACCAAACTGCCGCCCTAGAATCCCCTTTCCTCTCCAATTGTCTCTAGCCGCCGCCACCCAAACCAACCCTAATCCCCTTCGATCATCACTCAATTCATGGATTCCCATGGCTATTTGAGACGTATACTTGTCTTCTACGTCTCCTGGTTGCCTGTTTTTGTGATTTCGTGGAAAGATATCGAAGAGATCTAGTCCAGATCTTGTTCAAATTCTAGCCATGGTCTTTTATGCTACTTTCCAGACATCCATGACTGTTCGAGTAAGATCCATGGCCTTTCCGGCTAAAATTGGTAACGATCTAATGCTTTCTCATCTTTTTTGGGTTCTCTGAAACCGTAACCCTTGAGATTTTTCACTTTTCTTTAGATCTGTCTAATATCTAAGTATATCCATGAGTTTTTAACCGATATTTCTCCATCTTTACTATTTTACGATACCCTAAAGTCTCTATTGTTCGATTCTTCTCAGATCTTTCTAGATCTAAGGTGATTCGAGTATTGTTAGGCGTTTCCCTTCAAAAACCTCCTGTTTTAACCGACTATTTTGATTTTTTTAAAATAGGGTTCATTACGAGTTGTTTTTAAAAAGGTTTCCTGACTTTTAAGTACTTAATCGACTCTCCTTTTATCTTCGTGGCTGACTTTTACCAGAGTGTTCAAACCTTAGTTGATATTTCAATTTTTTCTAACCTTTGCCTCGATTCTGGTTACTTTCTATGTTACCAGTCATATTACTTTGCCCTATTTCTAGGACTTAAACGTTTTCTTTGTCAAATCCCTTATTCTACGATTTTTTTGCCCTAATTAATCTCTATTAGGGTTCGCCTCGGTTTTCCTGCTAATTTCTATATTTTTGTGAAGTTTGCTTAGCCTCTTTCCTATTTATGGGAGTTGATATTTCTTTCCAGAAATCGGTATTATTTTTGAAATTTTGGTTGCCTGTTTTGTTCTGTTAAAGTTTTATATGCATGAACTTTATTTATTTCCTTATTTGTAATTGATTACACTTGCCTTAACTATCCGTCAACATGATTTTGTGATTTTCACTTATCCTTTACTTTGTATGATTGGGATTCTTGCCTTAATTAAACTCTCTTGTTATTACCGTTAATCAATTACCCCCAATTAAGGGGTCTATTCCCGACTCCCTTATGTTAATTGGTTCTGTGATTGGTTGATTGATCTTTAATTGATTGAACTCTGATTCTCTTTACCTTATTAGCCCTACTCCTAAAGTTCTATATATACACTCTTGTTTTACCTCTCAGCATGAACACAGTTCAGAATACACATACACACACACACACACACACACTCAAACTCTCTCTTTGTCTCTACTACTTGTGCTACTACCTGTCTAGCCGGCTGAAAGCCAAGGCTAGGCTATGGAACTCTACTGGCTTTACCTTTCTGCACTTTGTTTTCCTTAACTGGTATGTTCCTAGTTCAATTCTGAAACTCAACTTCATGTGTTCCATGCCTATACACCCTTGCTTGTTATTGTACTAGTTCTTCAATTTGTTCCTATGTTTTGTTGTTACTAAGCATGTCTAAATTCTGGGCTTATGTGTAATCATCATACCAGACTTTGCTTAGTTTTTGATACTTGTCCAGCATGTTCACTTAGTTCCTTTACCCCTTCCCTTAACTGGTATAACCATGCAGTCACTTAGTCTTCTGGTGCATTCTATTAGCCCTAATAGTATGTCAAATTTTGTTCAACAAAACTCTTGTCTTCAACATGATCCTGCTGCATTCTTCCCCATGTTTAATATATCTGTTATCATGATGGATTTTCTCTGTAGACTCAAAGTTGTTTTGTATGCTTGTTGTGTCAAATGTTTTCCCTATCTATGTGGTTTAAAACCTATATGTCCCCATCCCGTCACTTCCCTGCTTATGAATATTGAAATGATCATATTCTTTGAATTTGACTTGGGTGTGCTGGTTTGTCCTAAGTTGTTGTTACTCATATTACCTCATCCTTTCAAAATTGGTTTTCACTAAGGGAAACTCTTCAGTTGTTTTGCAAACTTATTTCAAACATGCTGTTCAAAACTGTTTTTCAACTCAACTCTTTTAAACCTATGTCAAGCACTCTCACATATACTCTTAGACTACTAGGTTCTGCCCCTTTTGTGTGAGCCTTGCCTTGAAACCCTAGAGCTCCATCTGAACTTGGACACATAAGATCTGACCTTTCCACACTGCACCTACTCTATATTGACTATGAAAATCTGGGTGCGAGCACTACCCGGGATCCCTTGAGGTCCTTAGGAAACTCTGACACACCCAGGTACGAGAAAGGCTATGGAACAATCTTGCCACTTGGGGTGATTGATTACATAACTCAGAGAGGAAGTCCTAATCAGGCTTCCTATAGTATAACTTCTTATTTTCATTATATAATTCATTTCAATGTTGGTCTGTAATAACTTGTTATAAACGAGTATTGGGGTTGGCTAGTGAACAGGGATGGGGTAAATATGCATGCTATAGTTATTAAGGGTAGAAAATATGTTATTAGGTTTATGTTCCTAATTGCGCAATAGAAACCATGTTTAGGGTTCATACATGCATTATAAATCATGCTCTTAGGTCTTATGTTTATTGTTTCAGCATGTGCATCAACGACAAAAATCTCATGCCAACACCCAATCAGTCCGCCCAACATGCACATGTGCCATAATTATAACAATGCAATATGACAAATTATCATCAAAAGATATATGCTCATAACTTGCCAACAATGTGCATAAGAACATGATATAACAAAATACAGATGGGTGCTCAATATATAAAGCATGAATTAAGCTAAATCAATTGTAGCAACTAAGTTCATGTAGTCATCGAATGATTAAGCATGTATCATACAAAGCATGTCATCAAAGTAAGCCATATTAGAAGCCGATGGTCTAATCCGTTCAAAACCACACATAGCACTCGTGTACACGCTCATCACCTCGCTTACACATCGCTTTACACATAACATAATTAGGCAAATAAGGTAAAATCCTAAGGGTTATTCCCTCACACAAAGTTAGGAAAGATACTTACCTCAATAAGCCTATATTAACCCTAAAATAGCCTTTCCTTTAAAAACACCTTCGTCCGACTCAAATCTAACAAAAAATAACTCGATAACATCAAACAATGATATATGAATCAATTCCAAACAATAAACTTTTAATCATTACCCAATTCTCAAAAAGTCAATAAAAGTCAACCCTAGGCACACAGGTTCAAAACACGAGTTAAGGGATAGATCCCGACTACCTATAACCCCACAAGTCCAAATATGTGATTAGATTCTAGAACCGAGTCCAATTCGACTCTAAATCCCCATTTTTATTTTCAAATACATAGCCACCTCCCCTTCCCCCAAAAAAACAATTCTCTTCCAAATCCCATAATTTAGGAATAATAATCCATGGTAAAATAAGATGTAATATAAATATCAAGTTGTCACGACCCTAAAATCGATCCGGTCGTGATGGCACCTATCATGAAACTAGGCCAACCAACACAATTTCCAAATCAAACCATTATTCTATCAAAGTTATTTTTAAGCCATTAATTTACAAGAATTCTCATAACATAAGTCTAATAACCAATGCGGAATAAATACACAAGCCCGTCATCGGGGTGTCACAAGTCACGAGCAACTACAACTCTATCTAAGTACAATAAAGTCTAACAAAGTCTGGAAGACAATACTAATAAAATCCAGGGAAGATATGAGTGAGAAAAACAGGATTGCGAACGCCATGCAGCTACCTTGTCGACTCTAAAATCCTGCTGAATGGACGATTAATGCTTACTATCACGACCTACAACTCCTAGATCTGCACACAAGGTGCAGGAAGTAATGTGAGTACGCTAATTCAATAAGTAATAAAAGCAAATGAAAGTTGAGTAGTAAGAAAACAGATAATTCCACATCATAGTGCTATGTTGATACCCAATTTTTCCCTGTATATTTTCAATATACAAAATACTTTCAAAATAGAATATATATATATATATATATATATATATATATATATATATATATATATATATATATATATATATATATGTGCATATATAAGCATGTCCACAGGTTTTATTATTTTTCCATAATTTTAAAGGTTTTAAATTGATTTATTTCCTCCCTTTTTATCCATAAAATCCCCAATAATTATTTTCAAAATTATTATTTTGGTAATTCTTCTATTGGATTTCTATATTTAAACCAAAATATGGCTAAAGTAATTTTTTACATATTTTTATAATTATATTTAGTATTTTAAAGTTAAATTGCACATAATTGCAATACTAGCCCTTTTTAGATTTAATTATGTTTTATACGTATAAATTGGATCCTGTATTTTTAATTTGTTAGTTATGTATTATAAATCATTTTATCCCTTTAAATTAGTTTTCCAAAAATATTTTCTATTTTTATAAATTAAATAGGGAAACAATAGCTATTTAAAATATAGACAAATTTGGCTTTCAATTGTAGCCCAAATCAAACCCCAATTCCCCTGCCCAATTTCAATTTAAAACCGACCCTAACCCAATTTAAATCCTATCTGACCCAGACCCCCTTCTCATCTTGGCCGTTGATCTCTAAGATCAACGACCCCTATTTCCTCCTACCTTTTTAAACCTGAACCACCCCCTAACCTAATTCATTTCTTACCAAACCGCCGTCCTAGAATCCCCTTTCCTCTCCAATTGTCTCTAGCCGCCTCCACCCAAACCAGCCCTAATCCCCTTCGATCCTCACTCAATTCATGGATTCCCATGGCTGTTTGAAACATATACTTGTCTTCTACGCCTCCTGGTTGCCTGTTTTTGTAATTTCGTGGAAAGATATCGAAGAGATCTAGTCCAGATCTTGTTCAAATTCTAGCCATGGTCTTTTATGCTACTTTCCAGCCATCCATGACAGTTCGAGTAAGATCTATGGCCTTTCCAGCTAAAACCGGTAACGATCTAATGCTTTCCCATCTTTTTTGGGTTCTCTGAAACCCTAACCCTTGAGATTTTTCACTTTTCTTTAGATCTGTCTTAAATCTAAGTATATCCATGAGTTTTAACCGATCTTTCTCCATTTTTACTATTTTACGATACCCTAAAGTCTCAATTGTTCGATTCTTCTCAGATCTTTCTAGACCTGAGGTGATTCGAGTATTGTTAGGCTTTTCCCTTCAAAAACCTCCTGTTTTAATCGACTACTTTGATTTTTTTAAAATAGGGTTCATTACGAGTTGTTTTTCAAAAGGTTTCCTGACTTTTAAGTACTTAATCGACTCTCCTTTTATCTTCGTGACTGGCTTTTACCAGAGTGTTCAAACCTTAGTTGATATTTCGATTTTTTCTAACCTTTGCCTCGATTCTGGGTACTTTCTATGTTACCAGTCATATTACTTTGCCCTATTTCTAGGACATAAACATTTTCTTTGTCAAATCCCTTATTCTACGATTTTTTGCCCTAATTAATCTCTATTAGGGTTCGCCTCGGTTTTCCAGCTAATTTCTGTATTTTTGTAAAGTTTGCTTAGCCTCTTTCCTATTTATGGGAGTTGATATTTCTTTCCAGAAATCGGTATTATTTTTGAAATTTTGGTTGCCTGTTTTGTTCTGTTAAAGTTTTATATGCATGAACTTTATTTGTTTCCTTATTTGTAATCTTAATTGATTACACTTGCCTTAACTATCCGTCAGTATGATTTTGTGATTTTCACCGATCCTTTACTTTGTATGATTGGGATTCTTGCCTTAATTAAACTCTCTTGTTATTACCGTTAATCAATTACTCCCAATTAAGGGGTCTATTCACGACTCCCTTATGTTAAGTGGTTCTGTGATTGGTTGATTGATCTTTAATTGATTGAACTCTGATTCTCTTTACCTTATTAGCCCTACTCCTACAGTTCTATATATACACTCTTGTTTTACCTCTCAGTATGAACACAGTTCAGAATACACACACACACACACACACTCAAACTCTCTCTTTTTTCTCTACTACTTGTGCTACTACCTATCTAGCCGGCTGAAAGCCAAGGCTAGGCTGTAGAACTCTACTGGCTTTACCTTTCTGCACTTTCTTTTCCTTAACTGGTATGTTCCTAGTTCAATTCTGAAACTCAACTTCATGTGTTCCATGCCTATACACCCTTGCTTGTTACTGTACTAGTTCTTCAATTTGTTCCTATGTTTTGTTGTTACTAAGCATGTCTAAATTCTGGGCTTGTGTGTAATCATCATACCAGACTTTGCTTAGTTTTTGCTACTTGTCCAACATGTTCACTTAGTTCCTTTACCCCTTCCCTTAACTGGTATAACCATGCAGTCACTTAGTCTTCTAGTGCATTCTATTAGCCCTAATAGTATATCAAATTTTGTTCAACAAAACTCTTGTCTTCAACATGATCCTGCTGCATTCTTCCCCAAGTTTTAAATATCTGTTATCATGATTGATTTTCTCTGTAGACTCAAAGTTGTTCTGTATGCTTGTTGTGTCAAATGTTTTCCCTATCTATGTGGTTTCAAACCTATATGTCCCCAATCCCCTCACTTCCCTGCTTATGAATATTGAAATGATCATATTCTTTGAATTTGACTTGGGTTTGTTGGTTTGTCCTAAGTTGTTGTTACTCCTATTCCCTCCTCATTTCATAATTGGTTTTCACTTAGGGAAACTCTTCAGTTGTTTTTCAAACTTATTTCAAACATGTTGTTCAAAACTGTTTTTCAACTCAACTCTTTTAAACCTATGTCAAGCACTCTCACATATACTCTTAGACTACTAGGTTCTGCCCCTTTTGTGTGAGCCTTGCCTTGGGACCCTAGAGCTCCCTCTGAACTTGGACACATAAGAGCTGGCCTTTCCACACTGCACCTACTCTATCTTGACTATGAAAATCTGGGTGCGAGCATTGCCCGGGATCCCTTGAGGTCCTTAGGGAACTCTGACACACCCAGGTATGAGAAAGGCTATGGAACAATCTTGGCACTTGGGGTGATTGATTACATAACTCAGAGAGGATGTCCTAATCAGGCTTCCTATAGTGTAACTTCTTATTTTCATAATATAATTCATTTCAATGTTGGTCTGTAATAACTTGTTATAAACGAGTATTGGGGTTGGCTAGTGAACAGGGATGGGGTATATATGCATGTTATATTATTAAGGGTAAAAAACATGTTGTTAGGTTTATGTTCCTAATTGCTCAATAGAAACCATGGTTAGGGTTCATACATGCATTATAAATCATGCTCTTAGGTCTTATGTTTATTGTTTCAGCATGTGTATCTTTATAAAATCATGTGTTAAAATCTGCTAATAATTAACACTTTACTATTATGTTATATGCTGCCAGGTGCATTTAAAATTCCTGCTATTGGGAAATTCTGCATTATGAGTTCTATACATGCATCTTAGATACCATGTTTTAGGATCTCATTCTTACTTGCATTCACACTTAGTGTAAACTACTAATTATAAAAGAGGTAAAAACAACTTTACACTTGATTATCCTGTTTAAAATAACTGATAATAATCCCTGCATTCGCATCAACTAGAACAGTATGCTCTTAGGGTAAAATAATCTCCAAACCGTCTTTTAATAACTCAGAATAACTGCTGCATATTACTTTACGCCTAGGAAAGCCTTAGGCAATTGCTTAAATAAAAATAGAATTGTCCTTGTTTAATTGCCAGTATGTTAAATCAGTAGGCAAGCCCGATTCGGACTTCTTTTCTGAGTCATGTAATAAATCTGGTTATGTTGCCATCACTTAGATACCATGCATAGAATTTAAATTCAGACTTTAATTGTGTATGAGTCATGCTATCTATGTGCATTATTTGTGGAGGTATACCTAAGCCTTCTGTCTATTTTCTGTGTTTTCCCCTTTAAATGCAGTCTTATGTATTTTTGTGTATAGCCTAGAATTTTACCTTTAAACCTGAGGGTCCGCCTAAAACCCTCCCCCTTAGGATAGGAGTCATAAATTCCTCTAGGACTGAACCGCCTCTCGAGAAAAATATCAACAGAACCAGCCCCTCAAGCCACTTTACAATCACTCGTAATCAGCCCTTCGGACAGCATCACATCACTCACACTGGGTACCCGCGTTCACTAGAGTTGGTCGAATAAATCATCAATACGAGGCAAATGATATTTATTCTTGATTGTAAATTTGTTCAGCTGCCTATAATCAATGCACATCCTCATAGTGCCATCCTTCTTCTTCACAAATAGAACAGGCGCACCCCATGACGACACACTAAGCCGAATGAACCCCTTATCAAGGAGTTCCTGAAGGTGTTCCTTCAAATCCTTCAACTCCGCTGGTTCCCATGCGATATGGTGGAATAGAAATGGGCTGAGTGCCCGACACCGAATCAATACCATAGTCAATATCCCTGTCTGGTGGTATGCCCGGCAGGTCTACAAGAAACACATCCAGAAAGTCCCTCACTACCGGGACTGAATCAATACTAGGAGTCTCTGGACTGACATCCCTTACAAAAGCCAAGTAAGAAAGACAACCTTTCCCAACCATCTGCTGGGCCTTAAAAAATGAGATAACCCTACTGGGGACAAAATTAGTCGAATCTCACCACTCAATCTGTGGCACACCCGGCATAGCCAACGTCACTATCTTAGCATGATAGTCCTAAATAGCACGACACGGAGATAACCAATCCATGCCCAATTTCACATCAAAATCGACCATACAAAGCAACAGAAGGTCCACTCGGGTCTCCAAACTCCTAATAGTCACCACACACGATTGATATACACGGTCTACAACAATAGTATCGCCACCAGAATAGATACAAGAAGAGATGAAACAAGAGACTCATGGGGCATATCCAAATAATGAGCAAAATATGATGACGCATGAAAAAGTGGAACTAGGATCAAATAACACAAAGGCATCTCTGTGGCAAACTGAAACAATACCTGTAATCACAACATCTAAAGCAATAACATTGGGTCTAGCTGGGAGTGGATAGAAACGGGCCTCCAGCACCTGATGGACCTCCCCCTCTAGGGCAACCTCTAGTTGACTGCCCTCCACCCCTAGCTGGCTAGGTGGGTGGTGAAGTAACTGGTGCTAAAGTCGATGGCTGACTCCTCTGCTGAGACGAACCCCCAAGACGATGAGGACATTGTCTCCACATATGCCCCAACTCCCCATACTCATAAAAAACCTCTGGTGTTGGAGACGGGGACTTAAGGGAACCCCTAACACCGGGATGACTAGTTGAAGAACCTGGCATAGAGGAGCTCTGCACTGATGGAACACGGGACGAACTCTGGGCTGTAAGGGCACTAAGTGAGGAATGGCCCTGATGAGAACTGTGAGAACCATGGCCCGATGATGCCCCGTGATAAACTGGGCGAGCTGACTAAGCATGCCTGAATGGACGGCCTCTGCCGTGCTGAAACTAACCCCCATGTGGAGCACCACTGAATCTACCATGACCACGAGGCCTCTTAGCCTCCCGCTCAACCCTCTCCTGACCATGAACCATCTCAATCTTTTGAGCTATGTCAACAACCTCATTAAAGGTAGCACCAAATACCCTCTCTCTGGTCATGAGCAACCAAAGCTAAAAATCGAGGCAATCTATAAACCTCCTGATCCTCTCCCGGTCTGTGTTAACCAACCAGACCGTATGACGAGCCAACTTAGAGAACCACATCTCATACTGTGTAATAGACCTATCACCCGGATGAAGCTGCTCGAACTGCCTGCGTAGCTCCTCTCGGCGAGACTCAGGTGCAAACTTCTCCAGAAAGAGAACGAAGAACTGCTGCCAAGAAAGGGGCGCTGCGCCAACTAGCCTATGCCTCTCGTAAACCTCCCACCAACTAAGTGCAGCCCCGAAGAACTGGAAAGTAGTGAATAAGACCCCACTGGTCTCCAGAATACATGTGGTCCGAAGCGTCCTCTGACACTTATCCAAGAAACCCTGTGCATCTTCACCCTCAGCACCACTAAATGATGGAGGCTGAAGTCTATCAAACCTCTCCAATCTACACTGCTCATCCTCTGGCATAACAGGGTCTACATATTCCTAAGCAGCTGCAATTTACTGGGCTGAAGTTGCCCCCTGTGTCTAAAGTCCCTACACGACTTGCTCAGGTGTGCGAGCGGTAGGAGTCTGAGTGCCTCCCCCGGCCTGAGAAATAGCTGCAGCCATAGTAACTGAGACTTCCTGAGCCAGGCCAATGCACACTGATAGAATCTGGGCCAGGGCCTCCGGAAGGCTTGGGATAATAATAGGCACAACCGGTGCCTGAGCTGGTACTGCTAGAGCGTCCGCAACTGGGACCTAATCCTGAACTGGGGCGGCTGGTAGATCTACAGGTGCTGCCCTAGTTGTTGTGCGGGCTGCACCCCTGCCCCTACCACGACCTCAACTGCGTCCTCGAACTTTAGTGGCCCCAACTGGTGGTACTGGTGGTCGTCCGTTCTCACCGATAGTATGTGTCCTCACCATCTGTGAGAGAATAGAATAATAGAAGTTTAGTTACCAGGAATTCAAGAATGTGAAGGTTTTCCTAAAGGTTCTGCAGCCTCCCAAGGATAAGTACAAACATCTCTGTACCGATTTGCAAGACTCTACTAAACCTGCTCATGACTCATGAGACCTATGTAATCTTGGCTCTGATACTGACTTGTCACGACCCTAAAACCGACCATGTCGTGATGGCGACTATCGTGAAACTAGGCCAGCCAACACAATTCCCAAATCAAACCATTATTTTATCAAAGTCATTTTTAAGCCATTAATTAACAAGAATTCTCATAAACAAAAGTCTAATAACCAATGCAGAATAAATACATAAGCCCGACATCGGGGTATCACAATTCACGAGCAACTACAACTCTGTCTAAGTACAATAAAGTCTAACAAAGTCTGGAAGACAATACTAATAAAATATAGGGAAGATATGAGGGAGAAGAATAGGGCTGCGAACGCCATGCAGCTACCTTATCGACTCCAAAATCCTATTGAATGGACGATTAATGCTCTCTATCGCGACCCGCAACTCCTCGATCTGCACACAACGTGAAGGGAGTAATGTGAGTATGCCAACTCAGTAAGTAATAAAAGTAAATGAAAACTGAGCAGTAAGAAAACAGATAATTCCATGTCATAGCACTACAACAAATACAATACATTTCCAAAACAGTATAGAACTCAATTATCTCGTAAAACAAACTCAATTTTAGTAAAACCTTTTCTTTTAAAACATCTTTCAATAGTTTTAAATAAGTGAAGAAATAATAAGTCAAAATGATGGGAACGTAAATAGCCCTTAGGGCAAAACACGTACCATAAACTGCCCCTCGGGTAAAATATCAACAGAACCAGCCCCTCGGGCCACCTCACAATCACTCGTAATCAGCCCCTCGGGCAATAACATGAATCAATAATAGCCCCTCGAGCACCATCACATCACTCACACTGGGTACCCGTGCTTACTGGGGTGTTCAGACTCCGGAGGGGCTCCTAAAGCCCAAGCGCTATCACAAGCCATCTTGTGGCATAACAAATCAGGCCCTCGACCACTCATATATCACAAATCAGTACAACATGCTGCGGCGCGCAACTCGATCCCATGATATCCTTACAACACAGGTCATCGGCCTCACTCAGTCAGAAATCTCTCAAACCACTCGGGGCTAATAGTAAAACAGGGTGCTCAGCCCAAAATATCATTTATAGAGTCAAAACAGGGTAAAGAAAACCGAGTTATAAAATCAGTAAATATAGCATGACTGAGTGTAGATATTAAACCAAAACAGTGAGGAAACAGTAGTAAAAAGCCCCTAAGGGTCCAAAAAAGTTGGCACGAGGCCCAAATATGGAATTCAGCCAAAACATAGTAATACTTTCCAAAACACAATAGTATCAAATAGTTTTCAATCAACTACGCGACTTAATAGTCGTACGGAACGGACCAAGTCACAATCCTCAACGGTGCACGAACCCACGCTCGTCATCTAGCATGTGCGTCACCTCAAATTAGTGAAACGATGTGAAATTTGGGGTTTCATACCCTTAGGACAACATTCACAATCATTACTTACCTCAAACCGATCCAAACTCTAGCCTGTGTTGCCCTTGCCTCTCGAATCAGTCTCCAAATGCTCCAAATCTAACCAAAATCAATATATTATTATCAATATACGCTAAAGGAACAAAGTCTAAGCGAAAATAATCAAATTAACTCAAAAGTCCCGAAATTTGCTCAAATTCGGCCCCCGGGCCCACGTCTCGGAATCCGATAAAAAATAACAAAACTGGAAAACTCATTCGCTCACGAGTCTACTCATATCAAATTCACCAAAATGCGACATCAAATGGCCATCCAAATCCCCAAAATCAACTCTCCAAATCTTCTTCCATTTTTCCCAATTTTCATCCCAAATTCCAAAATTAAATGATAAGAATCAAGACATAATCATAGGATTTAACCAAATTTGAATGAAGAACACTTACCCGAATCAATCCTCTGAAAGTCCCCTCCAAACTCGCCTTCTCCCAAGCTCTCTAATGAATTTTGAGATTATGGACCAAAACCCTCGATTTTGAACTTAAACATTCCGCCCAGTTGTTTTCTTCTTCGCGAACGCGGCAGCTCCCTTGCGTTCGCGAAGCACAAGCTTCCTCCAACCAAAATTCCCTTGTTTGCGAACGCGAGGGGCCACTCGCGAACGCGAAGACCACTCAGCTCGACTCTACACGAACGCAAGGCCCAGGTCGCGAACGCGTTGCCTTAACTCATACACCTTCGCGAATGCGGGACCTACATCGCGGACGCGGGACCTAGGAATTCTCTGCAACAAAATACCAGAAATCTGCCAACTTCAAAAGCCAAGAATTGATCCGTTAACCACCCGAAACATACCCAAGGCCCTCGAGACCTCTACCAAACATGCAAACACATCCCATAACATCATTCAAACTTGTTCCAACCTTTGGAACAGTCAAAACAACATCAAAACATCAAATCACCATCGGATTCAAGCCTATGGATTTCCAAACTTCCAAATTCTGCAAACGATGCAAAACCTATCAAACCTCATTCGAATTACCTGAAATTTTGCACACACATCACAAATGACGTAACTGACCTACTCCAACTTCCGTAATTCCAATTCAACCTCGATGTCAAAATTTCCACTACCGACCAAAAAACGCCAAAATTCCAGTTTTGCCAATTCAAGCCTAAATCTACCACGGACCTCCAAAATACATTCCGATCAAGCTCCTAAGTCCCAGATCAACTAAAAATGCTGTCCAAACTATCAGAATTCACATCCAAGACCTTCTACCCATAAGTCAACATTCGGTTGACTTTTCCAACTTAAGCTTACTCAAAAGAGACTAAATGTCTCATTCCTCTACAAAACCACTTTGAACCCAAACCAACCAACACGATATGATGAAATATAGCTGAATAACACATAAAGAAGCAGAAATGGGGAAACAGAGCGGTAACTCATGAAATGACCGAACGGGTCGTTACACAAGTAAAAATCACCTACCTTAAAGGCTTTTGTGAAAATCCTCTTCAAAAATTACCCCTCTCCAAGTCTAGGGTTCAAAATATAGATAATGGGTCTAAGTCCCGAAACTTGCTCATTAAAACCAGTTGTAGATGTCGCATTTGTGACCAGGAATTCGCAAATACGAAGAAGGGGCTCGCTAATCCAAACATGGCCCCTGAGCAGCAATCATTACAAATGTGACTAAAATGCTCGCAAATACGACCCAGAGTCGCAAATGTGGAATCCCCTTTGCAAATGTGAATGTCACAATTGTGACACCAGCTTCGCAAATACAAAGCTGCCCTTTCAAGGCAAAAAACGCAAATGCAATCAACAGTACGCAATTGCAGACCTTCACAAATATGAGCAGACCATTGCTAATGCAAGGTCTGCAGCACTAGAAAATCCTGAACTTCCCAAAATCAATCCAAACTAATATGAAAGTCACTCGAGCCCCACACCAAACATCCACAAAAGTATATAACCCGCATAAGAACTCGCTCATATGATCAAAACATCAAAATAACATCCATAACAAAGAATCAGATACCAAGACACATCATGAAAGCCTTCAAGTCATGAACTCTAAATATTTACAACCAAGCATCTGATTCACACCAAACCAACTGGGAATGAAACCAAATTTTGCACACAAGTCCCAAATGACAAAACAAACATATTCCATGTATCAGAAAAACAACCCAAACTCTATAGCCTCATAGTCAACTCATGATTAAACTTATGAACTTTTTAAACCTACAAATTGCCAACTTTCAGCGAATAGAGCTAAACCATTCTAGGAACCTTCAAATACAAATTCGGACATATGCCTATGTCCAAAATCACAATAAAAATCTATTGGAACTATCAAAACACAAATCCAAAGGTCGTTTACACAAAGCTAAAACCTTGGTTAACTCTTATAACTTAAGCTTCCAAAAATGGTACTAAGTCTTCCAATTAACTCTGAAACCTTCTCGAAACCAAACCAACACTCCTCGCAAGTCACAAAACAACAACCAAGCACAAAAGAAGCATAAAATAGGGAATCAAGACTCAAATACACAAAATGACACCAGGTCGTTACACCCAAATCACCTCAAAGTCCACCATATTAAGCAATAAGAGATCAACACTAGTCTCATAACCCCTAATGGTAACCAAATACACACCGATCCACCATGATAGAGTCACCAACATGTGTAGATACATGAACAGGGATATCAAGAGAACTACGTGGCAAATCCAAATGCGATGCAAAGTACGATGACAGATAGGAACATGTAAAACCAAGATTAAATAGAACTGATGCATTTTTGTGATAGGCTGAAACAATAATTGTATTATTGTATCAGAAGCCTCCACCTCAGGTCTAGCTAGAAATGCATAACAGTGTGCTTGACCTTCACTCAACTGACCTCTACCTCTAGGAAGTGTTCTAACAACTTGAGCTCCCCCTCTAGCTGGTGTGGCGGATGGTGTAACAACTAGTGTTGGAGTCATGATTTGAGAACCCTATTGTGTTGTGCCTCTACCATGCCTGAGGGCAATCTTTCTTGATATGCCCCACATATCCCCACTCAAAACAACCTCAAGCTGAGAATGACTATTGAATCTGAGGCTGCCTCTAGTAACTTATGTACCCACTGGAAGAACCCTAGACTAAAGAAGTACATTAGCAAATCTGTGCTAGTAATGCACTGAATGAAGACTGAACTAGAGTGCCATGAGCGGGCTGATTAGCTGAAGGAGCTGGCCCACTAGCATGGCCTCTCCCAAAATGATCCTTACCTCTAGATGAGGTACCACTGAAACTATGAGAATGTCGGTACATCTTTCTTCTCATCACCATGGACTCCCTGTTCTGACCTTGAGTGCGCTAAATCCTACGTGCTATATCCATAACCTGAAGGAATATAGTCCCAGTCTCTATCTCCCTCGCCATAGCAATCTTGATAGAAAAATTCAATCCCTCAATGAAACTCCTCACCTTCTCAGCGTAGGTGGGGATTAGAAAAGCTATATGACGGGATAGCTCAATGAATCTTATCTCATACTCGGTCACAAACAAACACCCCTATTGATGGTGCTCAAACTGGCCACAAATCTCCTCCCTTTTCGTAAATGATATGAACTTCTATAAGAAAAGATGTAAAAACTGACTGCAAGTGAGTGGAAGTGACCTTGCTAGCTTGCTACGCTTATATGATTGCCACCATATCTTGGCTGGTCCTTGAGCTGAAAAGTAGTGAAATTGACCCCATTTTGCAGATTCTCCTGATAGCCATCTAAGAGATCTTGTGCATCTACCAAAGGATTACTAGCCTAAAAAGAACCACGAGAGGGTGTCCCTCAATCGGTACCACTCATGGTGTCTGATACACAGCAAACTGCTCTGGAGTGTGAGTGACAGGAGTTTGTTCCTCTCCCCCAGCCAACGAACAAGAGCATCCTGATGTACTGGGGTAGCAATAAACCCCTTCGGGACCTAAGTTGGTCCAAATGGCTCACCCTGATCAAAAACCTACTCCTCAACTAGAGCAACTAGTGGCTCCATAGTGGCTTCTCTAGCAGGGGCTCTAATGATGGCACGTGCTCCACCCCTGTCTCGGCCTTGGACCCTCGCGGCCTTAGCCTGGGCTGCTGGCACTGCCCAACTACTCCAGATGAATGGCACCATCTACAAGAGAATAGAAAGACAACGATTCAAGCTTCAGATCAATAAAATGCCAAGATAAAGAATGAAAGAAAGGGAAGTTTCCCAACATTCTATACCTCTCGAAGATAATTACAAACATCTTTGTACCGATCAACAAGATTCTACTAGATCTGCTCATAAATATATGACTTACACAACCTAGGGCTTTGATACCAACTAGTCACGATCCAAATCCTACCTTGAGTCGTGATGGCTCCTAGCCATACTTGCTAAGCAAACCAACTCACAATCCACAAAAATATAGCCAGATTTCTTTAATTAATAGAGTAATAATTTGAATAAAGACAAAAATAGTTCCAAAATAGTAAAAATATATGATATAGTCATAACATTTCCTAAACACGGCAAATATAGCACAACCCCTAAAACTAGGTGGCCTAAGTACACGATTAACTACTGAATCAATACAAATTTGAATACATGAATAAAGTTGTCTGAAATAATAAAATAGATAGGGAATAGTAAAAGGACAGAGGCTCGGGAACTACAAAACAAATCCATAGAGCACAGCTCACCCTAAGTATATGTTCGACGCCTAGGCACAATCACGAGGCTTTGTAAGGACCCACCTGAGGATATGCACAAACAAAATATGCAGAAGTGTAGAATTAGTACGCCACAATCAATACCCAGTAAGTATCAAGTTTAACCTCGAAGACGTAGTGGCGAAGCTATATATATCACGATACTAATGATGTGCATATAAATGACAAAACTTAGATCTGAAACAATAAATAGACTTATCAATGATAAGTATCAAGGATATCAACATTCGAGAGATATAAAGCATGCTTTTTTCAGTACAAGATATAATCATAACACTGCTTAGATATAGTATTTGAAGAAGACATGCTTCAAGCAACGGAGTCGAGGCTCCCAATTAGCATATAGATGACATGTAATAATTAACACCTAAATGAATACTTCTAGACGACTCAAGAATATCTATGCATGCTCAAACTAGTATAAGGTCCATGTACCACGATACACAATCCATGTATTACCATATCCCGATAAAAAATATATGTATCGATCTGATATACAATCCATGTATCAACCATGCTCACATGATCCAAAGTATCATGGGTAATCACCTGACTTTAGAGGGACGAATCCTTATCCAAGAGAAAAAAAAGGAGCTTGATATCTCACATAAACCAAATATCCAGTCATCATGTCATGTATACCATAACTATATTTTCTCTGTATGACCTTACTTTTGTTCCAAAATTCTTAGTCCAAACCAAATATCCATATACAAAATGTATTCATATGCTCAAGAATTATAGATAAAAGATGCACAAGGACATAATAAAAATCATGCAGATATATGCTCATGGAATTTCTATATGACTACACATTGTTCAAGCAATTCAACATATTAAGAATAAGTTCTCATGCTTTCATAAATAATCATAACCCTAGGCATGATTTCTAACACGAATAAGAGTGAGAACATAGTCATATAAGAAAAACAAATTATGAATCAAATGAGCATATAATCAAAATAAGGCATAAAGTATCCCACTTCTACCTGGTCATGATGTAACTTGGAAAGTGAATATACACCCGCCACCGCATATATATACCACCCCCAATACCTAAACTATCACGCTCTCACCTCGGGGAGCGCGACTGGTGCTCAACCAAGATAACCCAATCAAGAAAGCCTGCTAGATTCTTTGTACCCGACCTTGTCTATGAATAGAGTGGAGATGTATTCCATTATTTATATACTGAGAAGATTTCTTAGTAAACACCAATTCCATTACCATTAATAAATTCATTCACAATCTTCCAAAATATTTTACACATTCATAGTTTGAAGTGGAACATGTAATACAAATACAATATTTTCTAGTTTTGACTTTTTCAACACCAATGTACAACCCACACTATGTCTACAAAGCCTGTAATTGATAGGAGTGACATGACATTGCCAGTGACAAGGCCTCGTCTACACCTCAAAACACTATACACATAAAGTCAAAACACACGAGACACCGATATGAAGTGGGGCTCACCAAGTTTGCTGAGAGGAGGATGTACTGCTATCACTAATCGATATCGCCTACTATGGAACCACCTGCATCCATTAAAGATGCAATGCCCGTGGTAAATGGGACGTGAGTACATATGGAATATTACTCGTATGTAAGGCAAATAGAATAACATATGGAAATATAGTAACTCAAATAAGAGGAAAATGAAGTACATCAAGAAACTACGAAATGACCCATATAATCACATGTCAAGTCTTATTATACTTACATCATTCTGAACTTCTTTTGGGATCAAGTGTGCCATATGAACTATGCGTGGGATACAAAATATAATGTAAATGTAACAACATGTACAAACAAGGGCAATGGAAGTGTCACCTATTATTCGTGTTGACTATGTGTCTCACCAGACCGTCCATAACCCTCTCTTACATGCACCTATGCGTTTCACAGATCGTCCATAGGATCTATCCATACTATGAACCTATGCGTTTCATAGACCGTCCATATGATCCATTCATATTATTCACCTATGCGTTCCACAGACTGTCCATAGGGTTCATTCATATTATGCACCTATGCATTTCATAGACCGTCCATAGGGTTCATTCATACCATTCACCTATGCATTTCACAGAACTTCCAAAGGATTCATTCATATTATACACCTATGCATTTCATAGACCGTATATAGGGTTCATTCATATTATGCACCTATGCATTTCATAGATGGTCCATAGGGTTCATTCATACCATTCACTATGCATTTCATAGAACGTCCAAAGGATTCATTCATATTATACATCTATGCATTTCATAGACCGTCCATAGGGTTCATTCATATTATATACCTATGCGTATCATAGACCGTCCATAGGGTTCATTCATACCATTCACCTACGCATTTCATAGACCATCCATAAGGTCATAGCACATCATTATGCACCTGACCATTTATAAATTCAAAGCAATATGACTAACACTACTTTAAAAGTTGTAAGTTCCCGGATCATTTGAATACTTCATGTTCATGCTCAGCATGGAGAAACACAGCTCATTATATTAGCACATGCATGATGATCAATAAGTCAATTTCAATGGCACATGGCCCAAATTTGTTTTCTAAAAGATTCACCATCATTTAGCATAAGATATCTCTCTTTTATCTTATTATATACTCTCTTGCCATCTTAAGGTCATTAGCTAAGTTCATGATTCTTGGGAACTTAAAATCGAAGTTATTTGCATCTATTATTTTAGAAGCATACATACTATGACTGAAATCATTGGAACATACAAGGCCTCATAATTATCCTTTTGGCACGTGGCCACATCTCATGGTCATACTATCGCTTACTTTTACTTTCCATCGGTGATCGTAGAATATTTAAAACATTTAGGAACACCATAGCCTCTACTCATGAGAACGTAAGAGATTATAACATATTGGAAATTCTTATAAAAGAGAGCATAGTGATTTACAACTGAAACAATGGTTCAAATCATAGGTATTGGTTGAAACAACCACATTTGAACACGACTTGAGTACATAAGCCTTTAGGAAATTCTATTTCCAGAGTCATTTTGGAACAGTTGATTTAAGGCTCATTTCAAAATCTTTCACACATCATTTCATCTCAATGGCACCATTGGCCACAAGTAAAACTTTCCTTATTGGAACGGTGGCCACACTTTATATCTCCAACTTACTTCTTTTACTTCCAAGCATTTTTATAGATTATCAATAATAGAGCATTTGAAATCAAGGCCTTAAGCATATATATGAGCAATAGAAATTTTAGGCGCATTGAGTATTCTTTCCAAGTTAAGCATAATGGGCTTCCAATTGAAACATGAATTGAAGTAATAACGCTTTAACACTAAACCATACTTGAACACATTTCTGAAGGAGATCATGATGAGATAGGAGTAATTGGAACACGTTTTGAGTACATACATCTTTCTACACTTTGCTTACTTGGGATAATCGAATTTATTAGGAACAACTCGGAACATGGGAATTAGGAACTTGGGCCAACCATACTTGAAACTTACGGGAACATCATGTGATTCAATTCTAAGAGAGAAGTTTAGTCATCATACCTGAAATTAGTCCCTTAATGATACTACAATGATCCACTACACAAAGAAACTTCAATCTACAATATCAACATCCAATGGGACCATCATCAGTAATAAATTCTATAGTTCAGGCCATTTAGACACTTTATCAAACACCTAGTAGTCATAAATCTCTACATCTCAAAACTATAGAATTAGCTCATCCAACTACCACCATTTACCAATAATTTATCCCACCATTATTCTCAAACAATTTATAAATTCCAACATCACATGCATGACCATCCATCCACACCCAACCAACAAAATTCCATCAAATAATCATATTTCAATCTCTACAATGGTTACGTATTTAAATTGGGAACTTATGTCTTCCAATCACCATCTGATGAGCTCCAAAACTTAATTCATACTCATATTCCCATAATAAATCCATGCATGTAAGTCTAAGGGTGTAGTATTACCTTTTGGATGAAATTTTGTGAAACCCCCATTTTAGTTCTTGAAGAAATTTGTTGAAAATCTATGGATTTCATGGTGGATTGAGTTAGTTCTATTGTGGAAATGATTGGATTCACACCAAAATAATAGGAATTTATTACCTTGAATATGGAAGGAGTTGGGGGTCTTGATAGAGTGGAGGAAAGCTCCAAAATTTGTCCAAGTAGAATGGGGAAAATGAGCCCCCCGAAATGACTTAAAAAGACCTTAAGCTGGGGCGTGCCTGGTCTGGCGAAGTGAGCCTCACTTTGTTGTCCACTGCATGCAAGGAAATACATGATCCGTGCCCAGTCTAATGAAGCGACCGTTTCTTCACTGTCCGCCAAAATAACTAGGCGGTCTATCTTTAGTAATTTGACCATAATGCTTAGTAGGAAAGTCCAAATGACGAACGACTTAATGCGTTTGAAACTAGACTCGAAGGGCTACACTTTAGTGGAAATATTCATGGAAAATATCCTTATATGATGAGAGTTAACCCGTTCAAAGTTAAGTGTCTTGCAAATTAAGACACCATTCCACTTAATATTTCCAACTCATTCCAAACAACTTCTTCCCACTTTAAACCTCATTAATATGTTCCAAAACACTTTCAATATGCATTTTCATGTCAAAATGATGTGGTTCTATCCCATAGGTCTTCTTTAGTATTCAAAAACATTATTCCCGATAATCGTTGGTGCACTATACAGTCTTATTTATTAGAAACGTTTTACGGGACCTTACATAAAACACATAACAATCAAGTCAAATTCTAGGGGATTTCCTCATAACAAGGTTCGCCACGGGACTTACCTCCACCCGGTAGTCTTCAATCTTCCAAAATATCCTTTCCTCTCAAATCAACCTTCAAACGAGCCGAATCTAGTCAAATACAACTCAATAACGTCAAATAAAACCATAGGAATCAATTCAAAATAATAAAGTTCGAATCTTTAATAAAATCCCCTAAAGTTAACAAAAGTCAACCTAGGCTTACATGATCAAAACACGAGTTAGTGGACAAATCCCGACTATTCATAACCTGACAAGTCCAAATATGTCATTAGTTTAAAAAACCAACTCCAAATTAAGTTTTAGACAAAACCCCAAATTATCTTTAAAATCCATGCTTCTAGGTCTAGAAACCCATGCTTGTAAAAAAATGAGCCATGGCACGGACTTTTTGGGTTGAAGAATGCACTGAAGTGTTGATGGGAATTTTTGGCAGAAGAAGGTAATTTTGCGGTCAAGTTCACGAATGCAGAACTGTTCCGTGGATCGCATAAGCATCGCAAAGTGGAATAAAAAAATGGGCAAATTTTGAAAACTATTCTGCCGGTCGCATAATTATTTTACTATCCACATAACCATTCTGCTGGCCACATATCCATTCTGCTGCCCACATAATCGATTCTACTACCCACATATCTATTTTGCTTGCCACATATCGATTCTGCTACCACATAAATAACTTCGGGGGTTATTTTTGGAAATTTTCCTACCTTGTCTCATTTTGATAAATAGCCTTTGGGCTCATTTTGAAGGCAAAAATCTGATATTTTTAGAGAGAAGTGAGAGTGTCTTAGAGAGAAGGATAAGACCTAGCAATTCTACTCATCCATTCAAGCCCCAATCTTCAAGAATCAAAGAAAATCTAACAAGATCTTCACCCAAGAGGTAAGGTTCTAATCCTAGTCTTCAATTTCGAGTTTGGGTAGAAGATGGGTAATGGGGAGTGTGATTATTGGGTATGAGAGTTGTTATTTATGCATTTATGTAGCTATATAGATGGTGGAAAGTAATGGAGCTGATATGAGTAAAATCTTGGTATTGAATGGGTTGTAGAGAGAAGGAAATCTTGTAGAAGAACCTTGTATTCAAATTTGCAGACCTAGTGTTTGATAAAATGCTTAAATGAGGTGAACCCACGAATATCTTCCTAATTATGGTTCAATTTTGTTATGTTTCTAAATAGATTGAAGTTGCTAGAATTTTTGGAATGTTGTAGTAAACTAAAGAAAGTTCAAGCAAGGTATGTTGGCTAAACTACTATCTTAGAATTGAATTCCATGATGCTCCCGTAAGTTTCAAGTATGGTTGGCTCAAGTTCCTAAATTCCATATTCCAAGTTGTTCCTAATAAATTCGATTATCCCGAGTAAACAAAGTGTCGAAAGTTATGTATTCAAAATGTGTTCCAAAGGCTCCTACCACATTATGTTATCCTTCGGGAATATGTTCAAGAATGATATGTATTAAAATGTTATGGCTATGAGTCGTGTTTCAAATAAAAGTTATGATGCCAAATTGTGTGAGAAACACTCGAGTTGCTTAAGACTCTTAATTGGTCATATGTGTACCTAAAGCCTTGATTTTAAATGCCTTGTTGTTGATAATCTATAAAGATGCTTGAAAGTGAAAGAAGTGAGTTGGAGATATAAAGTGTGTCCACCGTGCCAAGAATGAAAGATATACTTACGGCAAATGATGCCACTGAAATGAAATGATGTGAGAAATGTTGTGAAATGAGCCTTGATACAACTATTCCAAATTGATTTCGAAAATAGATTTGCCTAAAAGCTTATGTCTTCAAGTCATTCCCCATGTGGCTGTTTCAATTAATGTTATGCTTCATAAGTATTTCCAATGTGTATTGAGCTCTTGCATATTCATAATTTTAAATTGTGCATTGCCCTTTTAGTGGAAAATATTTCAAGAATAAATGGTGTCTTACTCATTTATGATCTTAACTTGCGCTTCGATATCATTGATCGGTGCTTGTGGTTTCAATGATTTTCCCTTTCTATATTGGCATTCTATTTTGAAAGAGGATATTTAGCTTTAAATACTAGTAATATTCCATATGTACTAACATCCCTTTTGTCGGGGGCACTGCATCTTCAATGGATGTAGGTGGTTTATCAGCGGGCAACTTTGGTCCTCATTAGCAGTTACTCCCTATTCAGCAGGTTTTAGTGAGCCCTACTCTATTCCGGGCGTAATGTCACTTGATATTGTACTTTGTGTTTTGAGGTATAGTCGGGCCTTGTCACCGACACTTCCATATACTCTTATGTTGTACTTAGAGGCTCCGTAGACATGTTGTGAGTGGTGTACAATGTTGAAAAATGAATTAGAAGAGTTGGTATTTGGAAAACATGTTTCCCTCGTAATTATGAACTTGTAATATTGTTGGGAATTATAAATGAATGTCCTTGAGTAATGGAATTGGTGTTGATTATGAAATACTCTCAATGTTTAAATAATGGAATACATCTCTAATCTATTCATGGGCAAGGTCGGGTAGAAAGTATCTAGCAAGCTTGCTTGATCAGGTTATCTCGGTTGAGCGCCGGTCACGCTCCCCGAGGTCGGGGCATGACAAACTTGGTATCAGAGCCTAAGGTTTTAAAGTGTCCTAGGATATCTCGGAGTTGTTTCTAGTAGAGTCCTTTTTATCGGTGTGTTGTCGAACACGTCTATAATTGGGAGGTTACTTGGGCACTTAGGAATGTCACCCTTCTTTGGTACTCTAGATAGTGCTATAGAGTTCATAATAGGAAGTTAATTTCCTCATCATGTCTCATTTTTCAGATGATTATCCTACGAGTTCGAGGAAGCGATGAGGGATTGAAAGAACCAATTTTTAGGGGAAGTGTACTTGTTCCTATTAATGTCACCACGCCACCAGAACATGTGGTGAGGGAACCTAATAAAAGAAAGAGGATTGTTGGCACCAATAGGCCGACATGTTTAATTTGTAAGAAGTGCCACTTGGGTTTATGTTGGATGACTCCTGAAATATATTATGATTGTGGAAAGAGGGGGCACAAGAAGATCAAATGCCCTAGGTTGGGTACACCCATTCCAGTGTGCCCGATGTGCGAGAAGGAACATATGACATCATATTGTGAGTATGCTTAGGAGTGTGTTAGGGGTGGCAAGCTTGGGAAATTCCAAAGGCCCACACAGAAAACTGGTACAGAGATTGTTACTCCTGCTGTGGAGGCTTGGAGGAATGATAAGGGGGATGCTTATGATGTATGCAAAAAGGGTAGATATCAAGTCAGTGGGGCAGGTCAGTTTAGCGGACCTCATCCCCGTTCGTAAAGTGTAGGAGATGTCATTCGGGTGTATGTCACTATAGTACCAATGTATATTATGGATGTGGAGTTGAGGGGCATCATTTAAGGCACAACTCTGGCAACCTAAAGTCACCAAGTAAGTCACTCCTTAATACATCATTATGAACACTGCATAATTTTTCTTTTTGTATATGTACATATGCATTGAAGAGCCTGCATAAACATGGTCTTAACAAGTGCTGAATCACAAAACATTGGATGTACCTACTCTTTGAACGAGGCACATTATTCGTGAAGACACTTTATCAAAAATTCTCTTATTTACAACCTCTTGTGGGATTGAGCTCTATAATTATTTTCTTGAATTGAGTTATAACCCTAGACTAATACTTCCTACTTGCTTCCCTAATATTCTCAACAAGGAACTATACCTGATGAATTTCTTATAGAACCTTATAACTCGAATGGATAACACCTTCTCACTTGTGACTGTGCTCGCACCATCACAATATTTACCTACATGGAATCGAATCCAATGTGATGGACCTTTCCGTTGAGATCCTTCTTAAGACACTCTCCTTCTCTCGGGTGTATGTGACTCCTATGGTTTGAACAGTCACTTTACTCTTTTGTGAATATTATCATGAAACCTTTTCACTATCTAGTAACATGAGAGCATATCTCAGCACCTATCATATGTGTACGTGTCAATTTAAAGGGGTCACTTGTCCGCATAAAGTTTCTGGGAAATTTGAGATTTTCACAAATTTATCATAGGAAGATCTTTTTGTTCGCCCATCTCAGTATGACTTTCATGTATACTTAGATCATTCTCTAGTAAGTAGCTCACTTTGTTCCTAGTATTGTAATTGCCCATGAAGTGGCCTGGTATTGCAGTTTGAGAGTCATTATGGCAGAGACATGTCTAGCTCATAGAAAAGTGTTCATTCTCTCTAACCAATACATGATTTCGTCCCAATATTAAGATTTCCTAGCTACATGGTTTCACTCATGTGTGGTTGAAAGCTAAGTAGCCTTATCGCGACCTTTTCCTCTACACTTCAGGTGGATGTTCCATATTATGACACATATCATGAGCATATTGCTTTTAAAGACAAGTTTGTCGTATCTATAGTTCTCTTATATTGGATCGACTATCGGGAAAGGGGTTAAGCTGCTGGAATTATAATATTCTCACAAGTGAACGACCTCTTTTTCAACCTCATGGGCTTGTAGCATATATTCCATGTGTCATGTACTGTTAAAAGCGTAATGCAACTTCATATATTTTGAAACCCATATCACATTCAGGGTACCAGAATATTCTCATTTCGAGCTAAACTGATTTTCCCTACACTCCTGGAGGTGGCTAGTGTAACGTACTTGACTAATTCTCCTTGAGGCTTACTATTGCCGAACAAGGCACATATGGAATGAAACAATTGTTACTGTCCTTTTTATAACTCATAGTCTTCCAAGAATAACCGATGCTAATGTCTTTTTCCTCCCGATCATGCCTTCCACATGCCACATGTCTAAAATGACTCATTGCTTTTAAATCTCAGGATCATGTACATGGTTTCCATGTTATCAATTTTACTAGTTAACACCATGCCTCATTTGTTAAATCAATGATGTCTTCACAATTATTAACCATGCCAGTGCTATCGGTAGTAACCTTCATACCTCTTAGGATATAACCTCCTGAAATGCCCCTACTCAGCATATTGATGGATTCTTTAATAATTCCAGCCCAATCTCCAACCCCATTGTTCCTCTACATATTAAATATATGTGGGTTGAAGGTTTAAATATGTCAAAGAAGATGCATCATTCAATGATCAAACATATTGGGTAGGAAACTTTACGGTCATATTCATGCTAGAACATCTTAGAATAATTATTGAAGGTCGCCAAAGGTTTAGTTCGGGTGTTTGACGTAGAGATTTAGAGTTGAAGGAAGTGAATGAGATATTCTCAAGATTTTCTCCATGAAAATATTAGGAGAATTGTTAAGGAATGTGAAGTAGGTGTAGTTCACATTAGGCCTTATGGGAACCTAAAGGAAATAGGCCAAACTATGAGTATAATGTTCCCCATCATTGTCCTTCATGTACCCGATGTTTCATGTGTCTATGTCTAAGAAGGTAGTTGGAAATCCCTTGTCCATTATTCCGGTGGAGACTGTTGAGGTAAAAATAATGGGTAATTGACTGATAAGAGGTACCTAATTGTCATCCTTGATTAGGAAAGTCTAAAAGTTGAGGAATAAAGCGATTGCCTCCATCAAGTGCTATGGCGAAGTCTATGAGTCGAGGAGGTCAATTTTAAGGCCGAGGGTGTTGTGGAAAGAAAATATTTTCACTTGTTTGTATAGCAAATTGTTGTGGATCAAAAAGTGCTTTCTATGTGTTATGATTCAAATAAGTATAGTTCAGATGCCTCTTTTGATAATGTAATGTTGGTAATGTTGAAATTTGTGTTATTGGTATGTTGTGATGCTTCGTTGAGTTGTGGATGTGTTGTTAGGAGTGGTTTTGGTGATTCTATGACAGGTTGATAAGCCCAATTACAGAGAAGACTCTACCGAAATTTTTGAAAAATTTAGGAGTTTGAGATGTGTGAGAGAAGAGATGTGTTATGTTAGGTGTTTGGGGCGGACTCTACTCCTCATTCGAGGACGAAAGATCCAAAGTGGGGGATGATGCAAGGCCCCATAAATTTTTGACAAGTAATTTAAGGTTTTATGGTGCCAAGGTAGGCTAATTTGATCGAAAATTGTAAAAACCGAGTCGCGACACAGACTTTTTCGGTTGATGAATGCATTGAAGTGTTGATGGGAATTTTTTGCAGAAGAAGGCAATTCTGCGGTCAAGTTCACTACTGTAGAACTGTTCCACGGACCGCATAAGAATCACGAAGTGGAACAGAAAAATGGCAGATTTTCAAAACTATTATGCTAGCCGCATAATCATTCTGTTGGCCACATAATGATTCTGCTACCCACATAACCATTCTGCTAGCCACATATCTATTCTACTAGCCACATAATCGATTATGCTGCCCACCTATCTATTCTGCTGGCCACATATCGATTCTACTACCACATAATTGCACTACATAATTGACTTCGAGGGTCATTTTTGGAAATTTTCCTACCCAATCCCATTTTGATTAATAGTCTTTGGGGATAATTTTGAAGGCAAAAATCTGATATTTTTAGAGAGAATTGAGAGTGTCTTAGAGAGAGAGGGAGAATATATATGTAACAACTCAACTGGTTATTTTGAGTAATTGCATTCGGTTCGGCAGTTTGAGGTCGTGAGTAGCTTCACATTATGTGTATCGACTTGTGTGCAAAGTCCGGGCGTGAAATCGGAAATCTTTTATGTGATAATATGAAAAAATATAGTAATTTCTAGAGTTAAAATTTGGTTTTTAGTTGAATTTGGTCAACATTTTTGGAAATTCAGTTTTTATTGAACCATTAGATCCGTATCGAAATTAGGGAGTCATAGGAAAAAGAATCATCGAATTTGGACATCGTATGAGGAAGTTATGCTCATTTTCGTGTCGGGAAAATTTCTGGTTTTGGTGTGGTCGCAAATGCAAATTTTTTCATCGCAATTGCAATGCCCAGCTCACAAATGCGAACTTTTTGTCGCAAATACGACTTCTGCTAGCCCTACCTTGTTTGCATATTGTGAGGGGTTCGCAATTGCGAACCCTGGGTAGCAAATGCGATATCTGAAGCCTGTTAAGTGAGATTTTTAAAGGGATTTTCACCCATTTATAGATTTTCTCAAACCCTAAACCTCCATAGGCGATTTTTCAAAGACCCAAACTTCTCCAAATCATTGGGCATGTGTCTCTAATCAATTTCCAATTATATTTTGTGATTATTTCTTAGATTTAACGTCAAATTCACAAGAATCTAAAGGAAAATTTGGGGAAAATTGTGAAATCTTTCTAAAATGTAAAATGATTATTTGAATAACCAAATGGTATCAGAATTAGATAATTTTTGTATGGATGAACTCGTAGAGGAATGGGTGTTTTATTTTTGTAAATTTTGTCGGATTCCGAGGTGCCGACCCGAGGAGTTGACTTTTTACAAATTGTATAATGAAATTATTTTCTCTTGCATTGTTTGATGTATTCAAGTCATTTTTGGCTAGATTGAGCCGAGCGTTGATGAATTGGTAAAGGAAAAGCTAAATTGAGTATTGAATTAGCCGGATTAAGGTAAGTATCTTGCCTAGGCTTGTGTAGGGGACTTCCCCTTAGGAGTTGAGTCTTCTATGCTATTTGTAGTCCGTGCACGCGAGGTGACGAGTGTGTGTTCGGACTTACTTGTGGGAAATTTGCCTTTAAGGTTCTTAGGTCCTTATGTGCATTAAGTGAGAAGTTTCCGATATGATTGGGTTTTCTAATTGGTTGTTTTACGTCTATATGCTCTATACAATGTTGTTAGCTTTTCTCCAACTCTTACTTGTTACTTGACCCTTATTTGCCTTAATTGAAGTGATTGCCTTCCTTATTGTTTTGACACTTCTTGATTATGAATTCATCTATGACTTCGTGCAAATATGTTACATGTCCAATTGTTGTGGTTACCGGTGTAGTTATTACGTGCTGTATTATGTCTTGTTGTTTTGTTAAGGTTATTGTTTTTGTTGGCTTTTCCGTGATCCTTATTATATACTATTCATTCTTAAATTGATGAATTATTCATGTTGAATAAGACTGATGATATTCTCTAGGTAATTGACCATTGTTGAGTATTGACTCAAGTTGAGATCTATATTGCGAAGCTAACTATTAAAACAATATAGTTTCTATTGTTGATTCCCTTTCCGGGATGTTATTGTTTCTATTGTTGATTCCCTTGCCGGGATGTTATCGTTTCTATTGTTGATTCCCTTGCCGGGATGTTATCGTTTCTATTGTTGATTCCCTTGCCGGGATGTTATTATTTCTATTGTTGATTCCCTTGTCGGGATGTTATTGTTTCTATTGTTGATTCCCTTCTCTGGATGTTGTTGTTTCTACTGTTTGGGTGAGGAAAAAGTGATAAATCACAAAGGGTGATGCCACGCAAATTTACATTTATATTGATGCATATGGTGAGGAAAGAGAGATAAAGCACGAAGGGTGATACCGTGCGCATTTATATTATTCATATGGTGAGTAAGCGTGATAAAGCACAAATGGTGATGATGTGCACATTTACATTTATATTGATGCATATGGTGAGGAAGATAGATAAAGCACGAAGGGTGATGTAGTGCATATTTCTATTATTGATTGCATGGTGAGGATTGAGAGTTAAAGCACGAAGTTTTGTGCACTTTCTGTTGCTGTGTTTATTTGTTGTTATCAATTCAAGTGTATTAACTGTTTAAATTCCTTTACTGTTGTGATCCTTTGTGTTGGAACCTACAGTATTTTCAATACCTCACCGTATATATATATATATATATATATATATATATATATATATATATATATATATACATACACACACACATTCCAATACTTCAAACTTTAATAATTGTTACATCTTTAATTCAATTAGTTTCTCAATTATATTCCATTAAGCCGTCTGAGGTTGTATTTTACTTAAAAAGGAATTTCTACTAAGTTTTAAGTTATTAACTCCCATGTTAAAGGTAATAATTTATTCGATGTGGTATTTTAATTGAAAGGGGTACTTTCTTTACTCAAATGATTTTAAAAAAAACAACTTCTCCTTTTCTTGTTGGTTTCCTAATTAGTTTAGAAATTGTAATTTACTTTATATTATGTAAATGAGACTTCTTGAACATCTTGAGTGTATTTGTACGAACATTTTGTATTGTATAGTACGTGGATTTTGTTGTTAAAAGTGAGATGGAAAATATATGGGCACAAGGTGCCATGTGCTGAAGGTTTGGAAGTTGAGATTATGATATAAGAAACGGAGGATTGAGATGGTCGGGATTGTGTATTAGACATGATGTGATTGATTGAGTTGGCATTGCCTTCTTTATTTGAATACATTCTTACTTGTCTCTGTTCCTGTTATGTTAGTGTTGATTTCCTTGGTTATCTAATTTACTTGGTTATCGTTCGTTACTACACGTGTTCTCCCTTTATTGTCCCTACTATTGTATTTGATTTCTCTCCGTTGTTGATATTACCTCGTTATCTTTATCTCGATATTTTATTATCATATCCTGTTCATTTTGTTTGACCAGTAGGTGTCTTGACTGTTCCTCGTCACTACTCCACCGAGGTTAGTCTTGATACTTACTGGGCACCGTCGTGCTGTGCTCATACTACGCTTTTATACATTTCTTGTGTACAGATCTAGGTATTGATCGATAGTAGCTATGCGGGTTGTCGCGGTGGAGACTCACGGTAACCTATTGTTGCATTCTCAGGCCTCGGAGTCACCTTCGTTTGTATTTACGTTCCATTGATTCCTTCTCGTTCTGGAATAGTGTTGTATTTATTTTATATAACTACTCTAGGAAGGTTTATGACTTGCACCACCGGTTTTGGGAATTGTAATTTGTTTAGAGTAATTTAATTTAAAGTCAGTAAATATCCATATTATTACAGAAAATGTTACGCTTACCTAGTTTAGAGACTAGGTGCCATCACGTCTCCTTTGGAGGGATTTTGGGTCGTGACAAGTTGGTATCAGAGCTCTAGGTTAATAGGTGCTATGAGTCATAAGCAGGTTTAGTAGAGTCTTGCATATCGGTACAGAGACGTCTGTACTTATCTTCGAGAGGCTACAAAACTGTTAGGAAATTCCACTTCTTTCACTCCTTATTGTGCGATGTTGGTTCAACTCGAAGTGTATAACTTATGTTCCTTGCATCCACTCGTGTATAATATTATGCTCTCAGTGTTCGCTATGCGCCAGTGGTTCGTGATGCTACAGACGGGCTACAAGGGAGTCAGGGATGCTCAGACATTGTCTCAACGAGTTGTCCAAGCTGAAGATACAAAGGTATTGAGAGACTATTCAGTTGTTCATATGGAGGCTCAGCGGTTCCCGACATCTAATTGATGAGTGCGAGCTTGGGAAGGTTTAATTGGTTGACTAGTCATCGAGATTATGGCAAGGTCACGAGGTGGATGTTGAGTGGGGATAGTCGGTAGTATTGGAGTACCTTGTGATTTATGTTGTACGAGTTGTAAAGGTTAGTTTTGCGGATCATCAGATAATGTTTTGGAAGACTTCCGGAGTCTGAGTTTGACTAAGGTCTGAGATCTTGTGCGGATGATGTTGGGGTTTACGGTGATTCTACATCATTAATGAATCTACATTTCAGCATCAGGAGGAGTCAGAGGAAAAACTTCAGATTCACAAGAGGTCTATGTAGCGTGGGTATTGTGGTTGCAGCAGAACAAGGTGCTTCAGAGGAAATGCGGTGGTTTATGAGCCTCTGGGCTACGTGGTTCGTGTTAAGATCATCTGTATTTGGGGCTTTGATTGGGATCATTGCATGTTGACTATCCGAAAAAATAGGTCAGCTCTGTGGTGTTGGGTCAGCATGGCAAAGGAAGTAATCAGTCATTTTGAATAGGGATTCTCTACCGGAATTTATGGCAGTAATCTTAGGTTGGACGGGTTGTGTGATTCAGTTGAGTTAGGGAGATGCGGTTCTAATGGTTTAGTTGTGTGCGGGCGAATCCGGAGGATTCTCGATAGTTTGGCAATAGCTTGAGTTGGTTGCCTATTATAGGCATAAGGAAAAATGTTGTGCATTGTGGTTTTCTCCTGCATAAGTATCAGAAATTAACGGAGCGTTGGCATTGTTGGCTCTCATATGTGAAGATTGTGCATTTTTTGAAAGGACCTTGAGTTGTGGTTTGCGGGTGCGTGGCGAGTGGCATGGTATAATGACCCGACCGCTCATTTTAAGAATTAATGCCCCAATCCCCTATTAACTGCTTTTCCCGTATTTGTTTCTGCTATTTTGATTTGACAGCCTTTCTGCAAGTTCCAATTTAGAAGGTTGAAATTGACCATTAGAAAACAAAACAATGGCCAATAAAAAGAATTCTCCTTTGATGTTTATTTTAATGAGCATAAAACTAGGCGAAGAGTCTAATTACTGCTTTTCTGTTGTTTCACTTTATAGGGTAGGGTCACTGTGCCTATGTGGGTCATAGAAAAGAAAATACATAAAGCCTAACAAGCGAGCCATGCTTCCTTGAAATTTGCCAAAACTGTCATCACCTATGGTTGATTAAGAAAAAAAACTGGAAACAAGAGACATGGTTTTTTTTCCAGTTTCTGATTCCAGAATGTCTGCGTCTATTGTTCTTGTTATAAATGAATGTTTCGGGATGTTTTGCATTGAGATTCGGAGTGTTTTGGGACACTTAACCCCCGTTTGGCATTACATTTTGGCAAGTTTTTTTCAAAATTTTTTTGAAAACATTGTTTGTCCATAGATTAGTGATCTGTTTTTGAAAAATTTCTGAAAATCTTTTTCAAGTTACCAATATATAGTTTATGGTAGATTTTGGGTGAAAATCAAAATCCTACTCACAAAACTTCAAATTTTTTTCAAATAAAATGCATGTCCAAACATAATTTCAACTTCCAAAAATTATTTTTCAAAACTACTTCAAAAATTATTTTTTCAAGTTTCAACTCAATCTATGTCCAAATGCAAACTTAGTCCATAAAAGAGAGCTTAAGCTTTAGAAGTTGGACCGTAGTCGAAGTAGTGTGAAAATGGCCTCGGAATAGAATTCTGTCAGTTCCGTTAGCTTTGTTGGGTGATTTCGGGCTTAGAGGCGTGTTCGGATTGTATTTTGGAGGTCCGTAGCTTATTTAGCCTTGAAATTCCCAAAAGTTGAATTTTTGAAGTTTCTGGTTCGATAGTGAGATTTGGATATCAGGGTCAATGAAATTCTGGAAGTTGGTGTAGCTCCGTAGTGTTTAATGTGTCGTGCTTGCAAAATTTCAAGTCATTCGGACGAGGTTTGATAGACTTTTTGATCGAAAGTAGAATTTGCGAGTTTTTGGAGTTCTTAGGCTTGAATCTGATGTTAATTTGGTGTTTTGATGTTGTTTTGAGCGTTTCGAAGGTTGGAACAAGTTTGAATGATGTTTTAGGATTGGTCGGCATGTTTGGTTGAGGTTCCGGGGGCCTCGAGTGTGTTTCGGATGCTCAAAGGGTCATTTTTGGACTTAGAGAATTGCAAAAATGCAGAAGGTCTCCAGTTCTGGTTTCCTTTTTTGCGTTCACGAGTGGGGTTTTACGTTTGCGAAGAGGATCTGGGTCTAGTGGAAGCTTAACGCTTTGCGTTCGCGAAGCTATGAGATCTTATACCTATGCATTCGCGAAGAAGGTCTCGGGTTCGCGTAGGAAGGGGAAAATGGTCACTGCGTTCGTGACAGGGACATCACGTTCGCGATGAAAGAAATCTAGGCCAAGCGAAGTTGTGCTTCGCAAAAGTGAGGGTCCTTCCGCATTCGCGAAGAAGGATTTACCTGGGCGGATTATAAAATTTCAAAGTCGAGGGTTTAGCCATTTTTATCAAAACTAGAATTTGGGAGCTCAAATTTGAGTGAGATTTTGAGGGATTTTCAGAGATATCAATTGGTAATGATTCCTAACTCCTTTTTGCTTATAACCTATTAATTAATCTAAATGTGAATTCATCTAATTTCGAATTTGGGATGATAAATTGGGGAAAAAAATTGGAAAAGTTCTTAGGCTTAATTTTCGAGTTTTGATTGGAAATTTGACATCGGATTTGGATAATTTTGGTATGGTTAGACTCGTGAGTGAATGGTGGTTCATAATCCATAATTTTTACCCGATTTCGAGATGTGGGTCCGGGGGGCTTTTTGGGGCGATTTTCCTAATTTCGCATATTAGCTTCGAATTAATTAGTTTAATTAATTACTTGAAGTTATATTTACATTATGCAATTACTTTGAATAGATTTGGGCCATTTGGAGTCGGATACTCGTGGTAAGAATGTGGTATTGAGTTGATTGAGCTGGTTCGAGGTAAGTGGCTTGTCTAACCTTGTGTTGGGGAGCTCTCCTTAGGATTTTGGTATTGTTGATATATGAGATGCGTTGTACGTGAGGTGACGAGTGCGTACATGTGCTAATTGTTGAAAATCCTGTTTTCATGAAGTAACTATGATTGTGTTTTCTTCCATGTTTATACTACTTGCAATTTAAGCCTAATGTTAGCTTAGGGAAGCATGTATAATTGACATAATTGGTTTACTTGCTCAAACTACTTTATTTGAATTCTGTGCAGCATGCTAGGTTAGAAATACTTGTTTTACCTTGGCATGAAATTTGGATTGAACTGAATATTCTTTGTGTTGTTGTTGTGTGTTTACTTTGGGACTACAGAACGGCATCCCGGGAGATCCCCCTGCATGTTTACTTTGGGACTACGAATTTGTATTCTGGTAGATCACCCTGCACATTTATATTGGAACTACGGGACTACACCTGGTAGATTTCCCCAGTACTGGGTATTTACATTTGGGACTACGGATCGGGATTTCGGTAGATCCCCGCGTACTAAGAGTTGGACTACGGAACGGCACCTGGGAGATCCACTGGATATTTACATTTGGGGACTACAGGGCAGTATCCTGGGAGATCCCCGGTTGTTTTCTCTGTGTTGAGTTGTATTCCTTCTGTGATTATGTTGTCTATGTCATAGTTGTTGCTACTCTTATTACCTTGTGTTACTTTAATACTACTTATTTTCCTTATATATTATTGTATATGACCGGTAGGGTCCTGACCTTCCTCGCCATTACTCGACTGAGGTTAGGCTTGGCACTTACTGGATACCGCTATGGTGTACTCATGCCCTTTCCTGCACATGTTTTTCGTGTGCAGATCCAGGTACTTCGACTCAGCCCTACTACCCTTGAGGCGAGGCGATTCTCCAGAGACTTCAAGGTATATCTGCCACGTCCGCAGACCGAGGAGTCTCATTCCATTCTCTCTTATAGTTTTAGCCCTTCTGTATTTGTTTTGATTTAGACATTCTATAGTTAGAGCACAATGTAGTACCCATAGCTTGTGATTTCATAAGATTCCGGATTTTGGGAAGTTGTTCAGTTTGAGAGTTATATTTGTATATGCCGAGCGGCATTTTAAACCTTCATTTTGCTTATTCCGCAGTTTTTATTAGTTTTATCTGTTGTTTTCCCTTTTTCCGAAATTGTTAAGATTACCTAGTCGTAGAGACTAGGTGCCATCACGATAGTTCACGGAGGGCGAACTGGGGTCATGACACATGGTGATTACCGAGTTTTGAGGCTTTCGAGGTTCATGCTTTGTTACGTGGCAAGAAAATCTATATGGGTGCTTCAGTAAAATAATAGGGTGTGAGTGATATATCAGCCATTTGATTTGCGTAGTTGAGATGGGTATGGAAATTTTGGTATTCCAGAGGTTTGGGGCTAGATGCCTTCATATGTGGACTAATTCCTATTTGCAGATTTTGAAGAAATGTTGAGGATGGGATAATTAATAGCATACAATACTGATAAGTTGTTGTGTATCTTTTGAAGCATATTTATCTAATTGGGAAGAATCATGATTTGGTTGGGACTATTTGAAAGCCCAATGAGAATATGTGTTTTGTATCATGTCAAGTTTGTGTGCTCCTGTGAGATTGTCATTTTGTTTATGTTCTCAGGCATAATGGACATTATTTGTGCCTCTGGCCTATGTTATGTGTTGCTCTCTTATGTTGTGGTGAGCTGTGAGGTTGTATGATTATACCCCACGCATGTTGTAATTCTATTCAGGCCTTATGGCGAGGTGGGCGAGATAGCCCTCGTGATGGTTATTTGCTCATTGCACCATATATGTGCTTTCTTTTCTCATATTTTATTACCTCTATTCATTGTTCCCACAGTTTTACTTGTGCACTCTGCTATACTTGATATCCATATTTATATGATCAATGAACCTGGGAATTTTGGCTCGATGAGCATTTGGAAGCGGGCTGCACGCCACATCAGATGTTATGTGGGATATCCTTTCCTTGTGTTTATTTGGTGTTGTGTCTTCCCTCTATGGGACGATTTGATGAAAAATATATACTTTTGTTGTTTCACTTGTTAGATAATTATTCTACTTTGTTTTCCTTTATTTGTGCTGCATAATTGAGTTATTGCTGATTTGGTGTACGAATTGTGTAGTGTAAGAATTTGTGTGGTTCCATGATGAGCTGTTAGTTGGATTGCTTGTATTGGCTGAGATGAGGTTCTTAGACCTGATATTAGTGCTATGGTATTTGGAGGTGGGGCATTTTTGGAAGTGACAGGGTGTTTCTGCTAAGATTTGGGTAATGGACCTTCGTGGGAGAGAGAGCTTCGTGACTTGTTAACTTCATGGGTGGCTATGAGTTTCCGCATGACTCTTTATTATGGGTAGTGTTGTGGAAGTCCGGAACAAATTTATATTAAATGTGAAATATATTGTCGGCATCCAGGATGTTATTTGAGCAGCTATGGTGGTCAGAGGTTATTGCTTCGAGTATGTGAGTTGTGTGGAACATCATGTGATTGTATTCTAGATTGGAATTTTTGGCTCGATTCAGCTTGTTCGAGTTTATGTATGAGGAGCTCATCCAGTGGTTCGATGTCCTTGGAACGACTCCAGGCATGTTTGAGGACGAATGTAAGTTTAAGTGGAGAATGATGTAACGACCCAACTAGTCATTTTGAGCAATTGTGTCCGGTTCGGTAGTTTGAGGTCACGGGTAGCTTCATATTATGTGTATCGACTTGTGTGCGCAATCCGGGCATGAAACCAGAAAGCTTTTATGTGAAAATATGAAAAATATAGTAATTTCTAGAGTTAAAATTTAGTTTTTAGTTGACTTTGGTCAATATTTTTGGTAAACGGACCCGGATCTGTGTTCCGATGATCCCGAGAGGTCTTCGGTAAAATATGAGACTTAGGCATATGCCCGGAATTGAATTCCGAGGTCCCTAGCCTTAGAAAACAATTTTTAAGAAAATTGTTATGCTAGTTTTTAAAGGAAATAAAGAAATGAATTAATGTTTGAACTCGTTGGTATCGGGCCCGTATTTTGATTCCGGAGCCTGGTACAAGTTTGTTATAATATTTAAGTCCTCTCTGTGAAATTTGGTGAGAATCGAAATTGATTTGTCACGACCCAGCCGGTCGATTCATGAGTTACCACTCTGTTTCCCCCCATTTATGCTTCTTATTATCTTGTTCATCAGTATTATGTGATATCGGGTTGGTTGGTTCGGGTTCGGAGTGGTTTTGGAAAGAAATGAAACACTTAGTCTCTTTTGAGTAAGCTTAGGTTGAAAAAGTCAACTGGATGTTGACTTATGTAAAAAAGGGCTGGGATGTGAATCACGATGGTTCAAATAGCTTCGGGAGGTGATTTGGGACTTAGGAGCGAGATCAGAATATGTTTTGGAGGTCTGTAGTAGATTTAGGCTTGAATTGGCGAAATTGGAATTTTGGCATTTTCTGGTTGATAGGGGAGATTTTAATATAGAGGTAAGAATAGAATTCCGGAAGTTGGATTAGGTCGTTGTGTCATTTGTGACGTGTGAGCAAAATTTTAGGTCAATCGGACGAGGTTAGATAGACGTTTTGATCGAAAGTGGAATTTGGAAGTTTTTGGAGTTCTTATGATGGAATCTGATGTTAATTTGGTGTTTTGATGTTGTTTTGAGTGTTTGGAAGGTTGGAACAACTTTTAATGATGTTATGGGATATGTTGGCATGTTTGGTTGAGGTCTTGAGGGCCTCGGGTTAGTTTCGGGTGGTTAAACGGATCAAATCTTGTTCTGGGAAGTTGTAGATTTCTATTGTTGGTGTTGCCGACTTTTGGCCTTCGCGTTCGCGAGAGGGATCTCACGTTAGCGAAGGGTTAGGTTAAGTGTTCATCGCAAATGTGATGAGGTTCCCGCATTCGCGTAGAGTAGATGGGAGCAGCTGGGGTCTTGGTCAATTGTACTTCGCGTTCGTGTTAAGGGGGTCGTGTTCGCGATGGTTTGAGAAGCTGAAGCTTCGCGTTCGCAAAGAATAATTTAAGACCCCGCGATGGTTTGAGAAGCTGAAGCTTCGTGTTCGCATTCGCAAAGAAGGATTTAAGTGGTCAACATTTTTTGTGATTTGCGAACCCGAGGCTTTGACCGCGTTCGCGAAGAAGGAAAGCGTCACCTGGGCAGAATGCGTAAATAGCCATTGTCCGCGATTTTGAGTCTAACTTTCACCATTTTTGAGCAATTTTGGAGCTTTTTGAGAAGAATTGAAGAGGGAATCAAAGGGAAACACTTGGAGATAAGATTTATGGACTTAATAATCGATCCTATTGTGATTTCTACCTAATTAAACATGAAATTTGTGGAATCTAAAGCCTAAAATTGGAGAGTTAGGGCTTGGAATTTGAGACTTTGATTTGAGGATTTGAGGGGTCGTTTGTGGTCGGATTTTGATGTATTTGATATGTATAAACTCATGGGATTGTAAGGATTTTAGTTTTGTGATTTTTATTGGAATCCAAGACATGGGCCCGGGGTCGGGTTTGGCCAATTTCGGGATTTTTTATGTAAATTGGTTATTTTCGAGTGGGCTTTCTTCTCTTAGCATATTTTAATGGTATAAATCTATTTTTGGTTAGATTTGGAGCATCCGGAGGCCGAGTTGAGAGGCAAAGGCATCGTGGGATAGAGTTTGGACTGGATAAAGATAAGTAATGATTGTAAATGTTGTCGTAAGGGTATGAAACCCCGGATTTCACATCGTTTTGCTACTTTGAGGTGGCGCACATGCTAGATGAGGAGCGTGGGGTCATACATCGTTGGGGATTGTAACTTAGTCTGTCCCGTATAACTATTAAGTCGCGTATTTGATTGAAAACTATTTGATATCATTGTGTTTTGGAAAGTATTATCATGTTTTGGGCTGAATGCCATATTTGGGCCTCGTGTCAACTGTTTTGGACCCTTAGGAAATTTTTACTACTATTCATCACTGTTTTGGCTTCATATTGGTACTCACTCATGCTATATTCTACTATTTTCATAGCTCAGCCATATTTACTCAATTTTTATATTTTAAATAATATTTTGGGCTAAGCATCATGTTTTACTATTGCCCGAGAGGCTTGAGAGATTTCTGACTGAGTGAGGCTGAGGGCCTGTGTTGTGAGGATATTATAGGATCGGGTTGCGTGCCGCAGCAGTGTTGCTCTAATTCATGATTATGAGGTCGAGGGCCAATTTGATTTTGACACGAGATGGCTTGATACAACGCTTGGGCTGTAGGAGCCCCTCCAGGAGTCTGTACACCCTAGTGAGTGCGGATACCCAGTGTGAGATGTGATATTGCCCGAGGGGCTGATATGAGTGATTATGAGGTCGCCCGAGGGACTGGTCCTATTGGTATTTTGGCCGAGGGGCGATTATGGTACTTGTTTTGCCCGAGGGGCTGACTTATGTTTGTATCCTTTTTCTTACTGTTTTCATCACTCGCTTGAACTACTGAAAGATGTTTTAAAAAGGTTTTTACGTAACTGAGATATTACTATGAGTTTTACTGCTTTACTGCATTATTCTGGATTTATACTGTTTTGTTGTAGCATTTTGCTTTGGTTTACGTGTTTTGTTACTGCTCAACTGCCTTTACTTTTATTACTTACTGAGTTGGCGTACTCACATTACTCTCTGCACCCTGTGTGCAGATCCAGGAGTCTCAGGTCACGCTAGTGAGTGCTGATTTGTCTTCAAGTGAGCTTTTCGGAGTTGACTAGGTAGTTGCTTGGCATTCGCAGCCCAGTGCTTCTCCTTCCTATCTTTGTTTCGCTTTGTTTCATACTATGTTGTCCTTTTTTCATATTTCTAGACGAGTTGTAGTTTCTCATGACTGGTGACACCCCGATGTCGGGTTGTGTTAGTTTTCACACTATTCTATTCTACCTTACATTTTGGGATTTTTATCTTATTAATGACTTTAAATGACTTATTATAATTGTTTGGTTGGTTTGGGGTTTGTGTCTGCTGACCTAGTCTCACGATAGGCACCATCATGACCGGATCCATTTTAGGGTCGTGACAAGTTGGTATCAGAGCCTAGGTTACATAGGTCTCACGAGTCATGAGCAGGTTTAGTAGAGTCTCGCGAATCGGTACAGAGACATCTATATTTATCCTCGGGAGGCTACAGAACCTTTAGGAAAACTTCATATTCTTGAATTCTTGTCGTGTGAATCTTTTGATCCAAGTACTAAACTTCTGCTATTCTATTCTCTCACAGATAGTGAGGACACGTGCTATCGGTCAAGATGGGCGACCATCATTACCACCAGTTGGGGCCACTAGAGGTCGAGGCCGTAGTAGGGGCAGGGGAGTAGCCCGCATAGCAGCTAGGGAAGCACCTACAGATCCACTAGCCGCCCCAATTCATGTTCAGGTCCTAGTTCTAGATGTTCCAACAGCATTAGCTCAAGAACCAATTGTGCCTATCGAGATTCCAGGCCTTTAGGAAGCCCTAGTCAAGATTCTATCAGTGTGCACTGGTCTAGCTCAAGTGGTCTCAGTTACTACGGTCGCAGCTACTTCTCAGGCCGGGGGAGGTATTCAGACTCCCCCTGCTCTCACACTTGAGCAGGTCGTGCAGGGACATCAGACACCGGGGGCACCTCCAACCCAGCCGGTTGCAGTGACTCAGGACTATGTAGCTCCTGTTATGCCAGAGGACGAGCAGCAGGTTGGAGAGGTTTGGTAGACTTCAGCCTCCGACTTTCAGTGGTACAGAGGGCGAGGATGCCTAGGGTTTCTTGGACAAGTGTCAGAGGATTTTTCGTACAGTGGGTATTCTGGCGACCAGCGGGGTAGCATTTACTACATTTCAGTTTTCTGGAGTTGCCTTCACTTGGTGGGAAGCTTATGAGAGGCATAGGCCTGTTGGTAAAGCACCCCTTACCTGGCAGCAGTTCTCCATTCTCTTTTTGGAGAAGTATGTGCCACAGTCTCGTAGAGAGGAGCTGCACAGGCAGTACGAGCAGTTGTGCCAAGGAGATATGACTGTGGTGCAGTATGAGATGAGTTTCTCGGAGTTAGGTCGTCATGTTGTTTGGTTGGTTCCTACGGATAGAGAGAGGATCAGGAGGTTCGTTGAAGGCCTCACATATCAGCTTTGGATTCTCATGACCAGGGAGAGGCTGTCTGGTGCTACTTTTGAGAAGGTTGTTGACATTGCTCGCGAGATTGAGTCAGTTCATTGCCAGGAGCAAGATGAGAGGGAGGCCAAAAAGCCTCAGGGATCTGGTAGTTTTGGTGGTGCTCCTTCGAGAAGTCAGTTTCTGCACGGCAGAGGCTGTCCATTCAGGCATGCTCAATCAGCTCGCCCAGGTTATCGTGGGGCATCATCGGGTCATGGTTCTGACAGTTCTCATCAGGGCCATTTATCACTCAGTGCCTTTCCAACCTAGAGTTTGTCCCCTGCTCCATCAGTTCAGGGCTCCTCTATGCCAAGTGCATCTGCTAGTCATTCCAGTGCAAGGGTTTCCCTTCAGTCCCCGACTCCAGCACCAAGGACTTTTTATGAGCGTGGAGAGTTGGGTCATATGTGGAGGTAGTGTCCTCGTCGTCTTGGGGATTCATCTCAGTAGAGGAGTCACCCATCGGCTTCGGTACCAGTTAATTCACCACCTATTACCCAGCCAGTTAGGGGTGGAGGACAGTCAGCTAGGGGTCACCCAAGAGGGGGAGGTCAATCAGATGGTGGTCAGGCCTGTTTCTATGCACTCCCAGCTAAACCCGGTGCAATTGCTTCAGATGCTGTGATTACAAGTATTGTCTCAGTCTACCACAAAGATTCCTCTATGTTATTTGATCCCGGTTCCACTTTTTCATATGTGTCATAATATTTTGCTCGTTATTTGGATATGCTCCGTGAATCTCTTATTTTATCTATTCGTGTATCTACGTTGGTGGGCGATACTATCATTGTGGACCGTATGTACCGGTGGTGTGTGGCGACTATTAGGGGTCTGGAGACCCGAGTGGACCTGTTATTGCTTTGTATGGTGGACTTCGATGTGATATTGGGCATGGATTGGCTATCTCCGTGTTGTGCTATTTTGGACTGTCATGCTAAGACAGTGACATTGGCTATGCAAGGTGTGCCACGGATTGAGTGGCGAGGTTTGACTAATTTTATCTATAGTAAGGTGATTTCGTTCTTGAAGGACCCGTGGATGGTTGGGAAAGGTTGTCTTTCATATTTAGCCTTCGTGAGGGATGTCAGTGTAGAGACTCCTAGTATTGATTATGTTCCTGTAGTGAGGGATTTTCCTGATATGTTTCTTGCAGACCTGTCGGGCATGCCATCGGAGAGGAATATTGATTTTGGTATTGATCTGGTGCCGGACACTCAGTCCATTTCTATTCCATCATATCGTAAGGCACCAACGGAGTTGAAGGAGTAGCTTCAAGAACTCATTGATAAGGGGTTTATTCAGTCTAGTGTGTCGCCTTGGGGTGCGCATGTTCTATTTGTGAAGAAGAAGGATGGCACGATGAGTGTGTGCATTGATTACAGGCAGTTGAACAAAATAACAATCAGGAACAAGTATCCTTTGCCTCGTATCGATGATTTATTCGAACAGCTTCAGGGAGCGAGAGTGTTCTCTAAGATTGATCTCCGTTCAGGTTATCACCAGTTAAAGATCAAGGACTTGGATATTCTTAAGATAGCTTTCAGGACCTGATATAGTCATTATGAGTTCCTGGTGATGTCTTTTGGGTTGACCAATGCCCCAGCAGTGTTCATGCATTTGAGGAACAGCTTGTTCCGGCCTTATCTCGACTCGTTTGACATAGTTTTCATTGATGATATTCTGGTATACTCCCGTAGCCAGGAGGAGCACGCAGTGCATTTGAGAGTTGTGTTGTAGAGATTGAGGGAGGAGAAGCTTTACGCAAAGTTCTCTAAGTGTGAGTTTTGGCTCAGTTCAGTGGCATTCTTGGGGTACGTGGTGTCCAGTGAGGGTATTCAAGTTGATCTGAAGAAGATATAGGCATTTTAGAGTTGGCCTAAACAGTCCTCAGCCATGGAGATTTATAGCTTTCTTGGTTTGGCGGGTTATTACCATCGATTCGTTCAGGGATTTTCATCTATAGCATCACCCTTGACCAAGTTGACTCAAAAGGGTGCTCCTTTCATGTGGTCGGATGAGTGTGGAGAGAGCTTTCAGAAGCTCAAGACTGCCTTGACCATAGCTTCAATGTTAGTTCTGCCATCAGCTTTAGGTTCATATACAGTGTATTGTGATGCTTCGAGAGTTGGTATTGGGTATGTGTTAATGCAGGAGGGTAGAGTTGTTGCTTATGCTTCTCGTCAGTTGAAGCCCCATGAGAAGAACTACCATGTTCATGATTTGGAGTTGGCTGCCATTTTTCACGCGTTGAAGATTTGGAGGTATTATTTGTATGGTGTGTCTTGTGAGGTGTTTACCGATCATCATAGCCTCCAGCACTTGTTCAAGTAGAAGGATCTCAATTTGAGGCAGCAGAGATAGTTGGAGCTGCTAAAGGATTATGATAATACTATCTTGTACCATCCGAGAAATGCCAATGTGGTGGTCGATACCTTGAGTAGGAAGACAGTGAGCATGGGGAGTTTGGCGTACATTCCAGTTGGGGAGAGACCTCTTGCAGTTGATGCTCAAGCCTTGGCCAATCGGTTCGTGAGGTTGGATATTTCGGAGCTCATTCGGTATTGGCTTGTGTGATTTCTCGGTCTTTTTTATTTGACTGCATTAGAGAGCGCAGGTATGAATCTCTTATTTTATCTATTTATGTATCTACGTCGGTGGGCGATATTATCATTGTGGACCGTATGTACCGGTGGTGTGTGGTGACTATTAGGGGTCTGGAGACCCGAGTGGACCTGTTATTGCTTTGTATGGTGGACTTTGATGTGATATTGGGCATGGATTGGCTATCTCCGTGTCGTGCTATTTTGGACTATCATGCTAAGATAGTGACATTGGCTATGCAAGGTATGCCACGGATTGAGTGGTGAGGTTCGACTAATTTTGTCTCCAGTAAGATTATTTCTTTCTTGAAGGCCCCATGGATGGTTGGGAAAGGTTGTCTTTCATATTTAGCCTTCATGAGGGATGTTAGTGCAGAGACTCATAGTATTGATTATGTTCCTGTAGTGAGGGATTTTCCTGATATGTTTCTTGCAGACCTGCCGGGCATGCCACCAGAGAGGGATATTGATTTTGGTATTAATCTGGTGCCGGACACTCAGCCCATTTCTATTCCATCGTATCGTAAGGAAACAACGGAGTTGAAGGAGTAGCTTCAGGAACTCCTTGATAAGGGGTTTATTCAGCCTAGTGTGTCGCCTTGGGGTGCGCATGTTCTATTTGTGAAGAATAAGGATGGCACGATGAGTATGTGCATTGATTACAGGTAGTTGAACAAATAACAATCAGGAACAAGTATCCTTTGCCTCATATCGATGATTTATTCGAATAGCTTCAAGGAGCAAGAGTGTTCTCCAAGATTGATCTCCGTTCAGGTTATCACCAGTTAAAGATCAAGGACTTGGATATTCTTAAGACAGCTTTCAAGACCCGATATGGTCATTGTGAGTTCCTGGTGATGTCTTTTGGGTTGACCAATGCCCCAGCAACGTTCATGCATTTGAGGAACAGCTTGTTCCGGCCTTATTTCGACTTGTTTGTCATAGTTTTCATTAATGATACTCTGGTGTACTCCCGTAGCTAGGAGGAGCATGCAGTGGATTTGAGAGTTGTGTTGTAGAGATTGTAGGAGGAGAAGCTTTACGCAAAGTTCTCTAAGTATGAGTTTTGGCTCAGTTCAGTGGCATTCTTGGGGTACGTGGTGTCTAGTGAGGGTATTCAGGTTGATCCGAAGAATATATAGGCATTTTAGAGTTGGCCCAAATCGTCCTCAGCCACGTATATTTGCAGCTTCCTTGGTTTGGCGGGTTATTACCATCGATTCGTTCAGGTATTTTCATCTATAGCATCACCCTTGACCAAGTTGACTCAAAAGGGTGCTCCTTTCATGTGGTCGGATGAGTGTGGGGAAAGCTTTCAGAAGCTCAAGACTGCCTTGACCATAGCTCCAATATTAGTTCTGCCATCAGTTTCAGGTTCATATACAGTATATTGTGATGCTTCGAGAGTTGGTATTGGGTGTGTGTTAATACAGGAGGGTAGAGTTGTTGCTTATGTTTCTCGTTAGTTGAAGCCCCATGAGAAGAAGTACCTTGTTCATGATTTGGAGTTGGCTGCCATTTTTCACGCGTTAAAGATTTGGAGGCATTATTTGTATGGTGTGTCTTGTGAGGTGTTTACCGATCATCGTAGCCTCCATCACTTGTTCAAGAAGAAGGATCTCAATTTGAGGCAGCAGAGATAGTTGGAGCTGCTAAAGGATTATGATAATACTATCTTGTACCATCCGAGAAATGCCAATGTGGTGGCCGATTCCTTGAGTAGGAAGACAATGAGCATGGGGAGTTTGGCGTACATTCCAATTGGGGAGAGTCCTCTAGCAGTTGATGTTCAAGCCTTGGCCAATCGGTTCGTGAGGTTGGATATTTTGGAGATCATTCGGGTATTGGCTTGTGTGATTTCTCGATCTTTTTTATTTGACCGCATCAGAGAGCGCCAGTATGATGATCCTCATTTGCTTGTCCTTAAGGACAGAGTTCAGCATGACGATGCGAGAGATGTGACTATTGGTGATGATGGGATGTTGAGGATGTAGGGGCGGATATGTGTGCCTAATGTAGATGGGCTTCGGGAGTTGATTCTAGTGGAGGCCCATAGCTCACAGTATTCCATTCATCTGGGTGTCGCGAAGATGTATCAGGATCTGAGGCAGCATTATTGGTAGAGGAGAATGAAGAAGGACATTTTGGGATTTGTAGCTCGGTGTCTCAATTGTCAGTAGGTGAAATATGAGCATCAGAGACTGGTGGCTTGCTTCAGCGGATGGATATTCCAGGGTGGAAGTGGGAGTGGATCACCATGGACTTTGTAGTTGGGCTCCCACGAACTTTTAAGAAGTTCGATGCTATTTGGGTGATTGTGGATCGGCTGTCCAAGTCCGCATACTTCATTCCTGTGTGTACTACCTATTCTTCAGAGCGGTTGGCAGAGATATATATCCTGGAGATTGTTCATTTGCATGCTGTCCCAGTTTCCATCATTTCAGATAGAGGTACTCAGTTTACTTCACAGTTTTAAAGAGTCGTGCAGAGAGAGTTGGGTACTCAGGTTGAGTTGAGCATAGTTTTTCACCCTCAGATGGACGGGCAGTCCAAGCGCACTATTCAGATATTAGAAGATATGTTGCGCGCTTGTGTCATTGATTTTGAAGGGTCATGGGATCAGTTTCTGCTGCTCGCAGAGTTCGCTTATTACAACATTTATCAATCGAGTATTCAGATGGCTCCATATGAGGCTTTATGTGAAAGGTGGTGTAGATCTCTGGTTAGTTGGTTTGAGTCGGGTGAGGTTAGGCTTTTGGGTACAGACTTGGTGCAGGATGCTTTAGACAAGGTGAAGGTGATCCAGGAGCGGCTTCGTACAGCACAGTCGAGATAAAAGAGTTATGCTGACAGGAAGGTTCGGGATGTCTCTTACATGGTTGGTGAAAAGGTTCTATTGAAGGTTTCACCCATGAAGGGTGTTATGAGATTTGGAAAGAAGGGTAAATTGAGTCCTCGGTTCATTGGGCTTTTTGAGGTGCTTTGGAGGATTGGGGAGGTGGCTTGTGAGCTTCCTTTGCCAGCCAGCTTATCGAGCGTGCATATGGTATTTCATATTTCTATGCTTCGGAATTATATTGGCGATCCGTCTCATGTTTTGGACTTCAGAAAAGTTCAGTTAGATTGTGATTTAACTTATGATGTGGAGCCAGTAGCTATTTTCGAGCGTCATGTTTGAAAGTTGAGGTCAAAGGATATAGCTTCAGTGAAAGTGCAGTGGAGAGGTCGACCCATAGAGGAGGCTACCTGGGAGACCGAGCGGGAGATGCAGAGCAGATATCCTCACCTATTTGAGACATCAGGTATGTTTCTTGACCCATTCGAGGATGAATGTTTGTCTAAGAGGGGGAGGATGTAACGACCTGGCCGGTTATTTCATGAGTTACCGCTCCATTTCCCCCTATTTCTGCTTTCTATTGTCTTGTTCATCTGTATTATATGATATTGGGTTGTTTTGTTTGGGTTCGGAGAGGTTTTGGAAAGGAATGAGACACTTAGTCTCTTTTGAGTAAGCTTAGGTTGGAAAAGTCAACCGGATGTTGACTTATGTGAAAAAGGACTCGGATGTGAATTTTGATGGTTCGGATAGCTTCAGGAGGTGATTTGGAACTTAGGAGTGTGATGGGAATGTGCTTTGGAGGTCTATAGTAGATTTAGGCTTGAATTGGCGAAATTGAAATTTTGGTGTTTTCCGGTTGATAGAGGAGATTTTGATATAAGGGGTTTGAATGGAATTCCGGAAGTTGGAGTAGGTCCATTGTGTCATTTTTTATGTGTGTGCAAAATTTCACGTCATTTGGACAAGGTTTGATAGACTTTTTGATCGAAGGTTTTTTGAGTTTTTAAGCTTGAATCCAATGTTAATTTGGTGTTTTGATGTTGTTTTGAGCATTCCGAAGGTTGGAACAAGTTTAAATGATGTTATGGGATATGTTGGCATATTTGGTTGAGGTGCTTAGGGCCTGGGGTGAGTTTTGGGTGGTTAAACGGATCAAATCTTATTGTGGGAAGTTGCAGATTTCTGTTGTTGGTGTTGCACACTTTTGGCCTTCGCGCTCACGAGAGGACTCTCGCATTCGCGAAGGGTTAGGTTCAGTGTTCATCGCAAACGCGATGAGGTTCCCGCATTCGCATAGAGTAGATGGGAGCAGCTGGGGTCCTGGTCAATTGTACTTCGTGTTCGCATTAAGGGGGTCGCGTTCACGATGGTTTCAGAAGCTGAAGCTTCACGTTCGCGTTCAGGAGGTCGCTTTCGCGAAGAAGGATTTAAGTGGTCAACATTTTTTGTGCTTCGCGAACGCGAGGCTTTGATCGCGTTCGCGAAGAAGGAAAGGGTCACCTGGGCAGAATGTTCAAATAGCCATTGTCCGCATTTTTGAGTCTAACTTTTACCATTTTGAGCGATTTTGGAGCTTTTTGAGAAGAATTGAAGAGGGAATCAAAAGGGAACACTTGGAGGTAAAATTTATGGACTTAGTACTCAATCCTATTGTGATTTCTACATAATTAAATATGAAATTTGTAGAATCTAAAGACTAAAATTGGAGAGTTAGGGCTTGGAATTTGAGACTTTGATTTGAGGATTTGAGGGGTCGTTTATGGTCGGATTTTGATGTATTTGATATGTATAAACTCGTGGGAGTGTAAGGATTTTAGTTTTGTGACTTTTATTGGAATCCGAGACATGGGCCCGGGGGTCGGGTTTGGCCAATTTCGGGTTTTTTTATGTAAATTTGTTATTTTCGAGTGGGCTTTGTTCCCTTAGCATATTTTGATGGTATAAATCTATTTTTGGTAAGATTTGGAGCATCCAGAGGCCGAGTCGAGAGGCAAAGGCATCGCGGGCTAGAGTTTGGACCGGATAGAGGTAAGTAATGACTGTAAATGTTGTCCTGAGGGTATGAAACCCCGGATTTCACATCGTTGTACTACTTTGAGGTGATGCACATGCTAGATGACGAGCGTGGGGTCGTGCACCGTTGGGGATTGTGACTTAGTTCGTCCCGTATGACTGTTAAGTCGCGTATTTGATTGAAATTGTTTGATATCATTGTGTTTAGGAAAGTATTATCATGTTTTGGGTTGAATGCCATATTTGGGCCTAGTGCCAACTGTTTTAGACCCTTAGGGAATTTTTACTACTATTCCTCACTGTTTTGACTTCATATTTGTACTCAGTCATGTTGTATTCTACTGTTTTCTAACTCAGCCATATTTACTATGTTTTGATATTTTAAATGATATTTTGGGCTGAGCATCATGTTTTACTGTTGTCTGAGTGGCTTGAGAGATTTCTTACTGAGTGAGGCCGAGGGCCTGTGTTGTATGGATATTATGGGATCGGGCTACGCGCCGCACTAGTGTTGTTCTAATTCATGATTATGAGGCCGAGGGCCTGATTTGTTATGCCATGAGGTGGCTTGTTATGAGGCCAAGGGCCAATTTGATTATGCCACGAGATGGCTTGTTATAGCGCTTGGGCTGTAGGAGCCCCTCCAGGAGTCTGTACACCCCCAGTGAGCGCAGGTACCTAGTGTGAGATGTGATATTTCCCGAGGGGCTGTTGTTGTTTCATGTTATTTCCCGAGGGGCTAATACGAGTGATATGAGGTAGCCTGGGGGGTTGGTCCTGTTGGTATTTTGCCCGAGGGGCGGTTATGGTACTTGTTTTGCCCAAGGGGCTGATTTATGTTTCTATCCTTTTTCTCACTGTTTTCATCACTCGTTTGAACTACTGAAAGATGTTTTTAAAAGGTTTTTACTGAATTGAGATTTACTACGAGTATTACTGCTTTACTTCATTGTTCAGGATTTGTACTATTTTTGTTGTAGCATTTTGCTGTGGTTTACGTGTTTTCTTACTACTCAGCTGCCTTTACTTTTATTACTTACTAAGTTGGCATACTCACCTTACTCCATGCATCCTGTGTGTAGATCCAGGAGTCTCGGGTCCCTAGTGAGTGCTGATTTATCTTCTAGTGGGCTTTTCAGAATTGACTAGGTAGCCGTTTGGCATTCGCAGCCCAGTGCGTCTCCTTCCTATCTTTATTTCGCTTTGTATTAGCTATGTTTCAGACTATGTTGTCCTTTTTCATATTTCTATACGAGTTGTAGTTGCTCATGACTGGTGACACCCCGATGTCGGGATGTGTTTATTTCCGCACTATTCTATTATACCTTACATTTTGGGATTTTTTAGCTTATTAATGACTTTAAATGATGTATTATAATTGTTTGGTTGGTTTGGGGTTTGTGTCGGCTGGCCTAGTTTCACGATAGGCACAATCACGACCGGGTCCATTTTAGGGTCGAAACATGATTTGGACGTCCGGTTGAAAAGTTAGAAAATCATGAGTTTTAAGGTTAAATTCATAGTTTTTAATGTTATTTTGATGATTTGATCGCATGAGCAAGTCTGTATGATATTTTTAGACTTGCGTGCATGTTTGGTTTGGAGCCCCGAGGGCTTGGGTGAGTTTCGGATAGGTTTAGGCTATGTTGCGCTTGTTTTTTTATGCTTCATCATCGTTTCTTCAAGCAAAAATGATACTATATTGAGAAAATGAGATCCAAATTCAGTTTTTATTGAACCCTTAGATCCGTATCGAAATTACGGAGCCATAGGATAAAGAATCATCGAATTTGGACATCGTATGAGGAAGTTATGCTCATTTTCGTGTCAGAAATAATTGATGGTTTCTGTTGTGGTCGCAAATGCGAACTTTTTCATCGCAATAGCGATGCCCAGCTCGCAAATGCGAACTTTTTATTGCAAATACGACTTCTGCCAGCCCTGCCTTGTTCGCAAATTGTGAGGGTTCGCAATTAATGCGACATCTGAGGCCCGTTAAGTGAGATTTTTGACGGGATTTTCACCCATTTTTCAATTTTCTCAAACTCTAAATCTCCATAGGCGATTTTCCAAAGACCCAAACTTCTCCAAATCATTGGTCAAGTGTCTCTAATCAATTTTAAACTATATTTTGTGATTATATCTTAGATTTAACATCAAATTCACGAGAATCTAAAGGAAAATTTGGGGAAAATTGTGAAATCTTTCAGAAATGTAAAATGATTATTTGAATGACCAAATGGTATCGGAATTAGATAATTTTTGTATGGGTGAACTTGTAGCGGAATGGGTATTCGATTTTTGTAAATTTTGTCGAGTTCCGAGGTGCGGACTCGGGGAGTTGACTTTTGTTGACTTTTTGTAAATTGTATAAGAATCATAGTTTTGTCAATTGAAATTATTTTCTCTTGAATTGTTTGATGTATTCAAGTCATTTTTGGCTAGATTGAGCCGAGCGTTGATGAATTGATAAAGGAAAAGCTAAATTGAGTATTGAATTGGCCGGATTGAGGTAATTATCTTGCCTAACCTTGAGTGAGGGACTTCCCCTTAGGAGTTGAGTCTTCTATACTATTTGTAGTCCGTGCACGTGAGGTGACGAGTGTGTTTTCAAACATACTTGTGGGAAATTGGCCTTTATGGAATTAGGTCCTTATGTGCATTAAGTGAGAAGTTTCTGATATGATTGGGTTTCCTAATTGGTTGTTTTACCTTTATATGCTCCATCCGATGTTGTTAGCTTTCCTCCAACTCTTACTTGTTACGTGACCCTTATTTTCCTTAATTGAAGTGATTGTCTTCCTTATTGTTTTGATACTTCTTGATTGTGAATTCTTCTATGACTTCGTGCAAATATGTTATATGTCCAATTGTTGTGGTTACCATTGAAGTTATTACGTGCTGCATTATGTCTTGTTGTTTTGTCAAGGCTATTATGTTTCTTGGCTTTTCCGTGATCCTTATTATGTACTATTCATACTTGAATTGACGAATTATTCATGTTGAATAAGATTGATGATATTCTCTGGGTAATTGACCATTGTTGAGTATTGACTCAAGTTGAGAACTATATTGCGAAGCTAACTGTTAAAACAAGATTGTTTCTATTGTTAATTCCCTTGTCGGAATGTTATTGTTTCTATTGTTGATTCCCTTACTGAGATGTTATTGTTTCTATTGTTGATTCCCTTGTCGGGATGTTATTGTTTCTATTGTTGATTCCCTTGCCGGGATGTTATTATTTCTATTGTTGATTCCCTTGCCTGGATGTTGTTGTTTCTACTATTTGGGTAAGAAAAGAGTGATAAAGCACGAAGGGTGATGCCGTGCACATTTACATTTATATTGATGCATATGATAAGGAAAGAGAGATAAAGCATGAAGGGTGATGTCATTCATATGGTGAGGAAGAGTGATAAAGCACGAAGGGTGATGCCATGCACATTTACATTTATATTGATGCATATGGTGAGGAAGAGAGATAAAGCACGAAGGGTGATACCGTGCATATTTATATGATTCATATGGTGAGGAAGAGTGATAGAGCACGAAGGGTGATGTTGTGCATATTTCTATTATTGATTACATGGTGAGGATTGAGAGTTAAAGCACGAAGGGTGATGTCGTGCACTTTCTGTTGCTATGTTTATTTGTTGTTGTCAATTCAAGTGTTTTAACTGTTTAAATTCCTTTACTGTTGTGATCCTTTGTTTTGGAACCTACAGTGTTTTCAATACCTCGCCGTATTTATATATATATACATTCCAATACTTAAAACTTCAATAATTGTTACACCTTTAATTCAATTAGTTTCTCAATTATATTCTCTTAAACCGTCTGAGGTTGTATTTTACTTAAAAAGAAATTTCTACTAAGTTTTAAGTTATAAACTCTCATGTTAAAGGTAATAATTTATTTGATGTTGTATTTTAATTGAAAGGGGTACTTTCTTTACTCAAATGATTTTTAAAAAAACAACTTCTCCTTTTCTCACTGGTTTCCTAATTAGTTTAGAAATTGTAATTTACTTTATATTATGTAAATGAGACTTCTTGAACATCTTGAGTGTATTTGTACGAACATTTTATATTGTATAGTACGTGGATTTTGTTGTTAAAAGTGAGATGAAATATGTGGGCACAAGGTGCCATGTGTGCTGAAGGTTTGGAAGTTGAGATTATGATATGAGAAACTGAGGATTGAGATGGTCAGGATTGTGTATTAGACATGATGTGATTGATTGAGTTGGCATTGCCTTCTTTATTTGAATACATTCTTACTTGTCTTTGTTCCTGTTATGTTAGTGTTGATTTATTTGGTTATCTGATTTACTTGGTTATCGTTCGTTACTACTCGTTCTCCCTTTATTGTCCCTAATGTTGTATTTGAATTCTCTCTGTTGTTGATATTACCTCGTTATCTTTATCTCGATATTTTATTATCATATCATGTTCATTTCATTTGACCAATAGGTGTCTTGACTGTTCCTCGTCACTACCCCACCGAAGTTAGTCTTGATACTTACTGGGCACCGCCGTGGTGTGTTCATACTACGCTTTTGTACATTTGTTGTGTACAGATCCAGGTATTGATCGATAGTAGCTATGCGGGTCGTCGCGGTGGAGACTCACGATAACCTGTTGCTGCGTTCGCAGGCCTCGGAGTCACCTTCGTTTGTATTTACGTTCCATTGATTCCTTCTCATTATGGAACAGTGTTGTATTTATTTTGTATAACTACTCTTAGAAAGGCTTATGACTTGTACCACCGGTTTTGAAAATTGTAATTTGTTCAGAGTAATTTAATTTAAAGTTAGTAAATATCCATGTTATTATAGAAAATGTTAGGCTTACCTAGTTTAGAGACTATGTGCCATAACGACTCCTATGGAGAGATTTTGGGTCGTGACAATCTAGCAATTCTACTCATCCATTCTTGCCCCAATCTTTAAGAATCAAGGAAAATCTCACAAGATCTTCACCCAAGAGGTAAGGTTCTAACCCTAGTCTTCAGTTTCGAGTTTGGGTAGAAGATGTGTAACGAGGAGTGTGATTATTGGGTATGAAAGTTGTTAATTATGAATGCATGTAGCTATAAGGATGGTGGAAGGTAATTTAGCTAATATGAGTAAACTCTTAGTATTGAATGGGTTGTAGAGTGAAGGAAATCTTGTAGAAGAACCTTGTAGTCAAATTTGCACACTTAGTGTTTGATAAAATGCTTAAATGAGGTTAACCCACGAATATCTTCCTAATTATTCAATTTTGTTATGTTTCTAAATAGATCAATGTGTCTAAGATTTCCAGAACATTGTAGTAAACTAAAGAAAGTTCAAGCAAGGTATGTTGGCTAAACTACTATCTTATAATTGAATTCCATGATGCTCCCGTAAGTTGCAAGTATGGTTGGCTCAAGTTCCTAATTCCCATGTTCCGAGTTGTTCCTAATAAATTCGAGTATCCCTAGTAAACAAAGTGTCAAAAGTTATGTATTCAAAACGTGTTCCGAATGCTCCTACCACATTATGTTATCCTTCGGGAATGTGTTCAAGAATGATATGTGTATTAAAATGTTATGGCTATGAGTCATGTTTCAAATGAAAGTTATGATGCCAAATTGTGTGAGAAAAACTCGAGTTGCTTAAGACTCTTAGTTGCTCATATGTGTACCTAAAGCCTTGATTTGAAATGTCTTATTGCTGATAATATGTAAAGATGCTTGAATGTGAAAGAAGTAAGTTGGTGATATAAAGTGTGGTCGTCGTGCAAGAATGAAAGTTATACTTGTTGCTAATCGTGCCAATGAAATGAAATGATGTGAGAAAGGTTATGAAATGAGCCTTGATTCAACTGTTCCAAATAGATTTTGAAAATAAATTTACCTAAAACCTTATGTCCTCAAGTCATGCCCCAATGTGGTTGTTTCAACTAATGCTATTCTTTGTAAGTATTCCCAATGTGTTTTGAGCTCTTACATATTCATGAGTTGAAATTGTGCATTACCCTTTCAATGAAAAATATTTCAAGAATAAATGGTGTATTACTCGTTTATGATCTTAACTTGCGTTTCGATTGCTAATCATCTTGCTCCATTTCTTTGGAAAGGAAACTTCTGTGTTTAAAGCCCTCGTTACTGATGAACTTAAAGTTGTGATTTTCGGAATATTCTATATGTTTATTCTTATGATGATGATCCTTCAAGGTAAAGATATGAAAGTGTGGAATACGAAATATGTCTATCGTGCCATGAATGAAGAATTATATGTATGGCCAGGAAAGCCAATAAAATAATAATTTTGTAAGTGGTTGAAAGTACCAATGAAGCTATATATGGTGTGGAAGGTTATGAGGAAAATATAATTGTATTTTTGTTTTCCCTGTATGAAAATCAAAAATGTTTTTAGGAGTATCGTTAGTCACCGAGGAAGGGTAGGCGGAAACAACCTAACCCCGAAACTACATGTGCCGGTGTAGAAGTAATAGAGGGGTAAATCCCCATGTTAATGTGATGAAATTATTCCCCTTCATTGGGATGAGATGATTGCTAGAGGAATGTGATATAAACCCATACAGCATTGTGGTGAGACGGCTTAGCCGATCGGGCCGAGATCGGACGCCATGTCGCGCACATGGTGGTGTTGTGATTGTACGTACACCTCCACCCGCACACATTGGGGTGAGGCGGAAGGGCCGCTGTGTGTAGAGATTTTTGTGATTGTGATTGGATATCTCTAGTGAGACGGCTTAGCCGATCGGGTCGTGATCAGACTCCGTGCTAAATTCACAGTGGTAAATCGGTGCTAAAGATCTCCCAATCAAAAATAATATTATATTAATATTTTGATTATTCTCTTCACAGTATTATCCTTGTGTTTGGAAAATTGTCATGTTTTAACTTGTCATTTGGATATCATTGATCGCTGCTTGTGGTTTCCATGATTTTTCCTTTTTATATTGGCATTCTATTTTGAAAGAGGACATTTAGCTTTACATACTAGTACTACTCCATATGTACTAACGTCCTTTTTGCTGGGGGCACTGCATCTTGAATGGATGCAGGTGGTTCATCGTCGAGCAGCTTTGGTCCTCATTAGTAGTTACTCCATATTCAACAGATTTTAGTGAGTCCTACTCTATTCCGGGCTTGATGTCACTTGATGTTGTACTTTGTGTTTTGAGGTATAGCCGGGGCGTTGTCGTCTTCACTTTCATACTGCTCTTATGTTGTACATAAAGACTCCATAGACATGTTGTGGGTGGTGTACGATGCTGGATAATGAACTAGAAGCGTTGGTATTTGGAAACATGTTTTCCCTCGTAATTATGAACTTGTAATATTATTGGGAATTATAAATGAATGTCCTTGAGTAATGGAATTGGTGTTGATTATGAAAAACTCTCAATGTTTAAATAATGGAATACATCTGCACTCTATTCATGGGCAAGGTCGGGTAGAAAGTATCTAGCATATTGGCTTGACTGGGTTATCTCAGTTGAGCTCCGGTGTTACACCCCGCAATATTACGATGATGTTACGCTTTGCAGTATTAAGTTACAACAATGTTGCACCCTACAGTATTACATTACGATGATGTTATGTTTCGCAGTATTAAGTTACGACAATGTTGCACCCTACAACATTATATTATGGTGATGTTACGCTTCGCAGTAATAAGTTACGACGATGTTGCACGCTATAGTATTGTACGTTGAATTTGTCGTAAGGTAATTGACATCAGTCCAAGGAAAAGATTATTTTAGAGATTATAAAGATTATGCTATTTCAAACAAGTGATGAGTAAATTCGTGAAGGTGAGGGGGAAGCAAGTCAAAGAAAATGAATTTTCGTCCAAGTTTGGCGTGTTGGGATAAAATACGGGTCGAGCATTAATATTCGATATTTATGGACTAGTACCATACAAGGTACCATATGACCCCATATATACATATATATATATATATATATATATATATATATATATATATATATATATATATATATATATATATATATATATATATATATATATATATATATGTGTGTGTGTGTGTGTGTGTGTGTGTGTGTGTGTGTGTGTGTGTGTATATATATATATATGTACATATATATATACATATATGTACATATATATATACATATATGTACATATATATATACATATATGTACATATATATATATAAAGGGTCTTAAAAATAAGTAGAATTTTAAGTAATTTGAGACAATTCTTAATCATGCGGGTAATTGGTTGATTACCGGGTAACGAGATACTACCTAATTACCTAATAAGTGGATAAAGATTAAATGTCCCATCTCTATCCCCACGTGGAAGCTATCCATGTTATAAAGAAATGACTAATAGTCATTCCTTTCTAAGGTGTCATAAAGTCACAATATCTTTCATTTCCATGACATTGCCTAATCAAAGTCATTCATTGAAAAGTAAAACATAACGTGAGCTATCCTTAATTCCTTTAACCTACCATTCTCCACAATCACACCAAAGACCAGATTTTATGCATTTAGTAGCATGATTATCATAAAGCAGTGTAAATCTTCAAACAGTCCAACGAAGAGTTTTAGTGTTTTAGCAACAGAGAAATTTTGCGGTTCTAAAGAAGTACAGTGCAACCTTTTCCAAGAATATTATACGGATTTTCCCTACTTCAGGTATGTTAAGGCTAAGCTCTTCCTTCATTTTGCATGATCTCATAATTATAAAAGTTTGATAACGAGTCATAAAGAAAAATTCATATCCCATAATTTACGTATATTTTGCTAGTCTTGCAAGTTACGTATATTTTTGTGGTTTTGTAAGTTACGATATTCTCCTTATCGGTACTTCATATTCAATTGAGGATTTTCTTCTTCCAGTCAAGAGAGCAGAAAATTTATATATACAGTATTAAAGTATTTTCATTACCATTGAGCTATAATCGATAGGCAGGCCCCTATTGGGCAACCTCTGATCAGATGGTAAGTTATATACCGTTCATACTATGGTCGAGCTCCTATGAGCGATCCTACTATGGCAGAACAGTTATATATATATATATACCGAGCCTTATAGGGTCGAACAACTATTTTACTTACTATATTGAGAGAGTTGAGTCAGTTTCAGCAGGTAAACATATCGTCAGATTATTTTTGACTTCCAGCTACTTGCAGTTATTATATTATGAGTTCAGTTTCAGCTTTCAGTATAGTGCCTTACATACTTAGTACATTATTTTGTACTGACATCCCTTTTCTTGGGGCGCTGCATTTCATGCGTGCAAGTTCAGACAGACAGACAGGTAGGCCTCCTTATTAAGGGTTGCCCAAATTCATCTTGATTGGTAAGCTCCAGGATTTTCGGAGTTGCCAGGTCTAGAGCCTTATGTACATCTTGTATATATATGTATATATGTTATGAGTAGGTCGGGAAGCTGTTCCGATCACAGTATATCCATTAGTAGAGGCTTGTAGACATATCCTGTCAGTTAGTGCGTTATGTTGGGCTTACAGTCTATGTATGTACATTTGGTTGGTTTGTCAGCTGTAATAATTATGACGGCCTCATCGGCCCAGTTTTATATTGACATTTAGTCAGCATTCACAGTTGTCTGGCAATGTGGCCCATGGCCAAAGCTTGACATCATATGTTCAGAGTCCCTTAGTTGCAAGTTGGTACGCAAGGATAGGTGAGGCACGGGGTGCCGGTCTCGCCCCCAAGGTTCGGGGCGGGACATACGGTCGCGCTCCCCGAGGTCGGGACATGACAAAAGTCCCAAAAGCATTATTCTGCCTAGTGAAATACTTCGCGATCACGACACGCCCTTCGCGATTGCAAAAGCAAAAACCCCCAGTTGTTGCTTTTTTTTACGAATGCAAAGTCCCTCCTTGAGAACACAATGCATGCCCAACTGAGCCTACATGAATGTGGTCCCTCACCCGCAAACTCGAAGACAATTCACCTGCCACAGACCAAGTTTCCGCGAATGAAGCCCTTGCACGTGAACAAGAAGCACCTGATGTAGCCTAGTACACAAACGTGATCCGTGAGTAGCGAACGTGAAGAACAAACACCTACTAGCCTCCACTATTCTACGATCGCGAGCCTCCCCCGCGATCGCAAACAAGCAACCTACACCAGAAAACTATCAATCCTAAACAAGGGGAAATGGTCTGAAACCACCGAGCATAACATTTGAACCCTAGAGACCCCGTCCAATCACACCAACAAGTTCCAATATCTTATCCAAACTTTTCCAACGGCTCAAAACACCATGCATTGCACCAAAACCAAATATCGGCAATCAAAACTATTCTTTTAAGTTCAAGAACTTGCAACCAAGTGTCCGATTAAATCCTAACCAATCCAAATTCTAACCAAACTTTTCACACAAGTTTCAAATGACATAGCCAACCTATACCATGTTCTGAAACAAAAATACAACAGTGATATTATCAAAGTCAACCTCGGTCAAACCTATGAACTCCCAAACCCACAAATTGTCACCTTTCGGCAAATAGAGCCAAAACATCCTAGGAACCTCCAAATCCAAACTCGAACAGAGGCCTAAGTCAAAAATCACCATACAAGCCTATTGGAACCATCAAAATTCAAATCCAAGGTCATCTATTCAAAAGTCAAACCATGGTCAACTCTTACAACTTAAGCTTCCAAAATGAGACTAAGTGTCTTAATTCACTCTCAAACCTTTCTGAAGCCATGACAACCACACCCGCAAGTTGCAAAACCACAAGCATACATACAGAAATCATTAAATAGGGGATCGAGGCTCAAATACACCAAATGATAGACCAGGTCGTTATAAATCGTGATGACACCTAACCCCCATGACTAGATAAGCTAACATGCAACAGTCCAAGAACACACGAAATGAGATATAATATGATTAAAATAGCATAATAATAGAATAAATCTCCATCAACAGACAATATATAGATATTACAATAACGCATCGCCAAAATCAAGTAGTACGCAGTCATAAGCTCTAAAATTTAATACAAGAAAATCTCTAAATAATATCATACTATCTGAATGTATAGATACTAGTATGAATGATAGGGGAAGGGAAATCCAATAGTCTGCGGACGATCATGCAGCACTACCTTGAATCCTCTCTACCAGCTACAAGACTCACTCCTGAGGTCCCTACTGCCAGTGTCTGATCTGTGTATAATATGCAGAAGTGTAGTATGAGTAGGGGACAATGTGTACTCAGTAAGTATCAATACTAACCTTAGATAAATAGTGACAAGGTTTAAATCAAGTGATACTCACTAATGAGATAAACTTGCGTAGTTCATAATTTATCCACAACAAGACTATACCAAAAGAGGCAATATTATCAAATATCATATCAAGATATCATCTCAAGATGGATAATTCAACCTTGACTAACAAGCCATCAACATATAATAGAGGCATCGAGTAACATATTAGAATTCAACATAGAAAGCATATAGAATGCATTATAAGATATAAAGGATTCACTTGAATGGTCAAAGCTTCCACCTTTATGCTCCAAACTCACCATCATCAGATTCTATATCATAATCAACCAAACTTCTCACAAATTATCACAAACTGCGTGTACGTCATCAAGAGAGAAACATGGGAGAGAGACCCTAGGGGGATGGATCTAAATTTACACGCTACATAATGTAAAGCTCATGCCAAAACCATAACAATATCATCATAACTGCATGGCAAAGACCTCATCCCACAACAATAACAGTACCACATAAATCGCTCGGAAGAAACTTCATGCTAATTCCAATTCAATCCGCTCAAAGGTGGAAGCTTTGACCATTCAAGTGAATATATACTCACAATTAATTAACATTTCATCATAAAAGAGATATATAACATTTCATCATAAAAGAGATATATACTCAAAATTAATTAATAGGATGCACAAGGACATAATAATAATAAAGCGTGAATGTGAGTGTGATATGTGAAACATGACTATTTCTAAATTAAGTATAACCACAATTTCACAAATAGCCCATCTTGGCCAAATAAGAGATAGTGATCCTAAACTTGATCACTAACATGAAAGAATAACCTCACAAAGTCATACAAATGATTAAACATGAATCATAAAAACACACACAATTCAAACAAGGCATAATAGAAGCCTAAAGTTTAATTAGGTCACAAATCATACATATATCCGTACACGCTTGTCACTTTGTATATTCGTTGCTTCCCAAACATTGCAATTAAGAAAATAGGATCAAATACTAAGGATTATTTCCTCACAACAATGGTAGGAAAGATACTTACCTTAACAAGCCAAATCAACCTTCTAACATTGCCTTTTCTTTAAAAATAACCTCCAACCGGCTCGAGTATAGCCAAAAAATACTTAATAATGTTAAACAACATCATATAAATCAATTTTAAAAAAATAAAGCTTCAATATCTAATCAATTCCTAAAAAGTAAACAAAAGTCAACTCAGGCCCATATGGTCAAAATTAGAGTCTAAGGGTAGATCTCGTTTACCCATAACCCTGCGAGTCCAAATATGTACTTAGTTTCCAAATCTAAGTCTAAATCATAACTCAAAACCTCGATTTTTACTCTCTTAAGTTGTAGGAAAAAACTCCAAATTTCATCTCAAGTTTCTATATTTTGGGTATTAATAATACATGTAGATTCTTGAATTAATACCATAAATAAGTAAAAATTACTTACCCCTTAGTCTTATATGAAAATCTCCTAGAAAAATCGCCTCTCTCCAAGTCTAGGATTTAAAATATGAGAGAATGAGCTAAAATTTAAAAATTCCAACTTAAATAATTTGCCTAGGGATTTCGCATATGCAGGAAAAAGGTCCACATCTGCGAGCTTGCATTTGTGAAAAACCCACCCCTCTGCCAAACCTCGCACCTACAACACAACCATCGCTTCTACGGAATCGCATGTGAACAAATACTACCACAAGTGCGCAATCACTTCTGCGAAACACCCTCCGCATGAGCAGTCTCCCAGCTCCAAGCCAAGACTTTGCTTCTGCGCCCCTACAATCGCAGGTGCGACTTTGCACCTAAGCACCAAACACCGCAAGTGCGACACACAAGCACCAGCAACACCAACTAGCTCCAAACTAATCCGGAATGATTTCGAAAAACACCCGAGCCTCCGGGGATCCTGTCCAATCATGCCAACAAGTTCAAATACCTAATTCAAACATATCCGAAGATCCAAAACATTACACATAATAATAAAATCAAGAATCGACGATCAAAAACTACCTCTTAACTTCCAAATTTTACAACTTTGTCGGACACGTCCAAATCACACTTAGACATGCTGGATCACAATCAAACTTTGCACACAAGCTTCATATAATAAAAAAACCTATTTCACATTCCGTAACAATAATCTGAGTCTGATATTATCACATTCAACTATCGGTCAAACTTAAAAACTCTCAAATTCTTCAAATTGCCAATTTTCGAAAATAGACTCAAAACTTTCTAGGAACCTCCAAATCCAAATACGAACACACGCCTAAGTCCAAAATTACCATACAAATCTATTGGAACCATCAAATTACTAATCCAAGGTTGTTTACTTAAAAGTCAAACCTTGGTTAGCTCTTTCAACTTAAGGCTTCAAAAATAAACCTAATTGTTCCAAATCATTCTAAAACCTTCCCAAAATCAAACCAATAATCCTCACAAGTCACAAAATACAAACAAATATACACGGAGCATCAAATAAAAATTGGAATTCAAATACTCAGAATGATTGATCGGGTCATCAGAAAACACCTCCATTTTTGGCCATGGAGAGTAACAGAGGTAATGAAATGGAATATAGATGAAAGAACATAGAACAGTGTGCAGTAAATTGAGTAGAAATCACTTACCCCTTAGTGTTTTATGAAAATCTCATTGAAACATTACCTCTATCCAAGTCTACGGTTTAAAATATGAGAGAATGAGCTAAAGTTTCAAATTTCCAACTTAATAAATATGCCCAGGAAATTTGCACATGCAAATAAAAGGCTGGCATCTACAAGAGCACTTCCACGGAAAAAACCACCCCTCCGTCTGATACAATCACGCTTGACGAAATTGCAATCAAAGATCTATATTTACCAATATGACCAATCACGAGAGCTAAAGCTAGAAAAGTTCAAGAAGTAATGCATATATAATATCAGAAGTCACAGGTATGGATGAGAATCCAAAATTTGTGCATGTATCTCCAGTGAGCCTAAATGGAGGTAATCATGATTCTTAATCAAAATGGTAATGAATTAACTTGTGATTGACAATTTAGCCTCTCTCTTAATAATATATTTGGTAGTACTTTATTTTTAGAAAATATTACTTTGAGTGTGTTTTTATTTTATTTTGTAGGCACACAACATTTGGCAAAAACTTTGGGAGAATTGGAGCAAAGGGATGATATTTAATGCTATCCAATATTCACAAAACTGTCCGAACATTGGCCCAACTTCAAATATTAATCTGTTCAAGTATAGATCAAATTAGGGTACAAAATTCATCATGATTAAATATATTAAAGTTTAGATTCTAATGAGATAAAGCGTTCTTAATTAGGAGCTTCTTACATCAAGTAATGGCCATATAAGCTACAACTGTACAAATCCGGACAGAATCACATTGGTCAACTTAAAAATTAGATGTGCAATAATATAAGATGAGTTTAGCTATGAAACTTACCAAAAGTGTAGCCTAATATGTCTTCTTATCAGAGAATCAATAATTGTGCAATTTCAATACTCCTATACAATATTATAGACTTTCTACCAAGACTGCACCAATCTGCTAGGATTTCTAATACAAGAGATTAAACCATCCATACTTGGTGGAAAACATTAAATTCAATTGTTCTTATGAACTCATTTAAAAAGTGCAACAAGTAGTTAGATGATATGACTATGTTTATAAGCCTCCATAAGATTTCTTGGATAATTTTAAGGCCTCCATTGTTGAAGATTGCATGTAGCCACCATTGAAGACCTTTTTAGTATTTATTTTCATACTTGTAACTTACTAAAAAGTAGTTGAAATGGATCTATAAATAGTCATCACTCTTTAATTGTAAGAGATCAAATCTTTAAGTGTTATATGAAATATATTTTGAGAGTTTAGGAGAGTTCTCCTTAAGTTCTACCAATGACTTATCTTTTATTGTTTCAAGGATAGTTTCTCCTTGTAAGTAATCTTCTATCTTAGGCGATATATTAGGTTACTTGATTACTGCTCTTGAGGTTATGGATTTAATATATCCATAATTTTTTGTGCTTCTAATTTTAGGGTCTAATCTCCTTGTAAGCTTCTTAATTTTATCTTCCATTCCATATTAATTCTTATTATCCTATGTCACTTTCTACTATATTTACATCATAAATCTTTTGATCTTGGGTTCCGCATTATTTGGTATCAGAGCCTAGTTGATTATATTATCTTATATTTGTTCAAGTTTTGAGCTCTTTATTTGAAAAAAAAAAAGAAAAAAAAAGCAAAAAACAAAAAGTTATAATCTAGAGCAATCTTTTGTTTCTGGATTTTTTATTCATCTATTTCTTTTGTTGAACAAGTAGTATTTTACTTAAATACTACATATTGTGATCTTTTTTGTCCTCTTTGAATCAAACCATATTAAGTCGTGTAGCTCAAGTTGTGATTAAATCCATATAGTCAGTCTTGTGTATTCAGCTATTCTTGCCGAATTTTGTTATTCCTTTAGTTTTTTTTCCCAACGCTATTATTTTTTCTCTTGTCAACACGTGAGCTATTTATATTAGAATTATACAATAGAAACTTTCTTTTGAAGTCGTCCAGATTTAGTTACTTGGCAGAACTACAAAGGAAAACTCTAGAGATTAAAAAAATCCAAAATTATTGAGGGACAAACATGAGGGTTGTGTGATATTGAACGAGTGTAAACACACGAGGGAGTGTTGTGAGGCCCTAATATTTTTATTGTATAAGCATGTCACCTGCAAGTAATGGTGGTGAAAGCACAGGAAGTGTAAATGCCAATTGAGATATATTGGTTGCCCTTCAAGCAATGCAACAAGAATTTTCAAAGATGAGTATGAGATTTGATAATATGCAAGAGAGGCTGGAAGAAAATAAAAATATATGAAGAGTCCCAGTAAATGAAATGAGGCAAGAACAACCACGGGTTGGTGAGGAACACTTTGATGACATTAAAGAAGATAGTAAAAATGACTATGTTGATATGGGAAGACATAGTCAAAGAGGGGATAGAGGAGAAGGAAGACCACAAAGGGGACTTGGGAATAAAGAAGGAATTGATAAGAATTTGGGTAGTATTAAGATGAGCATCCCTTCCATTCAAGGGATGAGTGATCCGGATGCCTATATAGACTGGGAAAGAAATGTTGAGAAGGTGTTTGATTACCATAACTACTTGGAGGAAAATAAGGTAAAATTGGCAATTACCGAATTCACTGATTATGCTTCAACATGGAGGGATAAGATAGTGGTGAATAGAAGGAAAAATTTAGAGAGACCAATTTCTATTTGGGAGGAGATGAAGGATATTATGAGGAAATGATTTGTTCCTTCATGCTACTATAGAGAACTCATAGGAAAGCAATGCATTATGGTTATAAGAATAAATGTTCATTTGAAAAAAATGGAAGAAAGGTGACACTTTCACCTTTAAAACCAAAGGAAGTTATTGAAGATCAAATGAAGTTAAGAGATTATTGGCTTGGAGCCCAAAGTGATGCCATAATGTATATAATAAATGAATATAGACAAACTTATCAATAATGTCTTCATATATATCTGTGTAATATTTACAAAAGAAAGGATTAACATTCCATTTGTACTTGCAAATAAAATAAATTATTGTCTATAGTTCTAGGGAAATGATAATTAGCTTGTCAACTTGAAGTCTTCAAAATCTACATCTTCACTTGTAAACTGATGTTTTCAAGACCAGTGAGAAGTATGAAATGAATTTACTTAAAAAAACTATAATAATCAACCAGAAAGATTGGGTAACTAATTGCAAGACCTATATTATTTCATAAACTAATTGTAGTATAACAATGTTTTGGTCATATAAAAAACTTGCATAATGAAAGAAAACACAAAATAGCCATGTCTGCAACTAAAACACTATAAGAGACACTCAAAAAATAAATTTATTTCATCAATGACAAGGAGACGTATATCTTATTATGTACAAAATAGTCTCTCCGGTGGCATGCCCGGCAGGTCTGCAGGAACACATCGGGAAAATCCCTCACAACTGGGACAGAATAAATATTGGGAGTGTTGATACCCAATTTTTTCCTATGTATTTTTTATACAAATGCTTTCAAAATAGCATGTACATGCACATATAAGCATGCCCCAAGAGTTTTGATATTTTTTTCCTAATTTTTAAGATTTTTGAAATCAATTTATTGTCTATTTTAGCAGTGCAAAATCCATAATTATTCCCAAGATTATCAGTTTTGGTGTATAATTTATCTTATTTCTATATTTATACCAAAATATAGTTAAGATAATTTTTGTACATTTTTACAAATTTATTTGGTATGTTAAAAGCTAAATTGCATATAATTGCAATTGTAGCCTACTTTAAGATTAATAGCATTTTATAATTGTAAAATTGGTTCCAATATTTTTTAATTAATATTTATATATTGTTTGTTGGCTCAGTACTTTTAATTTACTTTCAAGATCATTTTACCATTGTTATAAAAAATAAAAAGGAAAAAACTGGCTATTTAAAATCTGGCCCATTGTATTTCAATCATAGCCAAATTGATCACTCTAATTGACCCAATTCTGAAACCCAATTGGACCGGCCCAATTCCTATTTAACCCAACCCCTTTACCCATTTATCCGACCCGTCCGGTTTTCTTTTAATCTCAGTCGTTGATCTTTTAGATGAACGGCTCCTCTCATCCCCTTCCTTTTTTAATTCAAACGACCCCTTTACCCTACCTCATTCTCACCAACCGCCGCCTCTGCAACACTCCACTATCTCAAACCCTAGCCTCATCCTACCTTGTTCCACCGTGTTTTCATCGGAATTCATGGCTTCTCAGGTCATGAACAACCTATATTCACCTCCTCCGGCTCTTGCATGCCTGATGCTCGAAGGTTCGAGGCCAGACCTCGAAGGTCTTCACTCATACCTTCACCGATTCGAAGATTCCGGCCATCTCCGACTTTGCTCCGGTGGCTCTTGGTTTTCTGAGCCTGTTTCTGACCTCATCCGACTTAGATCGAACATCTTTCCAAGCCTTTCTCATTCTACGGTTCCTCTGAAACCCTAGCTATTCGAGGTTTTCTCTAATTGTTCTCTTAAATCTATGCTATATTTGTGCTTTACTGGAGTTTTAAAACGCTTTCCCCAATTTTTCTTTCAAAAATTACTTCTTTCCGATCTAGGGTTTCTAAAAGCTTAAAATGTTTTTCTGGCTCTTCCTTTTCTTTTCTTTGTATGTATGCGTATATACTACGTTCGTATGTTTTCCTTTCTACCACGCCTGTATTGTCCTTCTACTTTTCTTTTATACATGTTACTCATGTGCTCACATGATTATCCTTGTTATATTTTCATTATTCTTCTACTATATGTGTTTACTGTTAAGTTCTTCGATTTTTGTTTGCTTTACTAAACTCTGTTCGTGTTCTTGCTAAATGTGTTTCATCTACTGCTTCTTAAGTTTGTATCACTTTTTCTTCTGAACTTGTTTAAGTTCTGAGTTTTTCTCAAAACGTGTTCTCCATGCTTTTGACTGTGTATCATGTATGTTTGTTTCTCATAAGTCTTTGCAAAAAGACTCCTGAGCCTCTATTGAATGGTTTACCTTCTCATCTCTATTGTCTGACTCAACTCGAAACCCTAAGGTTCGGGGATTCCTTGGCATTTTAATCTTTTGTGTGCGAGTTAGGTTCCACTTCGGGACCCTGGACTCTTAGACTCATTGTGAGTCTGCGAACTAGACTTATACCTCTTTTTGCTTATGATTCTGAACCTTTCTTTGTTAAACTCTCTTCTAAATAATTTGACAAACCCCTCTGGTATTCATATATTTGTCTGCTTTATATATAAGGACTCTGCCTTCAAAGGTTTTTTATTGATTCTGAAATCCTCTAATGGGGTTTGATTGATTGTTACTGATTTTTCTTTAATTGAACCTCCTTTACCTTTTCCTGACTTGGTTCATTCGAATTGAATTGTAATTTTGATTTCCCTGGCTGTTTGATTGATTCCCTTTCCTTATTTTTTCCAAGCCGTGTACTATTGAATTCTTTCCTTTAATAACTTCTCTGTATTTACCCCTTTTGTGCTACTTTGAAAAGGTTTTAATCAATACTGCTTTCCTTAATTGGCTTTTACCCATTGAAATCAGAATCCCTTAACTAAAGGGAGATTGATTTCAATGTTATTTCCTTACCTTTTCTCACTTGTTTTCTGCACTATAAAAGGGGCACGACCCTTCTGCACTTTTGATCCTTAACTTACAATTCAATACTTTTACAACACACTTCGAATTGCATACTCTTACACACTACTACTACTTCCAAAACCTATATTCCCTCTTGCTCTCTTCTCTACTGCTGTTCTTTGCTCCTGCTTATTATTAGCTGGGTGAAAGTCAAGGCTAATATACTACTACTACTACTTTGTCTTTGCATCCTGCTCATGCTCTTTTACTGGTATGTCTTGATTCATTTCCTAGCAATCATCCTAATGTGTTTACTTAGAACCTTTACATCTATGCCTATTACCTGCAAAGTTTGACATGTTCATATGCTGCTGTTTGCTTTACTTTCTTGTGAATGCTTGATCCCTATACCTTTACCCTCTATGTGTTTGTAAATGGGGATTCAGGGCATGGCAACATGAGTTGTTGTCCATGAACGGAATTTTAACCCCAAGTAAAGGGTGTCAGTAGTTTTTATTGCTGATCATGTCCTTTGCCCACTTTTCCTTTGTCTACTGTTTCTGTTATGAATCCCCTACCCTTACCCCCTATGTATGCTGAGTTAAGGCTCATAGTCTGGTAGCCTCTTAAATGGTTTGTAATAATCTTGTAATAAACATTTGGGGTCGGCTAGTGGAAAAGAGTGAGGAACTATGCATGCAAGGGGTAGATATCATGCCTACAGGGGTTATCATTTATAAAATTCTGCATCTCATCTAGAGATCATGCCTATAGGAATTACTATGTTTTAAAGTTCTGCATTTTATAAATCATTGAAACTCTGCATTCTCACATAGATACCATGTCCATAAGATTTTCTGCATTCTCATATAGACACCATGCCTATAGGACTTTCTGTATTCTGCATATGCATCTATCATTAGGGAAACATGTATATAGGAATCAATCTTTTAGACACCAGGCCTATAGGACTTCTGCACTTCTATAAACGTTTAAAAATCAGTAACGCCTAGATATCATGTCTATAGGATTCTTGCAACTATTTAAGGTCAATGACACTTAGAAACCATGCCTATAGGAATCAGTTAATTGAATCAGCCTCGTTTCGAATCTAAAACCCATCTTAAAATCTGCGGATCCCTTTTTTTTCTAAAATCAGTATAGCTTTTCCTTAAATCAGTATACTTTGCATTATTAGATATCATGCCTGTAGGTTTCACCTAGGCAAGCTTTAGGGTAAAAGCCATAAGTGCATCAGTCTTTGACAATTCCAACCAGCAGGCAGGTCTGTTTCGGATTTCTTATCTGAAGTATGTAATAAATCAGTCTGCCTCACGCATTTTTTAAGTTTAATTCAGACCTAATCAGTACATGTAAGACATGCTAAACTCTATGCTTTTCTGACTTGAGGAGGTTTATTTGAGCCTTTCAACTGTTATGTGTTTTACCATATCTGCTTTATGTGTTTTGTTTGTCGCCCTAGAATTTTATCCTTTTAAAACCATAAAAGCCCTAACTCCCTCCCCTTCAGGATTAGTGGTCTCAATGCCTCCGAGATTGATAGGATTGGGATGGGTAATAGTATGCAATAAGTAACGATACCATTCTGCGCTTTAATACCTTAACGGGGCGGGAAGGGTAGAATATGGATATGATGACCGGTGCGCTAATATCACGTGCGACCCCTTTTCTAAGGAGTGATTGCTGGATATTGCATTGAAGTGATCCATATTAATCACAAACCTAGGACCCCCTTTTCTTTATTCGCTTCCTTTAGAGTTGTTGAAACTTTTCAAATCCTTGCTCTCTTTCTACTTACTTTCATAAGTTTCAACCTAATTGCAATGTTGTATGCAAGTCCTTATTTGAGCCTCGATTGTTTACTTGTAAAGTCACAATTGTAGCATGGTCGGGAACCACACTTATGGATCCTAAGGGGTGCCTAACACATTCCCCTCGGGATAATTTCTAGCCCTTACCCTAATCTCTGGTCTCTTCATCTCAAACTCTTCCAAAAAGTGTCCTAATGCACTATAATCATTAGGTGGCGACTCTTCAACTTCTAAACCCAATTCTCAAAAGGGAATAGAGTTTTCCTCCCAATGTCGTATACCCGACTTCTGACCCCACGGTTAGAGAAAGAAGGGGCGTCGACAGCATGGCGACTCTGCTGGGGATATTCTTTAGGCTTTTACCATTGCATGTTGCTTGTGACTTTACTATCTCATTAATTGCATTATTTACTGTCTTTTATTCTTTCACTACGAAACTAACTTGGCTCTTCATGTTTTTTCTTTCTTTTAATTGCTTTCCTTTACTGCTTTATTTCAATACTGTTGTAATTACTGCAATTATTGTAATCATTTATCTTATGAACGTGGAAATACATGTCAATTTGTTTCATTCTTGTAAACTGCATATTCAACATCATATTCTACTCGTGCCAAACAAATACCATAGCAACGCTTATAATGAGTGGTTCCGCTTTTCCAATATTATCACCATTTAAATTCGGCAAAGGCATAGTTGCGGTAAAACTAGTCGATCAGCGGTGCAGTCGACGGTTCCGTGCCCTTCCCTCTTGAGTTGTCCGCTCAAAGGTACCTGTCTAATACCCCAATAGAAACCTTACTCTGTTCAATTGTACATGCATCATGGTCAAACCTAGCCGAGTCAGTTATGTTGTCCGCATAATGACTCATTAAGATATCCTTGTCCAAAGTCCATCGGGTTTCCCTGAAACCCAAACGGACACCTACATGTTCTGTGCATTTATTTGGAGAACTAAATGCTTTTTATGCTGATTATTGGTATTAAATAGTCGAGTCCGGAAGGGGTGAGGTATTAACCCTTTTGTTTTGCAGAAAATGAATGACAAAGTTCCCGACTTCGGTATGGTAAACATACCTTCACTCTTGCAGACTTGGTGGAGAAACCTCCCATCGAGCAACCAAATCAACGAATGGAAAGAGAGAGTCACCAAGGCTAGTGAGAAGCTAGAATACCTGGAGTACAGCTTGCTGGAATTGGAAGGGAAAGTGAGGAAAAGAGTCATCGACTGTCAAAATGCTGAGGAAGGCAACGAAGAACGTCTGGCGATAGCATTTTTACTAGAAAATCTGCGCGAGCTGGGGGACTTGATCAACGAGAACATTCAACCTGAAGAAGATCCTTCTGGGACCAAGTAGTTAGGAGTCTTTTATTTTGCTTTTAATGATGTAATAAGGCCAATGGCCACTAGTGACATTTTATTTTCTTAGCATCGTTGTGAATTCGTCTTATTTTTATCAATAAGATGAGACATTTAGCATTATAAGTTCTCCAAATTAACTTGTCGCTAGGCCTACCTCGGGCACAATGAGGCACCCAAATTAGGACACGATTTATATTCTTGCACAATGTGTTTAAATATTGCAACATTTTCTTCTCATAACCCGCACTAACTTGTTACCTTTTTTTGTTTTTCTTTATTTTTATTCCCCTCCCCAAAGGTTAGTTCGCGCATTCTGGCACCATCATCATATAGTACGAGATCCAAGGGCCCTCCACCTCCTCCTCCTCCAAGTCCTATCCGGAACAAGAGCAAAGATAGAATGGGAGATTCAAGCGCCAGAAAGGAAATTGAAAGAATTGAGATTCCTCAGGGTACCCCGGTTGCTAAGGAAACTGTTGCCCAACTTGAGCAGAAACTGTTGAAGTTCCAAGAAGAACTGGATCAAGTTCGGAACTTGGCAAATTTATCATTCACTCTCATCGCTCCTGATGTCAACACTCCAAATGCTCAAAATCCCGCACCTCCACAGAACACCCAACAACCACAGATGCAACCCACTCATGCTCAACACTGCAACACATGCCACACCCCACTACTCATTCCTGAACCTCTAAGCACCCCAAATGACCACCCCAATAACACTCCCATCTACGTAGATACCATACCCCACTACACTCAACCAATCTCAAGTGCACCTGAGTCTGATGACAAGGACTCTCTTATCAGAAACTTGGCAGCAGAACTCAAGAAATTGACCAGCCGAGTCTAGGGCATGGAAGGAAACAAAGGCATAGAGGGGCTGGATTATGAGGACCTCTGCATTCAGCCAGATGTTGAACTTCCGGAGGGATACAAACCTCCCAAGTTCGAAATGTTCGATGGCACGGGAGATCCCAGAGTCCATTTGAGGACATATTGTGATAAGCTGGTTGGAGTCGGAAGGAATGAGAAAATCCGTATGAAACTCTTCATGAGAAGCCTGAAGGGGGATGCTTTATCCTGGTACATCAGTCAAGACCCCAAGAAATGGATAAGCTGGGTAGGTATGGCATCGGATTTCATGGATAGGTTCCGATTCAAAATAGAGAATGCACCGGATGTATTCTACATCCAAAATCTAAAGAAGAAGCCTACCGAGACATTCCGCGAGTATGATACACGTTGGAGATCAGAGGCTGCTAAGGTCAGGCTGGCCTTAGAAGAGGAACAGATGAACAAATTCTTCGTCCGGGATCAGGACCCACAATATTATGAGAGGTTGATGCTGATCGAGGGCCAGAAATTCTCCGATATCATCAAGCTGGGAGAGAGAATTGAGGAAGGCATTAAGAATGGTATGGTTACTAATCTTGAAGCATTGCAGGCCACCAACAAGGTTTTACAGTCTGGTGGCACATCCAAGAAGAAGGACGTCAATGCCGTGATGGTCGCACAGGGAGCCAAATCACCACTAAAATACCACACTTACCCGTCACCTCCACTTACATATCAGCCTGTCCCAAATTACCAAGAACCCGCACCTTCTTACCAAAATCCATCACCCGTTTACCAATCATCTCCACCTCCCGCATATCAACCCACTTCATCCAGATACTCTCAACCTGCACCTGTTTACCAAGCCTATAATGCCCAACCCTCTCACTACCAAGCACCTCCCACTCGCCAAAATCTCCCCAGACCCAGACTAAATTTTGACCGCAGACCTCTCAGACAATATATAGCAATCGCTAAGCCAATTGACCAGTTGTATGAGAAACTTAAAGCTGCTGGCTACGTCTTCCCTATCCCTGCCATAACTCCAGAAAATCCTTCCCAGTGGGTCAACCCTGATAAGACCTGTGCGTACCACTCCGGCATGAAGGGACATACCATTGATGAGTGTCGCTCGTTGAAGGACAAGATTCAAACTCTGATCGACAATAAGGTTATCATAGCAAAGAAGCCTACTCCTAATGTCCGCAATAACCCTCTGCCTGATCACAAAGGTGGGGACATTCACATGATCGAGATCGAAGATGACTGGGACTCCAAGGGATCGATAGGATTGATTGCTGAGGATGATGAGCCAAAGAAACCGACATTCACACTTAACCCGATTGTTGTACAGAACCATCCCTCCAGGGGCGATGAAGTAAACATGTCTATACCCCTCAAATTTGAAGCACCTTCTTCTACGAAGGTGGCCGGGCCAATTGAGGTTGAGTTTGGGGTTCCAAAGGCACCTGTACCCTTTGAAGTTGTTGTGTTACCATCGAAGGTACCCATTCCTGTAGCAATGTCAGACGTAACACCGTTCCACTCAAATGCCATACCATGGGATTATACAGCTGAAGCAAGGAGGAAAGGAAAGACCAAGACCGGAGAAGCAATTGCTGTGCAGGGTATGACTAGAACAGGTAGGGTTTACACTCCAGAGCACCTAGCTGAGTCCAGTAACCAAGCCTCGGGACGGACTATTGAAACTGGTCCCGATGATCTTTGGAGGAAAATACAAGTTAAGGAGTATTCGGTCATTGAGCAGTTGAACAAAACACCAGCACAGATCTCCATCTTAGCTCTTCTACAAAGCTCTGACGCACACAAAAATGCCTTGATGAAAATATTGAGCGAAGCTTATGTGCCCAACAACATAACTGGGGGCGAAATGGCAAATATGGTAGGACAAATACTGGAAAGCCACAAAATCACCTTCCACGAAGATGAACTGCCATCGGAAGGATTGAGTCACAACATGGCCCTACATATCACCGTGCAATGCAATGATTACTTCATCACTAGAGTCTTGATCGATGGAAGCTCCATCCTCAACATCTGTCCATTGATAACTCTCAGAACATTGGGAAAGAGCCTGCACGAGATCAAAGATGGGGTCATCAATGTCAAAGCCTTCGATAGGTCCCAAAGGTCTACTATCGGAGAGATCAGCCTATGCTTGCAAATGGGGCCAACCTTGTTCGACGTTGACTTTCAAGTGATAGATGTCCCAGCATCCTACAATTTGTTGTTGGGACGACCATGGATCCATGCCACTGGAGCTGTAGCATCAACCCTGCATCAGGAAGTGAAGTTCGAATGGAATCACCAAGAGGTGATCATTCATGGCGATGGTAACAACCCCATATATAGTCGCCAGACCATCCCGATGATTGGAGGCAGAAGGAGAATAGGCGGAGAAACATACCACTACATTGAAAGAGTCAACGCTGTAGACAAAGATAAATAGTAGGATAACAAGATTGAAAGTATCCTGAATTGGTGTGGATACAAACCTGGAAAGGGACTCGGCAAATACCTCCAGGGAATTGCCAAACCCATCAAGCTAAAAAAACATGGCACTACATTTGGTTTGGGGTATGAGTACACTTGGGAGGAGTTCAATCACTGGTCGCCACCATGGCATTGTCCTTACTACCCACTGGAGCACCCGATACCTCACCTGGAGTAGACTTTCCAGCCGACAGATACTATATATGGATCGGAGGAAGATGAAGCATTGGCAGCCGTGAAGAATCTGTTCCTGAAGGATGATGATATGGATTGCAGTGTTATTTTCGAGGAGGAAGGGGAGGAAGGCCCTTCTATACAAGTTATGAACCGAGGAGAGTGCCTCAGCAATTGGTCAATCAGAACCACCAGGGCCCGGAAGGCTTCAGGGTAGCAAGGCTAAACAAAAGCACCATGCATCACATTTTACTTTTTACCAACTGATTTTATTTCCGCATTGTCTTTAATTATGAAAAGAACTCTGATATTCAAAACAATTACGAATTTAATCAAAGCATTTCAGTTTATTATATATCTCGCTCTTATTATTTTTCTATCATTCACTTTATTTTTACACAGCATTACTATTACTTGCCTTGATGATGAACCAACGATTGTGACTTGCAACGAGACAACGCAACAAACGGATACAGACTCAGAAGAGGATGATATACCAGAAGAGGTCGTCAGAGGAGTTAAGAATTTTGAAAATAGGCCTAAGTCTAACTTGGACGAAACTGAGGTCGTTAATCTGGGAGATATAGAGAATGTCAAAGAAACACGCATCAGTGTTCACCTGTCACCATCAAAAAAGAAAGAGTACATGGAGTTCCTAAAGGAATATGAAGACATATTCGCCTGGTCATATGATGATATGACTGGTCTCAGCACGTCCATTGTAGCTCACAAACTACCAACAGATCCAACATGCCCGCCAGTAAAGCAAAAGCTCAGGAAATTCAAACCCGACATGAGTGTGAAAATCAAAGAAGAGGTTACCAAGCTAGTCAAAGCCAAGGTTCTCAGGGTAGTAGAGTATCCGACATGGTTAGCCAACATCGTGCCAGTGCCAAAAAAGGATGGGAAAGTTAGAGTTTGTGTTGACTACCGGGATCTTAATTGGTCCAGCCCCAAAGACAACTTCCCCTTGCCTAACATACACATTCTTATCGACAACTGCGCCAAGCATGAGTTGCAGTCTTTTGTTGATTATTTCACTAGGTATCATCGGATATGGATGGATGAGGAAGATGCAGAGAAAACGGCTTTCATCACGCCATGGGGAATGTACTGTTACAAAATGATGCCATTCGGTTTGAAGAACGCTGGTGCCACATACATGAGAGCCATGACTACCATCTTTCATGACATGATACACAAGGAGATCGAGGTATATGTGGATGATGTCATCATCAAATCCATGAAATCCAGGGATCACATGGAAGATCTAAGAAAGTTCTTAAACAGACTGAGGAGGTACAATCTGAAATTGAATCCTGCTAAGTATGCATTCGGGGTTCCTGCTGGAAAATTATTGGGTTTCATCGTGAGTCGTCGAGGAACAAAATTGGATCCATCAAAGGTCAAAGCTATACAAGAATTGCCGCCGCCAAAGAACAAGAAGGATGTGATGAGTTTCCTGGGAAGACTCAACTATATCAGCCGGTTCATAGATCAATCCACGGTCATTTGTGAACCTATCTTCAAAATGTTGAAGAAGGACGCTGCTACCAAATGGACTGATGATTGTCAGAAAGCTTTTGACCGAATTAAGGAATACCTATCAACGCCGACGGTCTTGGTTCCTCCTGAGCCAGGAAGACCCCTATTGTTTTACCTTGCGGTATTGGATAGAGCATTCGGTTGTGTTCTAGGACAACATGATGAAACAGGGAGGAAGGAGCAAGCCATCTACTATCTCAGTAAGAAGTTCACACCGTACGAGGCCCGGTATTCTCTTTTAGAACGCACTTGTTGTGCTCTGACTTGGGTCGTGCAGAAGTTGAGGCATTACTTTTGTGCTTACACTACTTATCTCATATCCAGAATGGACCCTCTGAAGTATATCTTCCAGAAGCCCATGCCAACTGGCAAGCTCGCCAAGTGGCAGATCCTGCTAAGTGAATTCGACATTGTTTACGTGACCCAGAAAGCAATCAAAGGGCAAGCTTTGGCGGACCATCTCGCCTAGAATCCCGTGGACGGAGAATACGAGCCCTTAAAAACATATTTTCCCGATGAAGAGGTATCTTTCATAGGAGAAGATATTGCAGAATCCTATGATGGTTGGAGGTTGTTTTTCGACGGAGCTACAAATTTCAAAGGAGTTGGCATAGGAGCAGTCTTAGTATCAGAAACCGGCCAGCACTACCCGGTATCCGCCAAGCTCAGGTTCCCTTGCACCAATAATATGGCCGAATATGAAGCCTGCATCGTGGGGCTCAAAATGGCCATTGACATGAACGTTCAGGAGTTGCTAGTGATTGGGGATTCATACTTGCTCATACATCAAGTTCGAGGAGAGTGGGCAACCAAGAACTCTAAGATACTTCCCTACTTGCATCATATACAGGAGTTGAGGAAAAGGTTCACAAAGACAGAATTTCAGCACGTCCCTAGAGTCCAGAATGAGTTTGCGGATGCATTAGCTACTTTATCGTCCATGATCCAGCATCGAGATACAAATTTCATTGATCTCATCCCAGTAAAGATTCATGATCAGCCAGCTTATTGTGCCCACGTTGAGGAGGAAGCGGATGGAAAACCAGGGTTCCATGACATCAAGGAGTACTTGATAACAGGGGCATATCCAGGACTTGCCAACGCTACTCAGACGCATACACTTCGTAGGCTATCTAGCAACTTTTTTACAGTGGAGGAATCCTGTACATGAGGACTCCCGATTTGGGTTTACTAAGGTGTGTCGAAGCAAAAGAAGCGTCCAGGCTATTGTACTAAGTGCATGCAAAGATCTGCGGGCCGCACATGAATGGTTTTGTCTTAGCAAAGAAGATACTCCGAGTAGGGTATTTTTGGATGACTATGGAAACAGATTGTATCCAGTATGTTCGCAAATGCAATCGCTGTCAGATACATGCAGACATGATAAAGGCACCTCCAAACGAGCTCACTGCGACAAGCTCACCATGGCCATTCGCCACTTAGGGAATGGATGATATCGGACCTATCGAGACTGCCGCATCAAATGGGCACAGGTTCATCCTAGTGGAAATCGATTATTTTACCAAATGGGTCGAAGCAACATCATACAGGGCGGTCACTAAGAAGTTTGTGGCGGGTTTCGTCCGCGACCGCATTGTTTGTCGGTTCGGGGTTCTGGAATCAATCATCACCGATAATGGTTCCAGTCTCAACAGTGACTTGATGAAAGCAATGTGTGAAACTTTCAAGATCAAACACAAAAACTCTACAGCCTACAGGCCTCAGATGAATGGAGTTGTGGAAGCAGCCAACAAGAATATCAAGAAGATACTAAGGAAGATGGTCGAAAGGCACAAACAATGGCATGAGAAGTTATCATTCGCCTTATTGGGATACCGCACTACAGTCCGCACATCGACCGGAGCAACTCCCTACATGCTGGTTTATGGTACAGAGGCGGTCATCCCCGCCGAGGTAGAAATCTCCTCTTTAGGGATCATACAAGAAGTAGAATTGGATGATGCAGAATGGGTAAAAGGCCGCTACGAGCAGATAGCCATTATAGATGGAAAAAGGATGAATGCGGTTTGCCACGGTCAGTTGTATCAGAACAGAATGTCCAGAGCCTTCAACAAAAAGGTTAAGCCAAGGAAGTTTACACCGGGGCAGCTGGTGTTGAAGAAAATATTTCCACATCAAGACGAAGCCAAGGGGAAGTTCTTTCCCAATTGGCAGGGTCCGTACATGGTCCACCGGGTTCTAACTGGAGGAGCCCTTATTCTTGCAGAAATGGATGGGGAAGTCTGGCCGAAGCCAATCAATTCAGATGCAGTGAAACGATATTATGTGTAACCACTTATGATTCCCTTAACGATGTAATTTGAACTACACCTGACCTGATTCCCGTTTAAGAGGGGATATATAGGCAGCCCTATGGGTTCGGTCATAATTTAATAAAAATTCCATTTTCCCCCGCTATTGGAACCGGGACAGAATTTTGAGGAGGGCCCTCAAAATTCTGAAGTTAATTTTAGTTCATGCATCGCCAGAAGCGCCGGCCCAGCAAACTGGGGCAGAATTTTGAGGAGGACCCTCAAAATTCCAAAGATGTTTTTCTTAGTCATTTAGCACAGCCGTCAGAAATGTCCGCTCAGCAAACTGGGGCAGAATTTTGAGGAGGACCCTCAAAATTCCGGAGAAAAGAGGTTGCAATGTCTTGAACCACGTCACAGTCGCTGGATCATCTAAAGAAAACTATTTTCGATTATATACTTACGTTATATTTACTAAATCATGCATAACTATTATCCGAATTGTTGTTGTTTAGCGACGCTATCCCGATGACACACAACGTCAAGAGCCCGGGGAAGACGAACTAACCTTTTCCCCTTACAAAACTCACGATTTTTCTTTGGATGCAGGCACTCGACTTGCAGTATTGTTAAGTATATTTATGTACGCATACTTTCCCAAGAATGCAACTTCTCAGAATCATCACTTGCCCGCATCCCCAGCAGTCATATTGTCATAATCGGCTATCAGCTAAGAGATCTTACTACTAATCATCCTTTTACATTCTTGCACTGCATAAGGCTACTTATCTGCCTTTCGAGACTAAGCTCTATCTCCATCTGCATTTTGCATAAGGCTACGTTTCTACCTTCCGAGGTTAAGCTCTACCTTCATCATCATCTGCATAAGGCTACTTATCTGCCTTTCGAGACTAAGCCCTGTCTCCATCTGCATTTTGCATAAGGCTACTTTTCTGCCTTCCGAGGTTAAGCTCTACCTCCATCATCATCTGCATAAGGCTACTTATCTGCCTTTCGAGACTAAGCTCTGTCTCCATCTGCATTTTGCATAAGGCTACTTTTCTGCCTTCCGAGGTTAAGCTCTACCTACATCATCATCTGCATAAGGCTACTCTTCTACCTTTCGAGACTAAGCCCTGTCTCCATCTGCATTTTGCATAAGGCTACTTTTTTGCCTTCCGAGGTTAAGCTCTATCTCCATCATCATCTTCATAAGGCTACTTATCTGCCTTTCGAGACTAAGCCCTGTCTCCATCCGCATTTTGCATAAGGCTACTTTTCTACCTTCCGAGGTTAAGCTCTACCTCCATCATCATCTGCATAAGGCTACTCTTCTACCTTTCGAGACTAAGCCCTGTCTCCATCTGCATTTTGTATAAGGCTACTTTTCTTCCTTCCGAGGTTAAGCTCTACCTTCATCATCATCTGTATAAGGCTACTTTTCTGCCTTTTGAGACTAAGCCCTGTCTCCATCTGCATAAGGCTACTCTATCTGCCTTTCGGGACTAAGCATTGTCTCCATCCTGCATGGCTGAAATATCGCCTCTTTACTTTTCTCGCACGGCTGCAACATGGCCACCTTCATTTAAATTCTGTATCGGCTGAAAGATCGCCACCTTTTGCATTTCATGGGCTGAAAGATCTCCAACCTATTCAAAGGCATCATAGTTCGGAGGCACCATCTACATGGCCCGAGAACATCATTTCATGGCCTGCGAATTTTTATTTACGCTCTTCATAGCCCAAGACGTCATGGTCCAAGGACGTCATCCTAACCGTCCAAAGACATCATTCATGGTCCAATGGGAACTTGCATCACGTTTAAATTTATGTACAATCTATGCTATATTGCCCACTTGCAGGTACACCGGCTAGCAAACGACCGTCTCAGTAGTAGCGATCCCGCTCCAGTCCTCACAGCCTATCAGACTTCAACTATCCTTCTCAACTTAGGCATCGCGTCCGTTCCTTTCAATAACTCTATCGGCATATTTCGCCGATGGATCTTGAACTACATATGGCCTGATTCCTGTAAGACCATGGATATGTAGGCAGCTCAAGAGCCAGAGCTCGGTCAGAATTCTTTGCAAATCATCTCTTTCGGTCAAAATTGGCCATCATATCTTTACCCGACAACTCTTTCATCCTTCCCGGGTAAAGAGGGGCAGCTGTTGATACCTAATTTTTTCCTATGTATTTTTTATACAAAATACTTTCAAAATAGCATGTACATGCACATATAAGCATGCCCCAAGAGTTTTGGTACTTTTTTCCTAGTTTTTAAGATTTTTGAATCAATTTATTGTCTATTTTAGCAGTGCAAAATCCATAATTATTCCCAAAATCATTAATTTTGGTGTATAATTTATTTTATTCCCATATTTATACCAAAATATAGTTAAGATAATTTTTGTACATTTTTACAAATTTATTTGATATGTTAAAAGCTAAATTGCATATAATTACAATTGTAGCCTACTTTAAGATTAATAGCATTTTATAATTGTTAAATTGGTTTCAATATTTTTTAATTAATATTTATATATTGTTTATTAGCTCAGTACTTTTAATTTGCTTTCAAGATCATTTTACCATTGTTATAAAAAATAAAAAGGAAAAAACTGACTATTTAAAATCTGGCCCATTGTATTTCAATCATAGCCAAATTGATCACTCTAATTGACCCAATTCTGAAACCCGATTGGACCGGCTCAATTCCGATTTAACCCAACCCCTTTACCCATTTATCCGACCCGCCCGGTTTTCTTTTAATCCTAGCCGTTGATCTTTTAGATCAACGACTCCCCTCATCCCCTTCCTTTTTTAATTCATACGACCCCTTTACCCTACCTCATTCTCACTAACCGCCGCCTCTGCAACCCTCTACTATCTCAAACCCTAGCCTCCTCCTTCCTTGTTCCACCGTGTTTTCACCGGAATTTATGGCTTCTCAGGCCAGGGACAACCTATATTCACCTCCTCCGGCTCTTGCATGCCTGATGCTCGAAGGTTCGAGGCCAGACCTCGAAGGTCTTCACTCAGACCTTCACCGATTCGAAGATTCCGGCCATCTCCGACTTTGCTCTGGTGGCTCTTGGTTTTCTGAGCCTGTTTCTGACCTCATGCGACTTAGATCGGACATCTTTCCAAGCCTTTCTCATTCCAAGGCTCCTCTGAAACCCTAGCTATTCAAGGTTTTCTCTGATTGTTCTTTTAAATCTATGCTATATTTGTGATTTACTAGAGTTTTAAAACGCTTTCCCCAATTTTTCTTTCAAAAATTACTTCTTTCCGATCTAGGGTTTCTGAAAGCTTAAAATGTTTTTCTGGCTCTTCCTTTTCTTTTCTTTGTATGTATGCGTATATACTACGTTCGTATGTTTTCTTTTCTACCACGCCTGTATTGTCCTTCTACTTTTCTTTTATACATGTTACTCCTGTGCTCACATGATTATCCTTGTTATATTTTCATTATTCTTCTACTATATGTGTTTACTGTTAAGTTCTTCGATTTTTGTTTGCTTTACTGAACTCTGTTCGTGTTCTTGCTAAATGTGTTTCATCTACTTCTTCTTAAGTTTGTATCACTTTTTCTTCTGAACTTGTTTAAGTTCTGAGTTTTTCTCAAAACGTGTTCTCCATGCTTTTGACTGTGTATCATGTCTGTTTGTTTCTCATAAGTCTTTGGAAAAAGACTCCTGAGCCTCTATTGAATGTTTTGCCTTCTCATCTCTATTGTCTAACTCAACTCAAAACCCTAAGGTTCGGGGATTCCTTGACATTTTGATCTTTTGTGTGCGAGTTAGGTTCCACTTCGCGACCCTGGACTCTCAGACTCATTGTGAGTCTGCGAACTAGACTTATACCTCTTTTTGATTATGATTCTGAACCTTTCTTTGTTAAACTCTCTTCTAAATAATTTGACAAACCCCTCTGGTATTCATATATTTGTCTGCTTTATATACAAGGACTCTGCCTTCAAAGGTTTTTTATTGATTCTGAAATCCTCTAATAGGGTTTGATTGATTGTTACTGATTTTTCTTTAATTGAACCTCCTTTACCTTTTCCTGACTTGGTTCATTCGAATTGAATTGTAATTTTGATTTCCCTGGCTGTTTGATTGATTCCCTTTCCTTATTTTTTCCAAGTCGTGTACTATTGAATTCTTTCCTTTAATAACTTCTCTGTATTTACCCCTTTTGTGCTAATTTGAAAAGGATTTAATCAAAACTGCTTTCCTTAATTGGCTTTTACCCATTGAAATCAGAATCCCTTAACTAAAGGGAGATTGATTTCAATGTTATTTCCTTACCTTTTCTCACTTGTTTTCTGCACTATAAAAGGGGCACGACCTTTCTGCACTTTTGATCCTTAACTTACAATTCAATACTTTTACAACACACTTCGAATTGCATACTCTTACACACTACTACTACTTCCAAAACCTGCATTCCCTCTTGCTCTATTCTCTACTGCTGTTCTCTGCTCCTGCTTATTATTAGCTGGCTGAAAGTCAAGGCTAATATACTACTACTATTTTGTCTTTGCATCCTGCTCTTGCTCTTTTACTGGTATGTCTTGATTCATTTCCTAGCAATCATCCTAATGTGTTTACTTAGAACCTTTACATATATGCCTATTACCTGCAAAGTTTGACATGTTCATATGTTGCTGTTTGCTTTACTTTCTTACGAATGCTTGATCCCTATACCTTTACCCTCTATGTGTTTGTAAATGGGGATTCGGGGCATGGCAACATGAGTTATTGTCCATGAACAGAATTTTAACCCCAAGTAAAGGGTGTCAGTAGTTTTTATTGCTGATCATGTCCTTTGCCCACTTTTCCTTTGTCTATTGTTTCTGTTATGAATCCCCTACCCTTACCCCCTATGTATGCTGAGTTAAGGCTCATAATCTGGTAGCCTCTTAAATGGTTGACCAGGCCTGAGCCTGGCTTTCAATAAGCCCTAACTCCTCAACTTGAAATGACAAGTTGGTCAGGGGTGTGCCAGTACTTCAAGTTGCTTGGCATGACCACCAGCTCATCACTCCCCTCCCCTGCACTTGCACCTACTCTTAGATTTTAAGTTCTGCCCCCTCCTGTGAGCCTTGCTTTGGGACCTTGAGTTCCCTCTGAACTTGGACATTTGAGGGCTGGCCCTTCCACACTACACTATGTCCTTGATTCTGAAATATATTTGGGGTTAAGCATTGCCCGGAGCCCCTTTGAGACTCTTGGGAACTTTGACACATCCCAAATAAGAGAAAGGCTTTGGAACTTGATCTTTGGAGTTGGTTTACTTCATGCTTCAGACAGTAGTACGAATCAGGCTCTCCTTGGTTGGGACTTTTTGTTTTCTGATGTAATTTTATTTTATTTTTCTTTTATCAATTTTGGTTTGTAGTAATCTTGTAATAAACATTTGGGGTCAGCTAGTGGAAAAGGGTGGGGAACTATGCATGCAAGGGGTAGATATCATGCCTACAGGGGTTATCATTTATAAAATTCTGCATCTCATCTAGAGATCATGCCTATAGGAATTACTATGTTTTAAAGTTCTGCATTTTATAAATCATTGAAACTCTGCATTCTCACATAGATACCATGTCCATAAGATTTTCTGCATTCTCATATAGACACCATGCCTATAGAACTTTCTGTATTCTGCATATGCATTTATCATTAGGCAAACATGTATATAGGAATCAGTATTTTAGACACCAGGCCTATAGGACTTCTGCACTTCTATAAACGTTTAAAAATCAGTAATGCCTATATATCATGTCTATAGGATTCTTGCAACTGTTTAAGATCAATGACACTTAGAAACCATGCCTATAGTAATCAGTTAATTGAATCAGCCTCGTTTCGAATCTAAAACCCATCTTAAAATCTACAGATCCTTTTTTTCTAAAATCAGTAAAGCTTTTCCTTAAAATCAGTATACTTTGCATTATTAGATATCATGCATATAGGTTTCACCTAGGCAAACTTTAGGGTAAAAGCCATAAGTGCATCAGTCTTTGACAATTCCAACCAGCAGGCAGGTCTGATTCGGATTTCTTATCTGAAGTATGTAATAAATCAGTTTGCCTCACGTATTTTTTAAGTTTAATTCAGACCTAATCAGTACATGTAAGACATGCTAAACTCTATGCTTTTCTGATTTGAGGAGGTTTATTTGAGCCTTTCAACTGTTATGTGTTTTACCATATCTGCTTTATGTGTTTTGTTTGTCGCCCTAGAATTTTATTCTTTCAAAACCATAAAAGCCCCAACTCCCTCCCCTTCAGGATTAGTGGTCTCAATGCCTCTGAGATTGATAGGATTGGGATGGGTAATAGCATGCAATAAGTAACGATACCATTCTGTGCTTTAATACCTTAACGGGGCGGGAAGGGTAGAATATGGATATGATGACCGGTGCGCTAATATCATGTGCGACCCCTCTTCTGAGGAGTGATTGTTGGATATTGCATTGAAGTGATCGATATTAATCACAAACCTAGGACCCCCTTTTCTTTATTCGCTTCCTTTAGAGTTGTTTAAACTTTTCAAATCCTTGCTCTCTTTCTACTTACTTTCATAAGTTTCAACCTAATTGCAATGTTGTATGCAAGTCCTTATTTGAGCCTTGATTGTTTACTTGTAAAGTCACAATTGTAGCATGGCCGGGAACCACACTTGTGGATCCTGAGGGGTGCCTAACACCTTCCCCTCGGGATAATTTCTAGCCCTTACCCTAATCTCTGGTCTCTTCATCTCAAACTCTTCCAAAAAGTGTCCTAATGCACTATAATCATTAGGTGGCGACTCTTCAACTTCTAAACCCAATTCTCGAAAGGGAATAGAGTTGTCCTCCCAATGTCGTATACCCGACTTCTGACCCCACGGTTAGAGAAAAAGGGGGCGTCGACAGGGAGTCTCTGCACCAATATCCCTCACAAAGGCTAGATACAAAAGACATCTCTTCCCAACCATACGATGGGACTTCAAGAATGAGATCACTCTACTGGAAACATAATCAGTCAAACCTCGCCACTCGATCTGTGGCACACCAAGTATAGCCAATGTGACTGTCTTGGCATGACAGTCCAGAATAGGACGACACGGAGATACCTAATCTATGCTCAAAATGATATCGAAATTCACCATACATAATAATAATAGATCCACTCGGGTCTCCAGAACCCCAATAGTCACCACACACGACCGGTACACACGGTCTACTAGTACAGTATCGCCCATTGAAGTAGATACATGAACAGGTGAAACAAGAGACTCACGGGGCATATCCAAATAATGTCCAAAGTATGATGACACATAAGAAAAGGTGAAACCAGGATCAAATAATACAGAGGCATCTCTGTGGCAGACTGACACAATACCTAAAATCACGGCATCTGAAGCAGTAGCATCTGGTCTACCTAGGAGGGCATAGAAACGATCCTGACCACCTCCTGATCGACCTCCCCCTCTGGGGCGACCCCTAGCTGACTGACCTCCACCCCTAGCTGGCTAGGTGGGTGGTGAAGTAACTGGAGCTGAAGTCGAGGGATGACCCCTCTGCTGAGATGGACCATCATGAAGAAGAGGACACTACCTTCTCATATGCTCAAACTCTCCACACTCATAACAACTCCCCGGTGCTGGAGATGGGGACTGAAGGGAACCCCTGGCACCGGAATGACCCGCAGAAGGACCTGGCATGGAAGAACCCTGAACAGATGGAGCACGGGATGAACTCTGGGCTAGAAGGGCACTGAGTGATGAATGGCCCTGATGAGAACTGTGAGGTCCATGACCCAATGATGCCCGAGATAACTGAGCCTGCCTAAATGGACGGCCTCGACCCTACTGGAACTTACCCCTCGAAGGAGCACTACTAAAGCTACTAGATCCCCGAGGCCTCTTGGCCTCTCTCTCCTCTCACTCCTAGCGTTGAACCGACTCAATCTCACAAGCGATGTCAACAACCTCCTCGAAAGTAGCACCTGTCACCCTCTCCCTAGTCATGAGAATCTGAAGCTGATACGTGAGGCCATCAACGAACCTCCTGATCCTCTCTCGATCTGTGGGAACCAACCAGACCACATGACGAGATAACTCAGAGAACCGCATCTCATACTGTATCACAGTCATCTCTCCCTAACACAACTGCTCGAACTGCCTGCGTAGCTCCTCTCGGCGAGACTATGGCACATATACTCTCCAAAAAGAGAATAGAAAACTACTGCCAGTTAAAGGTGCTGCACCAACAGGCCTACGCCTGTCATAAGGCTCCCGCCAAGTAAAGGCAGCTCCAAAAAACTAAAAAGTATTAAATGCTACACTGTTGGTCTCTAGAATTCCCGTTGTACGAAGCATCCTCTGACACTTATCCAAGAAATCCTGGGCATCCTCACCCTTTGCACTACTAAAAGTTGGAGGCTGAAGTCTACCAAACCTCTCTAGTCGATGTTGCTCGTCGTCCAGCATAACTGGTACCACATACTCCTGAGTTGGTGCAACCGGCTGGGCTGGAGCTGCCCCGGTTTATGAAGTCCCTGCACAACCTGCTCAAGTGTGCAAGCAACGGGAGTCTAGGTGCCTCCCCCGGCCTGAGAAGTAGCTATAGCCGTAGTAACTGAGACCGCCTGTGCCAGACCATTACACACTGATAAAATCTGAGCTAAAGCCTCCTAAAGGCCTGGAATCACAATAGGCATAGCTGGTGCCTATGCTGGTGATGTCGTAGCATCCACAACTGGGACCTGATCCTAAATTGGGGCAACTGGTGGATCTGCAAGTGTTGCCCTAGCTGCTCTACCCCTACCACGGCCTCGACCGCGTCCTCGGCCTCTAGTGGCCCTAGCTGGTGGTACTGGTGGTTGTCCATCCTGCCCAGTAGCACGTGTCCTCACCATCTATGAGAGAATAGAATAACAGAAGTTTAGTACTCAGGTTAACAGACTCGCACGACAAGAGTTTCAAGAATATGAAGTTTTTCCTAAAGGTTCTGCAGCCTCTCGAGGATAAATACAGACGTCTCTGTACCGATCCGCGAGACTACTAAACCGGCTCATGACTCGCGAGACCTATGTAACCTAGGCTCTGATACCAACTTGTCACGACCCCAAATGTCCGGTCGTGATGGCACCTATCTTATTACTAGGCAAGCCAACCTAACCATATAACCATACAAATATCCTTTCATAAAATCATTTTTCTAACACGGGTTTGAATTCTAAATTTTTTTCATAAGAAGTGTTTAAAACAACTGAAATATGCGGAAGTCAGTAAAACATAAGACAACACAGCCCAAACATCTAGTGTCACAAGTCTAGAGCCTCTAATACACAGCCAACTGTCTAATACATCATAAGTCTAAAAATATGCGGAAGAGAACAAGATAGGAAGGAGAAAAAGCAGGGTTGCGGACGCCATGCAGCTACCTTGCAATGTCCGGCGAACTCTGGATAAGCTGAGGATCCTCACTCTACCGCTCGGGCACCTGGATCTACACATAAGGTGCAGGGAGTAACATGAGTACGCTAACTCAATAAGTAACTAAAGTAAATAAGGTCTGAAAGCAGTGACGAGCAGTTAAAAATCATATAAATGAATAAACAACAAGATAACTGATAAAACTCCACAGTTTAAAACCAGATTCGTCATGAAATCATCAATTTCAGTTTAAATACTTGAAATCATATACTTAACAATTTTTCCAACAGAGACTTATTTAAAGGAAGAGTGAAATAAGTGAACATATCATAACTAGGCCCCTCGGGCAAGGTATCACTCAGAATATGGCCTCTCGGGCAACCTCTAAATCACACGTGACTCAGCTCTTGTCACTCAGTACACAATCTCAGCACTCGGGCTTATTAATATCTCATAATAATAATAATAATAATAATCATAGTAACCGTTGCGGCGTGCAGCCCGATCCATAGTTTATAGTCGACTACATTCACTGGGGGTGTATAGACTCCGGAGGGGCTCCTACAGCCCAAGCATCATATCGTTGCAGTGCGCAGCCCAATCCAATATATATATATATATATATATATATATATATATATATATATATATATCATTGCGGCGTGCAGCCCGATCCATATAAGTATCACATGTGGCGTGCAACCCGATCCATAATTTATATATGTATAAATCCTCACCATTAGGTTCTCAACCTTTCTCAGTCATTAACCTCACAACCTCTCGGGCACAACATTAGAAATTAGGGAACTCAATCCAAACAGTCCTTAGATTTAAGAAGTAGAGTGATAAACTAGTTTTAAATAATAAACAAGTAAAATATGACTGAGGATATGCTTTCAAACAAGTAGAGTGAGGAAAGACAGCAAAAATGCCCCTAAGGGTCTCAACAGGTCGGCACAAGGCCCCAAACATGGCATACAACCCATAATATAGTATAAATGACTAAAGTACGGAATATCATAAGGTTCCAAATCTAATACGCAACTTAAAAGTCGCTACAGGATGGACCAAGTCACAATCCCTACCGGTGCACGCCCACACGCTCGTCACCTAGCATGTGTGTCACCGCATTTATCAAAACAAGTCAAATACCAGGGTTTTGTACCCTTAGCTCCAAATTTACAATAGTTACTTACCTCAAACCGGATGAAAATACTACTCCGCGACGCCTTTGCCTATCGCCTCGGCCTCAACTCGTGCCGAATCTACCAAAAATCAGAATCATAACATTAGAATATGCTAAAGGATCGAAGCCCAACCCAAAATAATCAAATTATACCAAAATTCCCGAAATTGGCCAAATCCGACCCCCGGGCCCACGTCTCGAAATTCGATAAAATTCACATCAATAGATTTCTTATTTCCCCACGAGTTCATACATATCAAAAGTTCTGAAATCCGATCACAAATGGCCCTTCAAATCCTCAAGTCTAGGGTTTCCAATACCAAGCCCTAGTTTTCCCCAATTTTTAACCCTTAAATTCCATTAATTATAGCTCTAATCCGTGAAATAATACCATAGGAACGGGTTTTAGGTCAAAAATCCCTACCTAAATGAAGTCCCCTTGAATTCTCTCTTCAAAATAGCCCAAAACTCCAGAACTCGATTTTAAAAATGGTGAAACCCTCTGAAAATCGTGAAGGAAGAAATATATACATTCTGACCCAGGCATTTTCGCACCGGCGATCAATCCACCGCATATGCGGTACTGCTTTTGTGGTCCAAGCACCGGTTCTGCGGTTTTTTACTTGAACGCCCACTTCCGCTTCTGCGATCCTTTTCCCGTACCTACGTCATCGCAGATGCAGCTCCTCAGTCACTTCTCGGCTCCAGCTTTCCCAGGCCCTTTCCGCTTCTGCGCCCCTCTTCTTCGCATTTGCGGCATTGCACCTGCGGTCCCCACTCCGCAGGTGCGGAAACACCAGAAGTAGAAAATCTGTAGTTTCATCAAACTCCTACTCTCCGTCAACCATGCGAAATCACCCCGAGGCCCCCGGGACCTCGACTAAAAGCACAAATATGTCCCATAACCTGATTCAAACTTATACCAATCTTCAAAACATCTCAAACAACATCGGATCATTCAAAACTCATCGGAGTCAAGCCTAAGTTTCCAAAATCTTCCGGATTACACTTTTGATCAAAAGTATACCAAACACGTTCGAATGACCTGAAATTTTGCACACACATCCCAAATGATACAATGGAACTACTACAACTCTCAGAATTCCATTCCGACACCTATATCAAAATCTCACATATCAATCGGAAAATGCCAAAAATCCAATTTCGCCAATTCAAGGCTAAATCTACTTCGGACCTCTAAAACACATTCCGATCACACTCTTAAGTCCCAAATCACCTCCCAAACCTATCCGAACCATCGGAATTTACATCCGAGCCCTCTAACACATAAGTAAGCATCCTATTGACTTTTCCAACTTAACCTTTCTCAAAAGAGACTAAGTGTCTCAAACCTTACCAAATCCTTTCCCAAATCAAGCCAACCAACCCGATCACATATAGAATCGATAGACAAAGCAATAAGAAGCAGAAATAGGGTAAACGGAATAGTAATTCATGAGACGGCTGGTCGGGTCATCACATATAGAGTGTAAGGTTGAGTTTCAGTCCAAAAATAAATTGTATTTGCATTAGCAGCAAAGACAAATTTAGAACCACTAAAGATATCAGTAAAAGTTGATAAAGAGAATAAGAAAAAATCAAAAATTGATCTAGATTATAAGAAGAATGTCACGACCCAATCCCCGAACCCGGTCGTGATGGCGCCTCTCGTAAACACAAGGCCAGCCAAACCAAAATGGAATACCTCTTTTAAATAGTTAATCATCATAACAGTAATAACATATAATATAATACTCATAAATTGCGGAATTTAACGATAATAACAGCAGGAACCATCCCGACACAGCCCAAACCGGGGTGTCACAATTCATGAGCTACTACAGAATCTACTATAGGTCTACAAAGTATGGAATCCGATACAACAGTTTGAAGAAAACATAAATGATAGAGGATAAAAGAGTTAAGGGGGCTGCGGACGTCAACAACTACCTCGTAACTCCAAATCACTGCCTAGCCTGAAAGGTATCAGCGCTCAGGTGCGGACTCTGCTATACCTAAATCTGCACACATGGTATAGGGAGTAATGTGAGTACTCCGACTTAGTGAGTAATAATTACAAATAATGGCTGAAAGTATGAAAACACGTAAAGGCACAAAGCAATTCCATATCAAGCAGTAAAATCACTTAAAGCAGTAAATCAGTGAAGAAATCAAATGATATTCCTTTTTAAAACAAGTAAAACAGGTAATTTAACAGGTAATTAACAAGTAGAAATCCGCCCCTCGGGCACAGTATCAATCGCTCAGCATAGTATCAGCCCCTCGGGCTCACTCTCAGTACAGTATCAGCCCCGCGGGCTACCTCACAATCACTCAGCATAATGGTCAGCCATTGTTACCTGACCAACTTTCATCAAACAGTGACATTGTTACCACTGTTTCAAATCACATGGGTACCCGCGCTCACTGTGGGTGTGCAGACTCCGGAGGGGCACCTTACGGCCCAAGCGCTATATCAAGCCACCTCGTGGTATCATCACTCAACATATCCTCACATCACTCAAGCCACCGCATGGCATAAATAGTATCTCAGGACCTCGGCCTCATATCACTTAGCATATCCTCACATATGGCCCTCAGCCTCACTCAGTCCAGAAATCATCATAAGCCCCTTGGGCATTAGTAAAACAGTAGTTCTCAGCCCAAAACATGATGTAGAAGTATTATTTAAGTTTCAAATCTGAGTAAAAGTGGCTGAATTTGTAAAACAGTAGATATCAACAGGACTGAGTTCAAATAATAAGTCAAGCAGTAAGGAAACAGTAATAAAAATCCCCGAAGGGCTCAAATAGTTGGCACGAAACCCAAATATGGCAATCAACCCAAATCATGATGATAACAAATGAATTTAAGTTAAATATTCAGTAAAGTCATCAATCGGGATGGACCAAGTCACAATCCCCAGTAGTGAAAGACCCCACGCCCATCATCCAACGCGTATCTTGCCTCAATATAGCACTACGATGTGCAATCCGGGGTTTCAAACCCTTAGGACATCATTTACAACCATTACTCACCTCGAATTGGCTAATTCTCTAGCTCGCGATGCCTTTGCCTCTCGAATTGGCCTCCACGCGCGTCGAATCTATGCAAAATTAGAACGAATACGTCAAAATATGCTAAGGAAACAAAGCCCAAGCGAAAACATTCGAAAAATATCAAAAATCTCGAAATTAGCAAAACCCAAGCCCCGGGCCCACGTCTCGGAATCGGGTAAAATTTACATTTTCAGAATCCTCATACCCTCGTGAGTCTAACCATACCAAAATTATCCAATTTTGATACTATTTGGTCCTTCAAATCATCATTTTATATTTTTGAAAGGTTTCACAATTTTCTTCCCAAATTCCATCTCAAATCACGAATTAAATGATGAATTCAGTGATAGATTCATGTATTCTAGCCAAATCTGAGTTAAAATCACTTACCCCGATGAATTTCTTGAAAAACCTTCGAAAAATTGCCAAAATCCGAGCTCTCTAGGTCAAAATATCAAATAAAACCCAAAACCTCGTATTTATAGAGTACCCCTCGGATTCCGACACCGCTGACCGCACAAAAATGACCGCGGTCCGCGCAAAACCAGCGGGGTCCGCGCAAAAATGACCGCGGCCATGCAAGTCTTGCTCTGCAGGGACAGGCTTTAGTATATTGGCCATAACTTTCGCTACAGATGTCCAAATTGCAATATCCTTACCTTTCTGGAAACTAGACACGAAGGGCTACAACTTTCGTGTTTGAATCACCCCCAAATTACTTGTGAATCAAATGGTATGAGCTTCTGAAGTAGGACTAGCAACCTGTAGTCTTCACGACCGCGGCCACGGCCACTTTGACGCGGCCAGCACTAGGCCAGCGCGCCCAGTGCGAAAAGGAGCGCGGTCCGCGCCAAAACTGCTGCTCCCTCCATTTTTCTAAGTTCCGGGGTGTCCGTAATCGCTCAAAACTCACCCGAAACACACCCGAGGCCCCCTGGGACCTCAACCAAAAGCACCAACGCATCCTAAACATTATTCAACCTCGTTCCAATCATCAAAACACCTCGACTAACACCAAAATCATTGAATCACATCAAATTCAAGCCTATGAATCTCAAGAACTTTCAAATTCCATTTTTTATCAAAAACCCAACCAAACCACGTCCGAATGACCTCAAATTTTGCAGACAAGTCCAAAATGGCATAACGAAGCTACAGAAACTCTCGGAATTCCATTCCGACCGTCGGATCAAAATCTCACCTATCAACCGGAATTCGCCAAAATACTAACTTCACCAATTCAAGCCTAATTCTACACTGTACCTCCAAAACCACTTCCGATCACTCTCCTAAGTCACAAATCACATCCCGAAGCTAACTCCTAGTCTGCCCTTCACTTCTGCACCCCTATAATCGTAGGTGCGATTTTGCACCCATGCACCAAACTCCCCCAGGTGCAACACACCAACACCAACAACACCAACTAGCTCCAAACTGATCCGGAATGATTCTAAAATATACCTGAGCCTCCTGGGACCCTATTCAGTTATACCAACGAGTCCAAATACCTAATTCAAACATATCTAAAGATTAAAAATACTAAAAATAATAAAAAATTCATGAATCGATGATCAAAAATTACCTTTTAACTTCCAAACTTTCCAACTTTGCCGAACACGTCTGAGTTACACTTAGACATACCAGATTGCAATCAAACTTTGCACATAAAGCTTCATACAATAAAATAAACATATTTCACGTTCCGAAACAAAAATCGGAGTCTGATCTTATCAAAGTCAATTATCGGTCAAACTTAAGAGCTCTAAAATTCTTCAAATTGTAAACTTTTGGCAAATAGACTCAAAATTTTCTAGGAACCTCCAAATCCAAATACACGCCTTAGTTCAAAATCACTGTACGAACCTACTGAAACCATCATATTATCAATCAGAAGTCATTTACATAAAAGTCAAATCTTGGTGAACTCTTCCAAGTTAAGGCTTCAGAAATGAATCTAAGTGTTCCAAATCATTCTCAAACTTCCTAAAATCAAACCAACTATCCTCTCAAGTCATAAAATAATAAATAACTATATGCAGAGCATTAAATAAAAAATAAAATTCAAATACTCAGAACGATCGATCGGATAATTAAAAAATATGTCTAGTTTCGGCTATGGAGAGTGACAGAGGTAATAAATAGGAATAGAGATGAAGGAAAATAGAATGGTGTGCAATAAATTGAAGGGTGTAAAAGTGGATCAAATATTTCGTGGGGGAAGGCCAGAAGGGTTTGTCTAGAAAATGAAAAAGAGTATTTTTTTCAATTTGATGTGGCGATGACATGGCGCGAGTGTAATACATCTCCCAAACTGATTTTATATATTTTAGGATAGTCTTAATTCCATTTTAAACAAGAATAAGTGGTAAAAAGTTTCTCGTGAAGTTGAAGTGTATAACTAGCTTTTTGGGACAAGTTTAGAGGGCCACTTGTGTATTTTCGTGTAAAAATTGTGGGGAGCGCCCAATTTGGTCGTCCCCAATTAACCTATATCCATTTTTTTTTTAAGTTTTAACTTGTACCCACTTTTTAAATAACTTCATCCCCTTTCTCCTTCTCCTTCTCCTTCTCCTCCTTCGTTTTCTTAAGATATTTTCAGTACGATAACACAGGTTATCATCTGGTCTTCATTGTTACGACTTATCAATAACAATGAATCAAACTAATATAAGCTGCACGATTTCTTTTTATTTTTTTCGTATTTTTGATGTAATCTTTTTTTCTTTGAATCAAATGAATTGATCTATGGAGTTAAAGTAATAGTTTCACTTTATATCACTTAAACTTTATGATTATTTGATTTATTTCCACTGAAAGCATCTTTTTCTAATGTAATTACTGATCTGCTCCATAAAAATGTTCAGAAAGAAGATGAAAAAATGAAGATCCAATATAGTGATTGTATGGGTCAAAAAACTATATAAGCTTTTTCAAAAACTTCAGCTTATATAGTGCTGAAGTTTTTATAAATGAACTAAATAACTGCTGAAGTTTTTGAAAAGGTTTATCCAGGACAAAAAAACTTCAGCTTATTTAATGATAAAGTTTTTACAAATGAACTAAATAACTTCAGTATCTTCTGCTGAAATTTTTGAAAAAGCTTATCCAGGACAAAAAAACTTCAGCTTATTTAGTTCTGAAGTTTTTACAAATGAACTAAATAACTTCAGCATCTTCTGCTGAAGTTTTTGAAAAAGTTTTATGACAAAACTAATGAATCCAGTTGCTGAAGTTTTTACAAATGAATTAAATAACTTCAGTATCTTCTGCTGAAGTTTTTGAAAAATCTTATCCAGGACAAAAAAACTTCAGCATATTGCTTTTGCTACTTTAGGCCCGTCTACTAGAATGCTGAAGTTTTGAGTGATTGTCTTTGCTACTTCAGCCCCGTATGTTGAAGTTACGCGAGAAAGTCGGTACGCTTGCAATTTTTTTTGCAAAGCAGACACAAGTTAAAACGTGACCCAAAAAGCGGGTATAGATGCAAATGCCTCTATTTTCCCGAGATATCCACGTGGTCCATGCTATCGCACCTAAAGGAGTGCAAGACTTTGCTAATGTAATATTTCATTTGGTTAATGATTTATATTATATGTATATTGATTATATAATAAATTTCTTATATTATTCGTATAATTTAACTATTAAAACGAATTACTTATAATTTATTTTACGTTATCAACTACTTCTATTAAAAAAAATTACTTGACCTTTAAGAATAAATTTTCTTCTTCTCCTATTAATTTCAGAAGCCAAAACTAACATTTTAAATTTATAACTTTGCGTGAAACAAGAGTTAAATTTTTTTCAGAACATAAAAAGGAAAATGCAACCAATCTAGTATTCTCTTGACAATCAACTATTGTACTGCCATTCTCGTCACAGACTAAATCAATTTGGGTTTTCTTGACGGTGATTTTGTTGAGGATGACTTCTTTTTCTTTGAGCCATTGCTTGAGTAGGGATTTGTGCGATTTGGTTAGGTGGGTAAAGGCATTGATTCTATTATTGAACTATTACCATTTTGATTGACCATTGAGACGGAGAGAAAGACAAGTTGCTTTAGATAATAAGAAGAGAATGAAAGTGAAGAGTATTTCATATGGGTAGTTAGATTTTCAATATGAGAGAAGAAACATTTAGGTTCTTGTTCGAATTCAAATTATGGGTTAGGTTAGCTGTTTAATAGGCAAAATGAACAGGTCTTTTAAATTAATTCCCAGCCCTCCACATGTCCCTTTAATTGGTGGGTTCTAGTGGTGTTAACGGAGGAGAGGCAGATTTAAGCCGAAGTATAAAGGCGAGGGTACATAAAATCGAATAATGAAACAAAGGGTATATATGAATAATACTAAAAAGTAAAAGGTAAAATATGATCCTTCTCTATTTTTTATATTATATGTGCATACTGCATAGCACTTGAACTCCTTAAAATGAATCTATATATTATAAGTTTTTTTTGGCGAAAAACGCTTTTTTAATTGGAAATATTTTTTCTAAAGTTAAAGTGTTTGGACAAACTTTTAGAAGGAAAAATAGAAGCAAAAACTATTTTTGAGAAGCCGAAAAAAGTAATTTCTTCCCAAAAGTACTTTTTTTGAAAAAATACATTTATAAGCTCTTCTCAAAAGTTTGATCAAATACTAATTGCCGTACAAAATATTTTTCAATTTAATTAGCCAAAAATAAAGTGTTTCTCATCATTTTGAGAAAAGTAATTTTTAAAATAAAAGTTTTTATTCAACTAGAATAAATTCACATAATTTGGTGCACGTTGGGTGAACTTTTGTCCAAACCAAAATTTTGTACCAGATTAGTATCGATCGCTCATTCACTTGTATTTTTGCCGTCCTCTATCTATTTGTAATACCAATACCAATTCAGTAGGAGTTGGAGTTGACTCTTTTCTCTTCAGCTATCTCCTTCCTCTCTTCTCTCAGATGGGTGTGATTAAAGTAGCAATTGCTGATGGGGCGTTAACTTTTTTATGGGTTTTATGCTCTTCTTGTATTGGGGTTTCTACTTACTTTGTAGCTACTACTTTTGGTGTTGTCAATGAAATGGGCAGCCTCTTCATCACTACCCTTGTTGTTTTTCTTATGTTCTTGGTTTTTGGATTTCTGGGTGATGCATTGGGTGGTGCTGGTTTCAATCCAACCGGCAATGCCGCCTTTTATGCAGCTGGTCTTGGTGACGATTCTCTTGTCTCAGCCGCCGTTCGTTGTCCTGCTCAGGTTCTTCAATTTTATTTTATTTTTTAATAGAGGAGGTGAATAGAATAAGCACAATCCGCTAGTCTGATAGTGTTTTGTCTTAAGCTGCTAGTAGCTCCTGTGGTGTCCATACTACTTCATTAGGGTTGTAGGTTAGGTTGTAGAAAGCTAGTTTGATAGTGTTGTCTTAGGATGCTAGTGGCTCTTGTTGTGTCCTTATTACTTCCGTTGCGTCTGTAGTACTGTGCCATTGTTACTGCTTATTGTTATACGTTGCTGGTGTTATCTTTGTGGCTTCCTTTGGTGTTACTGCTCCACTGTCTCTTTCCATTGTCGTTGTCGTGAACCGAGGGTCTATTGGAAACAGCTTCTCTGCTCCTCCGGAATAGGGATAAGGTCTGCGTAAACACTACTCTCCCTAGACCCCATTTGTGTGATTCTACTGGGTTGTTGTTATTGTTGTTGTAAAATGAGGGAAATAGAATAAGCACAATCCATATTGTGTTAACATTGACCAATCAATTGGAAAGATTCTTGAAAAAGTATAAATGCTATCATTTGATTGTTATAGGTAGCAGGTGCAGTTGCTGGTTCGCTTGCAATAATGGAGCTTATGCCTAAGCAGTATCACCACATGCTTGATGGGCCTGCTTTGAAGGTGGACGTACAAGCTGGAGCTATTGCGGAGGGTGTCTTGACCTTCATAATCACATTCATGGTCTTTGTCATTTTCCTTAGGGGTCCAAAAAGTGCACTTCTGAAGAATTGGTTGCTCACTATGGTAACTGTCCCTTTGGTGGTTGCAGGTTCAAAGTACACTGGACCTTCTATGAATCCAGCCAATGTAAGTCTTGCTTTTGCATCTTGGAACATTAACATATTTTTTTGGTAGTCTCTTTCATGTATTTGGAGGACATGACCCACGATAGGAAGGTGTGGAGGTTGAGGATTAGGGTTGTAGGTTGACAAATAGTAGTGTATTCCTCCTAGGCCATTCAATAGTACTAGGACTATTTTTGTAATTTCCTATTTATGGTTCTTTATTATGCATGTTGCGGCATTCGCACCCGTTGCGATGTTACATTGTTGCTAACATTCTTTGCTACTTGGTGCTTTATCTTCATTGTTCCTTGAGCCGAGGGTCCATCAGAAACAGCTTCTCTATGTCTATGAGGTAGGGGTAAGGTCTGTGTACACACTACCCTCCCCAGACCCCATTTATGGGATCAAACTGAGTTTTTTGTTGTTGTTGTTGTTGTTTCATGTATTTGGGTTCGATTGTCTTTTATGGGCGAACCTTGTATTTGTTGGCGCTTGCTTTCTGGACATTGATGATGAATAGAATTAGTTTTCCATTGACTATTCAATTGGCGATAAAAAATAATTTGCAACTATCAAACTATTTGCAGATGGAAACTAGGATTATGAAAGATCTTCACTTGCATATCTTGAATCTCAGGCGCTGTCTCTCCACAAACTTAGCATATGTCAACACACATTTTACCATCAATTCTTACTGGGAAAGAAAAAACAATTCTAATTTATAGAAAGGGATAAATTTAACAAGTTTCACTAGAAGCAATAAACTAAATACTGGAGTAGGATAGGAATGCGATTGCAATATTCCCAAGGAACTTCTAATCTAACTTTGGTTTCATAAATCATCCCAAAAGGCCTGTTAGAACATTCATCAACTTGCAAATTGCAAGAATACTTGGGATTAAATTCCATAGAGATGATAAAAGGCTTCGAGCTCCTCATCTACAAATTGACAACACAGTGTATAATATACAGATGGTACTACCTGGGACTGAAAATTATGCCCTAACATTACACCACTAACCATCACAAAAATCTTAAATTGAAACGCTGGGAATCATTACTGGAAGGGAACTTGAAATCTTCCTGTATCTTTGAAAACCAACTCTAACCTCATTCATCCTTCCAAATTTTGTCTTCATGCATTTATGTTCCCCTGAAGCTATTCTGTGTTCTTTCTGGCTCTAGCAATCTTGAGACCATCTTTGTGGATCACAAACATAGTCATAAATTGCAAGCATTCGTGAAAAACAAAGCAATACTTTGCGCTAATTTTCACCATCAAGTTAGCTGAACTTACAACTCTTTGATTACATATTAGCATCAAAAGTAGAGACCATCCATTGGCTCATAGGACTGGAGATTTCAGCCCACATTATGTAATGAGATCAAAAAACCAATGCGATAGATGAGACTCAAAGAGAGAGAGAGAGACTCATGGACTGGAGATTTAAGCCCACATTATGTAATGAGATCAAAAAACCAATGCGATAGATGAGACTCAAAGAGAGAGAGAGAGAGAGAGAGAGAGAGAGAGAGAGAGAGACTCATAGGACTGGAGATTTAAGCCCACATTATGTAATGAGATCAAAAAACCAATGCGATAGATGAGACTCAAAGAGAGAGAGAGAGAGAGAGACTAAGATTAAGAATTGTTACTTCTCTCTACTCTCTAAGATTGCAAACTCTTGGGGATTTATAGCCTTGCTAAGCATTTATTTTCGACTGTCCAATTTTAACCTTTTCCACGATGAATGAGAGAGAGAGAGATGAAGAATTGTTACTTCTCTCTACTCTCTAAGATTGCAAACTCTTGGGGATTTATAGCCTTGCTAAGCATTTATTTTCGACCGTCCAATTTTAACCTTTTCCACAATGCTGCCTTGCCCCCATGTATTACATCCCCATAGCCTCTCCATGTTACACCATGAGGGGTGAATGGACGGAATAAGTGAGATCATTCTTTTAATTGGTTTTTTCCTTTTTCTGGGGTATTATTTAGGTAGTCCTGACAAACTAGCTTTGGACTTTACCCTGCATCTCAAAATTGAAGATGACCGATGCAAAACAAATGCACTTTCTCTAGCATTTCTATATTGGAAAAGAGACAAGTGAAGAAAGGCGCATACCGGATGTGCCATTTGAGTTTTTAGGAAAGATTACCAGTGTGTGAACATTAACCAATTGAACCCTGAATATACTTGTATTTACCTCATACTGTCATGGAATATGGTAATTATAGAGAATAGATTTAGACAGCAAGTATTACCTAAGTTTGCCTTTCAATCTAACCTAGATTATCCGTCTAATCTAGAGAGTGATCACATTGCTATTGTTTCGTTTTACTTATTTGCATTTTGTCGCATAAGGTCTAGTTACAAACTTCTTCGCAAGTGTAAATATTAAATGATACTTTGCTTTTATGTATCTTTGTTTAGAATATGGAGAAAATAAGACCGGGAATGAGTTCAATCAAGAATCTAGTCAAGATGACTAACCAAGTCCTACAATTTTCTATGAACGCATCCTGATCTGATTTGGAACTTTATACCTTTTCCTTCTACTAGCACCAGTTATCTTTAAATATATAAACATCCTCTTGGGCATATTAAGTTTGTTTTACTTTTGAACTGGTTTTTGTAGGGGCGAAATGGACAATAAGTTTGGCAAGGACTGCAGTGATCTTGTTAGTTTCATCCTTGTCTAACAAAAAATGCTATCTAACTTGTCAAGGAATTAAGTATTCTTATTAGCTTCAACCTCACTGACATAGAATGCTATCCAAATAAATTACTTTTTAATGAAAGCATGCTGCTGTGTTGACATCCTAAATACGGTAGCCATTTGTTTCTTGTTGTTGTTTCCTGCTTAACTTGTTAAATCGTTCCATAACACGAAGTACCACACAACTGCTTGTTAATTGGCTATGACATTTGCAGGCATTTGGCTGGGCGTACTTGAGCAATGCACACAACACATGGGAGCACTTTTATGTTTATTGGGTCAGTCCCTTCATAGGAGCAATATTAGCTGCATGGATTTTTCGAGCTCTATTTCCGCCTCCAGTAAAGCAGAAGCCTCGGAAGCAAAAACGAAACTGAAAAACATTCTACTTCAGTTTGTTCTCCAGTTCCTATAATGTTGTTGTACCTCGTCGATTAAGGATAGCTTAAAAATGCTCTTACAGAGTTCTTATATGGAAGTGTTCATTGTAGTTTTTGATTTTATTGTATTTTTTAATCAATATTTTCCCTTTTGAGTGACTTCTTAAACAAAATTAATCACAAAATTTTAGCTGTTCTTGCACTTGTTCATAATATGCTGGATTTTGTTTTTCTGCTCGTTTAGGTGCTAAATGACTGCTGTTGAGTGAGGGTTCAAATGCTGGTGTCAATTCTTGCTTGTTGCTCTTGCGATTATCGGAAGTATTCCAACGACGATCAAGGACAAAGAGGTTATGCCGATCTAGCATTGGCAAAAATGAATTGACCAATCCATATCTTAAACGGAGTATACTACAGTCAGACTTCTCTGTAACAACATCCTTATATATACGCACTTCACTATAAAAGCCAAGTTTTTCCGGAACTAAATTTCATATTCTGTTATAATATATTGTTTACCCTAAAAACCGGATAACAATTAAACTTATAATGTGGTCTTAAGGATACGTGATTTCACCTAATACCAATTCATAAATGTAATGATAAGTAATGGAAACTTGATAATAATATAAAGCAAACCAGTGTTTGAACAGGATTCAGCCTTCGAGCTTGAATACCCTCGAACTAGTTTGTGCAAGAACAATTAAAATGTAACAAGCATGTGAACAAGAATATAAGCAAGAAAGTATTGTATTGCTTTGAAATGCGTTAATGTAATGTGCCTACAAAATGATTAGAACCCTCTTTATATAGTAGAGGAATCTTATCTATGGTACAGTTCTAATTACGGAAGTAAATCCTATGATTAGCCTAAACAATCTCCCTTGATTTGATCTGTTCCGGGATTTCCGCCGTGATTTTTGACCAATTATGGATGTCTCGCTTTTCCGTTACTGCGCTTTGCTCGAAGTCTGTCATATTAAGTCTCGAACGCTGCTGGCCTCGATCTCTACATGCACCTCAATCCTTGAACTCGATACCTTGTCTTCGTGCTCTGGTCTGATCCATTACGAGGCTAACCCCGATGCAATTTCCTGGTCTCAATCAAATAGCACAATCGGGTAGGCCCGATTTTAACCATATATATATATAGTCCCCTCGTTTCTTAGAATGTAATGAAAAGAAACGAATAGGGCCTTCAATTTTTTACCTCGATCTATCATGACGTCATCCTCGTGACGTAAGCGACGGAAGTGACCGAAACGTCCTATCGGTATAGTTCCCAAAATTATTAATGAGCGTCAGTTGGCGGTCCGCCACCAATGCCTTTGAACCGTCGCCGTGAATCCTTAAATAGGTCTTCTTCTCACTTCCGCAAATTTACTTTGAATTTTTCTTGTACTAATCTTCAAAATTCCTTTGAGTTCTTCAAGTCTATCTGCAAATCTTCAAAGCTCTTCACATCTTTTAAGCTTTCCGCTCATGCCTAGTCTTATCAACCTTCCCCCAAAACACCAAGTCTTCTTCTCTCCTTCTTTCTTTAAGCTTATCCAAAATGGCAAAAACATCAAAATCTGTTCCTCAAAAGAAAAAAGCTTCTTCATCGCGGCCGGTCGGCGACAAAACACCGGTGGAGCCATGCCTTGAGGAGTGTGTTCCCGGGGGGTGTGATCTTACTTCCGACTTCAAAGTTGAGAAAACTTCGTCGGTCCCTGGTCGATGCGAGTCAATGTCGAGATATATATGCTTGATAACTGAGGATGACCGTGAGCAGGTGAAGTAAGATTGCCATTGGGAAGATAAAGAGGTGGTGATTCCGACCCCCAAAGAAGACATCACTACCTATGTAAAAGGGTTTCTAAGTGTTTACACTTACTGTCACACCTCTTTTTTCCTACACCCGCAAGGGCGTAAGGGGGTAAGGGAGTTTTTCCAATTAAAGGACAATCGAAACGGGATTTTTATTTAAAGATTCAGAGTCGCCACTTGGGAGATTTATGGTGTCCCAAGTCACCGGTTGAATCCCGAATCGAGGAAAAGAATGACTCTGTATTACAGTCCGCGCACCAGAAATCTGGATAAGGAATTCTATTAACCTGGGAGAAGGTGTTAGGCATTCCCGGGTTCCGTGGTTCTAGCACGGTCGCTCGACTGTCATATTCGGCTTATTTTTCTGATTTTATTCATGCTGAACCTATGTGTGAATTTAAACTTTTTACCGCTTTTATTACTATTATTTTAAAAGAGAATTGCAACATCGTGAAAATGCGTCTCAAACTGCGCCACATAAATGCACCCATCGTTTTTGACACATTCCGACTTTGTTGAGATTTGGATTTGGGTCACATAAATGTGTACCCGAGTTCAGGGAGGTAACATTATTAAAATACGCGCTAAAAGAGACTAACACGTTATTATTTCGGGGAAGGCCGTGAAATTCGCTAAACGGCCCGTTCCGAAATCTAAGAGTTTTAACATATACATTTAACGAGGTCCCCGCAAATTATGTACTTTGTCCGGCGAGGCTCATCTCATTTATTGTTTAGAAGGCCAGCCTAGAAGCGACTATGATTTCCTATTTTTATTTGTCTCTAAAAATAAAACAAAGATCCTAATTAATTGTTATTAAGAAATCCCATAGTCTATCAGTTAAATACTAGTTGACCAAATGCCATTTCAACTTTTGGGCCCAAAGGAACCCAATCCAGGCGATGGACAATGGTTCTTATTAAATGTGTGGTATTAGGCCTAGGACGGGCCCAAGCTAGATGGGGCGAAATCAGCCGCACAGGCGGGGCTAAGGGGGCGAACCCTTGCAGCCGGGCAAGCCATGAAACGGCTAACAAATGTGCTCATCATTTAATCAGACATATTTAAACAGTGGATTTGTTTTGCTTTGTAATTTATACTTTCTTTATTCAGCTTCCTGTTATTAGAGCAGATATGAAATGTGGTACTCAACATCCCTTTTAGGGCTAATTGAAAAGAAATGTAACTACTAAAGGTTTATATTATTGTTGGCTTACTTTTTCAAACATATTTACAACACAAGATAATAGGCAACTAGCTGAAGCTAACCCAACTTATTCTACCAATTTAAATGAACCTAATTACAACTAACACTTAAACTGCAGAAGAAAACTCATATACATTTGAGACAAAACGATTAACATTCCATGCTAATACAAACAGTTTTTAGTTTATTACGACATAAACAATTTCGATCCAACTAGTACAACTTCAAGCAAAGGTCTTAATAACATTAAGAAGTCAAACATTCTGATACATAAACTAGAAAACTAAATCAAGTGATCTCATGCTTCAATTATAGGTTCATTCTTCACATTTCAGTTCACAATTACCCAAGATCAAGCTGTGTACCTGGAAATCAGTTACAATGGAAGACGAAGAGGTCAGCCACAACAATGCAACAGTAGCAGCAACAAACAATAACACCAGCAGGTTGACAATCAACAGCAACAAACAGGGCCAAGCTCAAGACCAAACCACAGACACAAAGCCCAGGAAGAAAGAAGCTTAACCAAAACACTGAATCTACTAGAAATTAGACTAGGCAGTCATTGGACACCTTTCAGCAATCAGATAATACCCAGCACCCTCGAGTAAATTATTTCTGCTCTTGAAATCAATGTAACAGTGTGAGCTGATTGTCTAAAGCACTCTCTCAAACTCTTAAGGTTTCAAAGTGTAGAAGAATTCAGCTTTAAAAGCTCTCAAGAAAACTGATTCTCAAACTCTCTCTATGAGTTCTAGTTCTCAGAAACTGATTCAAGAAGGAAGACTCTCTCCAAGACTGAACCAAAAGACCCCTAACTCTGTCCTAAGTCCCTCCATTTATACCCAAACACTGACCCTGCCAGCTCGTAAGAACACTAGGCAGAATTAAGAAACTAATTCTGCCCATGATACCTTTAGAACTCCACTAGAGTATGTTTTGTTCCCCATTAACCCTTGTCTTTTCTTTATTTAAAGTACAAGAAGGTATGAGCAACATATTTTAATCAATTCCTTTTAAACCTCCCCATACCATTATGTTTTGTCCCCCACTAACACATTAGATTAATGGTTAATTAAGTACTTTACTGACAGCCCACTAGCAAGACCATTTTCCAAACTTTTAAACCCCCCACATTACCCTCCTGATATCCCTGAAATTACTGTCCTATCCCAATTCCCCCTTCAATCGGTACCAACCCCAACAGCTATAACCAATTCAACTCATCAAATTAAATCAGTAGTTCAAGCTAGAACTCAGATCAGATCAAATAGCATAAAAATAAAGACCAATGAATCCGAACAAAATCATATTGAACTACCAAGGTCAAATTTCAGACCATGATTGACACAGATACATGGGAATGACTAACTATATTCACAATTCTAAATTAAACTTAGGCAAAATGAATGATCACTGTAAACGCACTGAATCGACAAACAAACTGAACTCATATGCAAAAATGATGAACAACAAAGAAAAGGGAACCAAACATCACACAAAATGAAGCAATTCGAACCAATAATAACAGCAAACACTCATAGTTCTAAATTAACCTTAAACACAAAATGTAGGAACCCTGAGGATATACTGAATGGAGCCTTGAGGCTGAGAACAAAACAATCGACACCGAACAACTTGACGAGAACTACTAAACTACAAACATGAACGGATTAATCGACGAAACTATTTATAACATATGTTAATCAACAGAAGAAAACTGGACCAAGAAAAAGGTCCGAAAGAGGAGGAAGAACTACTTGACAAAAATGACGAATTAATCAGTCAAAATAAAACAACAACAAAAGAAAAAGGAAAACAAAAGAAATACCTCGAAATTTCAGACCAAACTCAATCCGTTTCAGTCGACACTTCGTCTTGAAATTTTGAAGCCAAAACGGACCTTAATCGAGTATTCTCGGCTGAGAACACTCGACTAAAGTCGGTTAAAACCTCAAATTTTTAACTTCGTACACAGTCTGAAGTTTGGTTCTTTTAGGCTTTGCCTTCGATTTGAAATTCGAAAGGCTCTAACAAGATTCTGACAGAACTGGGGTGGGATTTGGGACGAGGGTAGCTAGGTGGTTCAGTGGTGTAACTTTGGGGTCAAATGGACGAACTAGGGTTTTGGGACTGATCTTCGATTGAAGATTCGAAGCGTATGGTACTGATTCGAAGAAAACTGATTCGGGATTTGGAAAGAGGACGTTGTGGGGAGGTTGTGGTGTAATTTTGGGGTCGTTTGGACCACCGGAACCGCCGTGAGGCAATTTCTGGTGGGCGGAGCACAGTGGTAAGGGACGGAGGGTTCATTTGGTCTCTAAGGCTTAGAGACGAAGAGGTGAGGGGGGGTTTGGCTTGGGGGCGGGGTATGGTTTGGACTTATATATGTGGGGAAGTGATTTGATCCTAGCCGTTAGATCAATTGAGATCGACGGCTTGGATCAACTCACTTGAAGAGACGGTGTCGTTTCGTTCACCTCGAGACCGGATCGGTCTTTTGGATGGGAATGGGTCGGGGCATGGGGGCGATTTGGGGCTGTTGGATCAAATGAAATGGACAGCCTGGATCGACAGGCTTGAAACGGCGTCGTTTCTTCTATGCTGGGGGTGGACTGGACCATTCGATCTTAGGAGATTGACGGTTCAGATTGAACGTGGCCATACGACGTCGTTTGGTTGGCTTGGTCGATTGGGCCAGATAGGGGTGATTTGGGCTGGTTTTTGGTGGGTTGGGTGTTTGGGCTTGGGAAATTAATTAAATTGGCCCAGATTTATTTCCTTCCTCTTTTCTTTTCCTTTTCTTTTTATTTTATTCATAAATTATTTTCTAACATTATAAACCAAGTTAACTAATTAAAAATACTAATTATCTTCTAATAACATTTATCACATATAGTTAAATGCCAATTAACGATAAAATCACACAATTCAACATTAAATGCTAAAAAAATGCAAAGTACATTATTTTTTATGATTTTTTCATTTTCGTAAAACAAGTTAATTAATTAATCCTATTTGTAAAAATTAAATCCTAAATGCACATGGAACATGTAATTTTTGTATTTTTCATTAATCAAAACAAAATAAACATGCCCAGCCAAATACAAACAATTAACCAAAAACGCCACGAAAATTCTCAAAATTGCACACAAAGGAAAAATTGTTTTATTTTGAATTTCAGGGAGTAGTTCTCCTAGGGCAAAAATCACGTGCTCACAGCTGCCCCTCTTTGTCCGAAAACACTAGGGGTTTTCGTGCAAAGATAAAGTGAGCGGATACGAGCGATTTTTGCCCGTTGGAATACTCCGTGCGAAGCATTTTTGAAAGATTTGACCGAACCTCTGCTTCAAAGGTTTCCTACGTATCCCTGGCTAAAAGGGAATCAGGTCAATGTAGTTCGGGAAGTTTCGGTAGCTGGGACTACCAGGAAGCTGTGGTTTTGTTGTTACTGATATTGCTGCTGCTGCTACTTGCTTACTGACCTCCTTATTACACCATGCTAAAAGAAAATACGAAGCTAGACTAAACTAGGAATTACAAAATCTTATCTAGATCTTCAAACTTGCTCTTGTTGCCTTGCTTTCTTGTTGGCTTGTGTTTCCTCTGATGTTTCTTTTTTTTTCTTGTGAAATTCGAATTGTTTCTCTTTCGACACGCGAATTATCTTTCTTTGACCATTGTTGCCTCTCTTTTGACTTCTGCACTTGAGTTTATGCTGAGGATTTTTGTTGTTACCCTCCGCCCTCCGGGCGGGCTCCTGACTTCTACTACGACTCCATTCTCCAGGCGGGCTCCTGACTTCGACTACAACTTGAAAATATAACAACCTCCACTCTCCAGGCGGGCTCCTGACTTCAACAACTTCTTAAAAATATAACACCTCCATTCTCCAGGCGGGCTCCTGACTTCAACAACTTCTTAAAAATATAATACCTCCATTCTCCAGGCGGGCTCCTGACCTCAACTACAACTTAAAAATATAACACCTCCATTTTCCAGGCGGGCTCCTGACTTCAACAACTTCTTAAAAATATAACACCTCCATTCTCCAGGAGGGCTCCTGACTACAGCTACCACTTAAAAACATAATACCTCCATTCTCCAGGCGGGCTCCTGACTTCAACAATTTCTTCAAAATATAACACCTCCATTCTCCAGACGGGCTCCTGACCTCAACTTCAACTTAAAAATATAACACCTCCATTCTCCAGGCGGGCTCCTGACTTCAACAACTTCTTCAAAATATAACACCTCCATTCTCCAGGCGGGCTCCTGACTACAACTACCACTTAAAAACATAATATCTCCATTCTCCAGGCGGGCTCCTGACTTCAACAACTTCTTCAAAATATAACACCTCCATTCTCCAGGCGGGCTCCTGACTACAACTACCACTTAAAAACATAATACCTCCATTTTCTGGGCGGGCTCCTGACTTCAACAACTTCTTCAAAATATAACACCTACATTCTCCAGGCGGGCTCCTGACTTCTATTATGACTTAAAAATGCATTTTATTGCCATTGTTCCTTCCTGCCTCCTGAACCATTTATAACTTGAATTTTCTTCTTTCAGAACTGCTTCCCCAACATTGGTGTTTCATTCCTCTAAAACTGCCGGGGATAACACCGGTGTTTCATTCAAAAATATGTTATTTTCCTCATTCAAAGACTACTTACCTTAAAGCTGGTGTTTTCCTTCCTCTGGAACTACTTCCCTTAAGACTTGTGTTATCTTTCTCCTGAAATTGCTTTCTTTAAAACTTGTTTTGCCTTCTTCCGAAAACTGCTGGGGATACCGCTTTTCACCGAACTTGTGTTATCTTCCTTCTTCCCCAAGTGGGTACCTGACTTCCAGAAAATTTTCAAAATGAAATAAAATTTTCTGCCCAAGTTTGACAATCTTTCTTGTGGTATGTCTTTCTGTCATCAATAACATTTCCTATCCCTGCTTAAAAACAAAGAGAATTTGTTAGTTTAAAACGTGAGGATGCTCCTGTTGGGGACGGTTTTCCCTTTCGCTCTTTTCCATGCTCTGCGTTGTTCGACCATCTTGAAACTTGGCTGATAACTTCCGACCTTCTTGATGATTCTGTATTCACCAACCTCTCAACCGTTATTTTCCACCTTTGCTCCATACTGTCCGAAAACTTAGACCAATCCATCATTTGGTCTTACAACGACGCCTTTCTTGTCCCATCACATTATCCTCGCCTGTCTTATCCCCATTTACCTTGCACCATGTTGGCAACTGGTAGTTGGATTTGAAAATCCTTCTTAAAAACAAACTACTACTGACCAAAAAGAAATGGAAAATGATGACTTCGAAAGACAGAACAAGAAAAATCTTTCTGAGAAATTGTTTGAAGAGAAAATAACTTATCTGAATGGTATAACCGATCCAAATGGTCATGTCGTGCATTTTTGGACTAATCAACCTAGTCTAGTTACACCAATCAATCTTTCTGATGTCCCTTCCTTACATTCAAAAGGTCCCGCAACCCATCTTCTTTTGCCGAAACAACATCTTTATTCTACTTGACGTCTCGACGGATCCTTTCCATCAAGCTTATCTCGTTTGCTCCTTTTAATTCCTTGTCACTTTATAGTTCCCTTCGAGGGGTTTTCACTAATAAGACTTTCTCATTTCTCTCAACTCCCGTCACCTTATGGTGCCTGTGAAGGTTTTCACCGATAAGACTCTCTCATTTTATTTCTCTCAACTTCTGTCGCCTTATGGTGCCTGTGAATGTTTTCACCGATAAGACTCTCTCATTTTATTTCTCTCAACTTCTGTCGCCTTATGGTGCCTGTGAAGGTTTTCACCAATAAGACTCTCTTATTTTCATTAATTTCCCTGCTTGAACCGTAGTATTACCCTGATACGAATCACCTCTGTTTGCTCGACTCGTCATCTCTTGAAAACTGATCAGAACGTCTTTCTTTGGACCGTAATGTGGGCTTTTGGATGGGATTAGAAAGAAAGGGTATCAAAGGCTCAAAATAATTTGACATGGGTTTAAAATTACAACTTTTGGAATCACATTTCTTATTACAAAACAACCTCTGCCCCAGTTTCTTGCTTGGAGATCTTCTGACTTTTATTTCACTATGACCGAGCCATAAAGTTGCCTACGTACCCTTAACAGGGATCATGTCAAACGTAGTTCACACCTGAATTTCCTTGTTGTTATATTTTTTCACTTCTTTTTTCTTTTTTCTTTTTCTTTTCTTTCATTTTCTCTCTTTTTCGTAATTGATTCCAAAAGAGGGGTATGAAAGAAATAAATAAGGCTAAAAAAAAGGGGAACAAAGGGTAAAGTGTTTAGATAGTAGAACAAATTGCCTTCGTCATTTCAATCTTCGAAATAATGCCAAATACAAACAATCAACAATTATACCAAAGAAATCATACATAATATCTTTTTACTGCATCAGAATTGATAGCCATGTCTATGCATTTTCCTTCGATATCTGTTAAACATAAAGCACCATGGGACAATACTCTAGTTACAATGAATGACCCTTGCCAATTCGGGGCAAACTTGCCTTTTGCTTCAACCTGATGTGGAAGGATGCATTTCAGCACTTGCTGACCCACTTCAAATTTCCGGGGACGCACCTTTTTGTTGTATGCTCTTGCCATTCTCTTTTGATATAACTGGCCATGGCACACAGCTGCCAATCTCTTTTCATCAATCAAGTTCAACTGCTCCAAACGAGTTTTGACCCACTCATCATCATCAATATCAGCCTCAGCGACTATCCGAATGGACGGGATTTCAACTTCCACCGGTATTACTACTTCAGTTCCATATACCAACAAATAAGGAGTTGCACCTATCGAAGTACAGACAGTAGTGCGATAACCCAGCAACGCAAATGGTAATTTTTCGTGCCATTGCCTAGAACCTTCCACCATTTTCCGAAGTATTTTCTTTATGTTTTTGTTGGCTGCCTCAACTGCTCCATTTGCCTTGGGGCGATATGGGGTAGAATTGCGGTGTGTAATCTTAAACTGTTGACATACCTCTTTCATCAAATTGCTGTTAAGATTAGCACCATTATCTGTGATGATCACCTTCGGGATTCCAAATCGATAGATGATATGTGAGTGAACAAAATCGACCACTGCTTTCTTGGTCACAGACTTGAAAGTTTTGGCCTCAACCCATTTGGTGAAATAATCAATGGCTACCAGAATGAACCTATGCCCATTGGATGTTACTGGCTCAATTGGTCCAATGATATCCATGCCCCAAGCGACGAAGGGCCATGGCACTGCCATTGTGTGTAATTCCGATGGCGGAGAATGAATCAAATCTCCGTGTATCTGGCACTGATGACATTTGCACACAAAACTAATACAATCTCGCTCCATGGTGAGCCAATAATAACCTGCTCAAAGAATTTTCTTTGCCAACACATATCTGCTCATATGTGGTCCGCAAACTCCTGAATGTACTTCGAACATGACAGACGTAGCTTGTCTAGCATCTATGCATCTTAACAATCCCAGGTCTGGTGTTCTTTTATACAAAACTCCTCCACTCAAGAAAAATCTGCATGCCAACCGTCGAATTGTTCTCTTTTGATCCCCCGTGGCTTGTACCGGGTATATCCTCATTATGATGTATTCCTTGATATCATGGAACCAAGGTTCGCCATCAAATTCCTCTTAAATCATGTTGCAGTAAGCATGTTGATCTCGCACTTGAATGTGCAAAGGATCAACATAGGCTTTGTCCGGATGGTGCAGCATTGACGCTAGGGTAGCCAAAGCATCGGCGATCACATTATGGACCCTTGGAATATGCCTGAACTCCACTGATCTAAACCGTTGACAAAGATCATGCAAGCATTGTCGGTATGGTATGAGCTTCAGATCTCGCTTTTCCCATTCTCCTTGAATTTGGTGCACCAGAAGATCCGAGTCTCCCAAGACCAGAACTTCCCGAACATTCATGTCTGCAGCTAGCCTCAAACCCAAAATGCATGCCTCGTATTCAGCCATATTGTTGGTGCAATAAAACCGAAGCTGAGCCGTAACAGGATAGTGATGCCCTGTTTCAGAAATAAGCACAGCTCCTATTCCGACTCCTTTCATGTTAGCAGCCCCATCAAAGAAAAATTTCCAACCTAGTTTTTCGGCCTGTTCTAGTTCATCAATGTGCATCACCTCTTCATCAGGAAAATAAGTCCTCAGTGGCTCATACTCTTCATCGACCGAGTTCTCGGCCAAATGATCGGCCAATGCTTGGGCTTTCATCGCAGTCCGAGTCACATAGATTATGTCAAACTCTGTGAGCAAAATCTGCCATTTTGCAAGTCTTCCTGTCGGCATAGGCTTTTGAAAGATATACTTCAACGGATCCAAACGCGAAATGAGGTAGGTAGTGTAGGATGACAAGTAATGTTTCAATTTCTGTGCCACCCAAGTTAGGGCGCAACATGTCCTTTCCAGGTGAGTGTACTTAACCTCATAAGCTGTGAACTTCTTGCTAAGATAATAGATGGCTTGTTCTTTCCTGCCGGTGATGTCATGCTGCCCCAGTACACAACCAAATGAATTTTCCAAGACTGTCAAGTAAAGAATCAAAGGTCTCCCTGGTTCTGGCAGAACCAGCACAGGTGGGTTTGTCAAGTAAACTTTTATCTTATCAAATGCTTCTTGACACTCATCAGTCCACTTGATCGCAGCGTCCTTCTTCAACAACTTGAAAATAGGCTCACAAGTTGTCGTGAGCTGAGCAATAAACCTGCTGATGTAGTTCAGCCTTCCTAATAGACTCATCACTTCAGTCTTGTTCCTCGGAGGGGGAAATTCTTGTATGGCTTTGATCTTTGATGGGTCCAACTCGATGCCTCGCCGACTGACTATGAATCCTAACAGTTTTCCAGATGGAACACCAAATGCACACTTGGCGGGGTTAAGCTTGAGGTTGTACCTGCGAAGCCTCTGGAAGAATTTCCTCAAATCCTCGACGTGGTCGGCCTGATGTTTTGATTTTATGATCACATCATCTACATATACCTCAATCTCCTTGTGTATCATATCATGAAACACAATAGTCATCGCTCTCATATAAGTTGCCCCAGCATTCTTCAACCCAAATGGCATTACTCGGTAGCAATAAGTTCCCCATTGCGTGATGAAGGCTATCTTTTCCACATCTTCTTCGTCCATTAAAATTTGATGATACCCGGCATAGCAATCCACAAAAGATCCAATCTCGCGCTTGGCACAATTGTCAATCAGAATGTGGATATTAGGTAGAGGGAAGTTATCCTTCGAACTTGCTTTGTTGAGATTGCGGTAATCGACGTATACTCTGATCTTGCCATCCTTCTTCGGCATAGGCACAACATTAGCCAACCAAACAGGATATCGGGTGACCCGGATAACCTTTGCATTCAACTGTTTGGTAACTTTTTCTTTAATCTTCACACTCATATCAGTTTTGAATTTCCTCAACTTTTGCTTGACGGGAGGGAATGCTGGATTAGTAGGCAATTTATGGACTACTAAATCAGTGCTTAAACCCGGCATGTCGTCATATGACCATGCAAAAACATCTTTGTACTCGATGAGTGCTTTGATTAACTCCTCCCGGATTTTTGGCTCGAGGTGGACACTTATTTTAGTCTCTCGGACATTGTCTGTGTCCCCTAAATTGACGGCTTCTGTGTCATTCAGGTTGGGTATGGGTTTTTCTTCGAAGTGAATTAACTCCTTACTAATCTCTTCGAAGGCTTTATCCTCATCCTCGTATTCTGATTCGTAATCACAATCTACTTCTTGAACTAACATTTCGGAATCAGATTGATTTTTAAAACTGGGCTGAGGATTCCTTATGCACGCCATGTCATTAGAACCAGCGTAAAAAGAACTGTATAGAAAAGAAAACAAAACAAAAGGAAAACCATCAGGAATGATGAAGAAAGGGAAATTGTATTTCATTGATTGATAAAAGATAACAAGGTTTGCACACTCAAACAGACTGAAAAAATGAAATCTGGATTACAACCCTGGAATAATCCGTACAAACTTAAAGGAAAATCAAAGCAAAATACTAAGACTCCTTCAGAATAGGGAGAAGAGTAGCCTTCTAATTATTAAGCTTTGTTTTTGGCCCGACAAATTGCACTTCTGCGTTGCTAGAACCCTCTCCAATTTCCACCATGTTCACACTATCGAACAACTTCTCAAATCTTTCAATCAACTCCTTGTCAGGATTAATCATAGAACTGGGAATTGCTGTCACTGGGCGACTCCTCGTACCGGACTTGACAAATGATCTGGAAAGACGTGGGACCGGCTTTGGAAGGACCCATGTCCTCTGTTTCAATTTCCTGGCTCTTTTTATATCTACGGCTGTGGGCTTGAATCCTAGACCAAATGTTCCCAAGTTTTCAGGAAGAGACACGGGCTGTATGATGCCTTGCAACGCTGATCCCAAGCCATTTCCTGGTACAAAACCATTCTTCAACATTTCACACGCTACCATGACTGAGGCATCGTTTATCTTTGGATTCGGGATACATTTCCCCTCTAGATTTCTCGACTGACATTGCGTCAGAAACTTGGTAGACCCATGGTCCCTTGACATCTTCCACTTCAATGAATGGCACAATGGTGCTGTTATGAGCGCACAAATTATCTTCGCCGTGCACCACTATTTCATGTCTGTCCCATTCAAACTTGACCATCTGATGGTGTGTTGATGGTACTGCTTTAGCGGCGTGAATCCACGGTGGCCCTAATAGCAAATTGTAGGAAACAGCTATATCCAGCACTTGGAATTCCATTGTGAATTCTACTGGGCCTATGGTCAGCTCCAACATTATGTCCCCGACTGAGTCTTTACCTCCTCCGTCAAATCCCCGCACACAGATACTGTTCTTATGGATCTTCTCCTCTTCTACTTTCAGCTTGCTTAGAGTGGAGAGAGGACAGATGTTCACACTGGAACCATTGTCAACCAATACCCGGGTAACCACGATGTCCTCGCATTTCACTGTCAGGTAAAGGGCTTTGTTATGCTCAGTACCCTCTACCGGCAATTCATCATCAGAAAAAGTGACTCTGTTTACTTCGAAAATCTTGTTGGCTATCTTTTCCAGATGGTTTACCGAGATCTTATCGGGAACATGGGCCTTATTCAAGATTTTCATCAGGGATTGGCGGTGTTCATCTGAATGGATTAGCAACGAGAGTAATGAGATCTGAGCGGGCGTTTTCCTCAACTGCTCTACAACAGAATAGTTGTCACACCTCCTTTTTCCGCACCCGCGAGGGTACAAGGAGTTTTTCCAATTAAAGGACAATCGAAACGGGATTTATTTATTTATTTCAGAGTCGCCACTTGGGAGATTTAGGGTGTCCCAAGTCACCAATTTTAATCCCGAAGCGAGGAAAATAATGACTCCATATTACAGTCTGCGTACCAGAAATCCGGATAAGGAATTCTGTTAACCCGGGAGAAGGTGTTAGGCATTCCCGAGTTCCGTGGTTCTAGCACAGTCGCTCAACTGTTATATTCGGCTTGATTATCTGATTTTATACAAGTGTGAACTTATGTGCAAAATTTAACTTTTAAACCGCTTTTGTCATTTACTGTTATTTTATCAAGAATTGCAACGTCGTGAAAACATATCTCGAACCACGTTACATCAATGCACCCATGGTTGTTGACATATTTCGACTCGGTTGAGATTTAGATTTGGGTCACATAAATGTGCACCCGAATTAAGGAGAATAAATTATTAAGACGTGCCTAAAGCAACCAGCGTATTGTTGTTTTGGGTAAGGCCGAAAAATTCGCTAAATGGCCTTTCCCGAATTCTGAGTGTTTTAATGTATATACAGTTAGAGGGCCCCGCAACTGTGTATATTTTTATTTGACGAGGCTCGTCTCGTTCTTCTTTTAAAAGGAATTCGCGACGTCATGGATATGCCTCTCGGATCACGTCACAATCAATGTACCCGTGATTAGAAATACATTTCGAATCCGTCGAGATTTGGATTTGGGTCACATAAATGTGCACCCGAGTTTAAGAAGGTAAGGTTTATTAAAGCGTATCCTAAAGAGACTATCGTGTTGTTATTTTAGGAGGGTTGTGAGATTTGCTAAGCAACTCGTCCTGGAAACTAAATGCTTCAATAATATACATTTAACAAGGGCCCCGCATCTGCGCGTTTCTGTTCGTCGAAGCTCATCTCGTCTTTGTTTTAACAGGATATCCTATAGCAACTACGTTTCTTGTCGCGTTTGTCTCTACTAGTTGAGGTTAAAAGTGACCTTATTCAATTACATACTTGCAGGTTATTATAACGGAATCCCGAGTGCCTTTGCAGAATAAGAAAACATGACCATGCCCATGGGCAGCTAATCGAGCACCGTGGGCCCAAACCCAGCCCACACGGTATTGGCTGGACCTGGGCCAATGCCTTTCTGATGAAATGCTGCTGGGTTCGTTTGATTCGGGCTCGACCTTCGTGAGGTTGAGAAGTGCAGCCTTGCGCCGTTTATTTTAAAGCAATGGTTTGTCAATTATAAGGAGACAATTTATCAAAAGGACATGAAATTAACTAACATGGATAGTTCTATGTTTTAAGGACATGCCAACCATAAAAACCTAAGATACAACCTACTGCATTTGAGACCCTTTTATCTATCAACCTACATATACAAACTAGCATTCAATCACCACATATTGCCACCTATTGGGCACACAGGCTACCTTCAGTATTTAAACAAGGATGCAAACTATTACATATTACATGAATATTTAATGTAACCATCTATGTATAAAGACATTCTTCAGGACTTTCACTTATATTCATGCTCAAATTTCCCAATTACATTTGACAGTGCATTGGTTGTGTACCTGGTATAGAAGACAAAGAAGAAAGGAATGATCAGCTGGGCAGTATGCAGTAAACACAGCAACAGCAGATACACAGCAACAACACAGCAACAAAATCAACCAACAAAGATGAAGCTCCCGAGTAGTCGAGCAACAAACAACAATCCCAGAAACAGAGTATGAACCAGCAGAGACAGCAGAGTATTCAATGTAAACACCCCAGCAATTCAACAACCACAAGCAGCTCAAACAGGCAAACAACAGTAATTGGCCAAGACAGCTAAACCAACATAAACTCTTATGTAATTTTCAGACAGTGTTTGGTTACAATATTCCGAGACTTTATGTTTCTTGTTTTTCTTTTCTGAAGACTAAGAAATGTCCAGCCCTGTTTAAGTTATCAAATGGCCTATTTATAGGCCAAATGAACCAGTACAGCTGAGCTGCCTGCCCTGCCAATTGGCAGAATGCCCATACCCTTTAAGCCCATGCCTAAGCATCTTTGGTGCCAGCCCCTTTGTTCCCCACGCCTGGTCTTTGTTTAATCAAGAGTTATGGGCTCGTTTTATTTATTCATTTTAAGCCCCATACTCTTATGTCTTGCTCCCCATTGGTATTAGTTTAATCCTAAATTAGTACCCTACTTGTCAGCTCATTTAAACTAATCATTTTTGTCCTTTTCAAACCCCAAACTACCCCTGTTAAACCCTGGTTATCACTGTCTTGACCCTTTGCAGCATCAGGGCATTTTTGAACTGATGAAAGTTCAAATTCAAGACTGCCTAGACTGAACCTTTCAGTCATTTTTCAATGCAAACAAACTATTTCAAACAATGCTGGGGCCTTCAATCAGTGGCAAAGTTCAATTAGTCATGCGACATTATTAGCTCGTTTGATTCATTAGTTATAGAAACTAATCAACGACATTTATCGAGTCGACTATACTAATTATAGCAGGTAATAATCAGTCGCTCACATAAACAATATGTTCAGGGACCTAAAGGGCATCAGACAATTTTGTGTTCAATTACTGGGAACCTATATAAGTTTATTCATTTGACGACTAATCTAATCGAACATGTTCATCACAGAATACATTCAAATCATACACAGAAAACAATTGACCAAATAAAAGGTCTTTACAGAGATGAAAGAAATCCAAAAAAATAACAAAATAACAAACAAACACAAAGAGATATGCTGACAACTTATTTAGAAATAAAACAAAAGAAAGGAAAACTTACCAAAATGTTTAAATCAAACAGACCCAAATCTGATTCAACTTCGAACTTCTGAGGCCGAACAAACTTTAATCAGGGTGTTCTCACATGAGAACACCTTGATTAAGGTCTATTAGACCTCAAACCCATGTCCAAACCGGCCGGATTCCCCAGGTGCATGTGTTCTAAAGTCTGGATTTCCAGATCTGATTTTTAGGGAGTTGTGGGTAGATTCGGACCAAACCAAGCTTGGTTTGGTCACGAGGAAGGTCAGGGGAGTGTCTGGTATGAAGATGGGGTGGTTTGGCATAGGTCCAGGTTCGACTCAAATCTTCAAATGAAGATTCGAGTCGAAGGAAAGTGATTCGAGTCTAGGGAGTAACAGATCCATGTTCAGGAGAGTGAGGGGGGCTTAGGGTGTTCAGGAGGTGGCCACCGGCGTCCATGCCGCCGGCTTTAATGGCGAGGGAGACGGGGGCGGCTAGGGTTTCTAATGGGAGGTCCGGCTTTGAGCTTGGGGACGAAGGGGTGGGGTGTTGGTATAGGGGGCGTGGGTGTAAGAGAAGGTTTATATATGGTCTATGGGATTGGATCTGAGCCGTTAGATCAGATGATCTCAACGGCTTGGATCTGATGCTGAGAAATGAGACGGGGTCGTTTGGTAGTTAAACGGGGCCGTTTTGTTTAAGTGCGGGGTTGGGTCAGGCTGGTTATTTGGGTCGGGTTTGAACATGGGTCGCTGAAAGAGGTCCTGAACCGTTGGATCGGCTGGGACGGACGGCACAGATTGATTTGCCTGAAACGACGTCGTTTCAGGAGGTGCCTGGGCAGGCCTGGTCTGGACCGGGTCAGATCGTTGGTTTGGGGCCTGTTTTTGTCTTATTTTTTTGGGCCCAAATTGATTTCAACTTTCTTTTGTTTTCCAATTTAAAGAAAAATAAAAATAAAAATAACTAATAAAACAAATGAAATTAAAACAAATAACAATATGGCATTTCAACATAATTATCATACCAAGTAAGTTAAATCACAACCTAAAACGGACGATGCACATATATTTATATTTTTTGAATTTTCTTTTAACGCCACATATATTTTTTGTATTTTTGTTTGATAATGACTAGATGCAAAATGGACAGACTCACAAACGACTAACAACACATGTCACGGAAAGATCGAAAAATTGTACAGCGAAGCCTTTTGCCACTATTTTTATTTTCTTTTGGAGCGATTGTCCGTGAAGCAAAAATCACGTGCTTACAGCTGCCCCTCTTTGCACGAAGACACGAAGGGTTTTCGCGCAAAGATAAAGCGAGCGATTTTTGCCCGTCCGAATACTCCGTGTGAAGCATTTTTTGAAAAAGATTTGACCGAACCTTTGCTTCAGAGGTTTCCTACATATCCTGGGCTGAACAGGAATCAGGTCAATGTAGTTCGGGAAATCTTTGGTAGCTGGGACTACCGTGTGACTGTAGTGTTTGCTGTTGTTGTGCGTTGTTGTATGCTGCTGTAGGATGCTACGGCTCAACCGATCTCCCTATTACATTGCTCTAAAAGGAAAACAAGAAGCTAAGCTAAACTGAGGATCCTGAAATCTCATCCATCTTCAACTTGTTCTTGTTGCCTTGCTTTCTTGTCGGCTAACGCTTTCCTCCGATGCCTTTATCTTGTGACTTTGGGAGATGATGTTGGTCCTTTGCTGACGTTTGAATGCCAGTTTTCATCACTTTGCTTGATCCGCTGGGGATACGACTTTCTTCTTTAAATCTTCCAATGGTTTCTTCAGTGGTATGTTTCTTCATCAGCATCGTTATACTGGGCATGCTACAACGTTCCCAAACTGCTTCTTTTGAGACGCGTTCCTTTTTCCTTTTGAATTGTGTATTCCCGCATTTTACTGGTGGGCGACCTAGAACTTAAATGTATTCCCGCATTATACTGGTGGGCGACCTAGAACTTAAATGTATTCCCGCATTATACTGGTGGGCGACCTAGAACTTAAATGTATTCCCGCATTATACTGGTGGGCGACCTAGAACTTAAAATGTATTCCCGCATTATACTGGTGGGCGACCTAGAACTTAAATGTATTCCCGCATTATACTGGTGGGCGACCTAGAACTTAAATGTATTCCCGCATTATACTGGTGGGCGACCTAGAACTTAAAAGTATTCCCGCATTATACTGGTGGGCGACCTAGAACTTAAAAGTATTCCCGCATTATACTGGTGGGCGACCTAGAACTTAAATGTATTCCCGCATTATACTGGTGGGCGACCTAGAACTTAAAAGTATTCCCGCATTATACTGGTGGGCGACCTAGAACTTAAATGTATTCCCGCATTATACTGGTGGGCGACCTAGAACTTAAAATGTATTCCCGCATTATACTGGTGGGCGACCTAGAACTTAAAATGTATTCCCGCATTATACTGGTGGGCGACCTAGAACTTAAAAGTATTCCCGTATTATACTGGTGGGCGACCTAGAACTTAAATGTATTCCCGCATTATACTGGTGGGCGACCTAGAACTTAAATGTATTCCCGCATTATACTGGTGGGCGACCTAGAACTTAAATGTATTCCCGCATTATACTGGTGGGCGACCTAGAACTTAAATGTATTCCCGCATTATACTGGTGGGCGACCTAGAACTTAAATGTATTCCCGCATTATACTGGTGGGCGACCTAGAACTTAAATGTATTCCCGCATTATACTGGTGGGCGACCTAGAACTTAAATGTATTCCCGCATTATACTGGTGGGCGACCTAGAACTTAAATGTATTCCTGCATTATACTGGTGGGCGACCTAGAACTTAAATGTATTCCCGCATTATACTGGTGGGCGACCTAGAACTTAAATGTATTGAAATTGCTTCCCCGTTCTTCCGAGAAAATTTTCGGCAATCGGTAGAAAATTTTCTGCCCCGGTTTTGGTGACTTCCTTGGCGTTGCATCTCGCTGTCCTCATCAACCCTTTGTTTTCCTGCAGCAGACAGAAGGATTTAATTAGTTTTTATCGTGGTGGTAGAGGGTGCCTTTCTGGCGGATGATCTTCCTTTCTTCCCCTTTTCTTGCTCTTTGTCCCCATAATTGGTTGGCGGGCAAAGTTGCCTGTTGGGGGTCTCTAGCCTGCTGGGGATTGGTTTTCAATTTATCCCCTTTTCTGCTTTCTTTTAAAACACATGATGTGGGAGTCTGCTTCTAACTCCCGAAACCACTCCCTTTTGGAGCTTACTTCTTCCAACATTTCCGAGCACAATCCCTGCATTGCCTGGGGCCGGCCTTTAAGACTGTTTGTATTATCCTGCATTGGATGAATTCCCCTTCGGTTTCTGGTAGTAAGCTTTGAAAAATCCTTTAAAGACACATTTTAGGAAAAGAAATAAAGATATGGAAAGGAGAAAAACTTTCTGAACCAATATTTTGTGGGAGGAGACAATCCAAAGGACTTATCTGGAGGACACAACTGGTCCCCGTGATCATGACGTGCGCCATAGATTCCCGACCCAGTCTATTTGTATCAATCGATTTGCCGGATGGTCTGACTTGCTGGGGATGATAAATGACTGTCCATGCTGTTGCAAATGTGGTAGCTTTTGTTGATTCGTCTTGTCGCCTCATAGTGCCCTTCGAGGGGTTTTCACTAATGAGACTCTCTCCTTTCTCTCATCTCCCGGCGCCTTATGGTGCCTGTGAAGGTTTTCACCAATAAGACTCTCTCATTTCATATCCCTCATCTTACATCGCCTCTCGGTGCCTGTGAAGGTTTTCACCGATAAGACTCTCTCATTTTATTTCTTTCGAGAATCGGGGCATTGTATATACGACCCTCTCTTCTGGCGATTCCTTTGATTATCAATTCATTCTCAGTCTCACGATCCTCTTCTTTGCTGGGGATCAGTGTATTATTCTCGGTCTTATTTGCCGGATTTGGCATCTCTCGAACATTGATCGGGAGGTCTTTTGGATGTTGACGTTGGTTTTGGTGTGGGATTGAAGAAAGGCTACAAAAAATGAAAACAATTTGAAGGGTGATGTGCTACAACTTTTGGAATCAAACCTTTGTTGGAACTTAAAACATAACCTCTGCCCCAGTTTTCTTGCTTGGGGAATTTATTTTTTATGCTTATGTTGAGCTATGTGCGTTACGCACATTGTGCCTATTATGCACACTATGTACATTATGCATCCTATATTTGCTATGATGCATACTATGACCGAGCCGTGAGGCGCCTACGTATCCTCTTTGAGGAATCAGGTCAAACGTAGTTCCCACGGTTTTATATTCCTTGATTTTTCTTTTCTTTCTTTTCATTTTCTTTTCCTTTTCTTTTTCTTTTTCTTTTCTTTTCCTTTCTTTTTTTTTTTCGTATCTTTCCCATTAGTGATTCCAAAAGAGGGGTATTGAAAGAATTTGCTTAAGGCTCAAAGGGGGAAGCGAGGGTTAAAAGTGTTTGGATAGAAGAAAGAATTGCCTCCGTCATCTCATTATTCAACAAATGCCAAATACAAACAAATAAACCAAAATTGCCATAATTTAAAGAAATTACGCATAATATCTCTTGACTGCATCTGAATTGATAGCCATGTCGACACATCTTCCCTCGACATCTGTCAAACACAAAGCACCATTGGCCAAGACTCTGGTCACGATATAAGGCCCTTGCCAATTTGGGGCGAATTTGCCTTTTGCCTCGACCTGATGTGGGAGGATCTTCTTCAATACCTGCTGCCCTACTTCAAACTTCCTGGGGCGCACCTTTTTATTATACGCTCTTGCCATTCTCTTCTGGTACAGCTGACCATGGCACACTGCTGCCAATCTTTTCTCATCTATCAGGCTCAACTGTTCCAAGCGAGCTTTGATCCATTCATCATCATCAATTCCGGCTTCAGCGACAATTCGGAGGGACAGAATTTCGACCTCCGCTGGTATCACGGCCTCAGTTCCATACACCAACAAATAAGGAGTTGTGCCTATGGAAGTCCGGACGGTAGTGCGGTAACCCAACAAAGCAAAGGGTAATTTCTCGTGCCACTGTCTGGACCCTTCCACCATTTTTCGCAGTATCTTCTTGATATTCTTATTGGCTGCTTCGACTGCTCCATTTGCCTTAGGACGATATGGGGTGGAATTGCGGTGTGTAATCTTGAATTGTTGGCATACCTCTCTCATCAAGCTGCTATTAAGATTCGCACCGTTATCCGTGATGATCACTTTTGGGATCCCAAATCTGCAGATGATATGGGAGTGAACAAAGTCCACCACTGCCTTCTTGGTTACTGATTTGAAGGTTTTAGCCTCAACCCATTTGGTGAAGTAATCAATGGTCACTAGAATGAACCTATGACCGTTGGACGCTGCTGGCTCGATGGGCCCAATGACATCCATGCCCCATGCTACAAACGGCCAGGGTGCTGACATCGTATGTAACTCTGTTGGCGGAGAGTGAATCAAGTCTCCATGTATCTGGCACTGATGGCATTTCCTCACGAAAGTGATACAGTCGTGTTCCATGGTGAGCCAATAACACCCTGTTCGAAGGATTTTTCTTGCCAATACATATCCACTCATGTGTGGCCCACAAACTCCGGCATGTACTTCCGCCATAACCGTCGTTGCCTGCCCGGCATCTATGCATCTCAACAATCCCAAATCTGGGGTTCTTTTGTACAATATTCCCCCACTGAGGAAGAAACCATTCGACAAACGCCGAAGGGCTCTTTTTTGGTCTCCAGAGGCATGTTCCGGATATATCCCCATCCTGAGGTATTCCTTGATATCATGAAACCAGGGTTTGCCATCTGCTTCTTCTTCTACGGCATTGCAGTAGGCGTGCTGATCACGGACCTGGATGTGTAGAGGATCAACATACATTTTGTCAGGGTGGTGCAGCATTGATGCCAAGGTGGCCAAGGCATCCGCAACCTCATTGTGAACTCTCGGGATGTGTTTGAACTTCACCGATCGAAATTGCTTGCTCAGATCATGCAAGCATTGTCGGTATGGTATGAGCTTTAGATCTCGTGTTTCCCATTCACCCTGAATTTGATGTACCAAGAGGTCCGAGTCTCCCAAGACCAAGACGTCTTGGACATCCATGTCAGCGGCCAGGCGCAGACCCAGAATGCAAGCCTCATATTCGGCCATATTGTTGGTGCAATAGAAGCGTAGTTGAGCCGTAACAGGATAATGCCGTCCTGTTTCAGAAATGAGTACTGCTCCTATTCCAACCCCTTTTGCGTTCGCAGCTCCATCGAAGAAAAGCTTCCAACCCGGTTCCTCAGGTAATTCCAACTCATTCGTATGCATCACCTCTTCGTCAGGAAAATACGTTCTTAAGGGCTCGTATTTTTCATCAACGGGATTCTCTGCCAAATGGTCTGCCAGTGCCTGGGCTTTCATGGCCGTCCTCGTTACGTAGATGATATCAAATTCTGTGAGCAGAATTTGCCATTTTGCCAACCTTCCCGTGGGCATAGGTTTCTGAAAGATATACTTCAACGGGTCCAAACGGGATATGAGATAAGTAGTATACGAAGACAGGTAGTGCTTCAATTTCTGAGCTACCCAAGTTAGGGCGCAACACGTTTTCTCGAGTTGAGTGTACTTGACCTCATGCACTGTGAATTTCTTGCTAAGATAGTAGATGGCCTGCTCCTTCCTTCCTGTGTCATCATGTTGCCCCAGTACACAACCAAATGAATTTTCTAAAACCGTCAGGTAAAGGATTAGAGGTTTCCCGGGCTTAGGCGGGACCAATACGGGTGGATTAGACAGATACCCTTTGATTTGGTCGAAAGCCTCCTGACACTCTGCCGTCCAACCTACTGCAGCATCCTTTCTCAGTAGCCGAAATATGGGCTCACAAGTTGCTGTGAGTTGAGCGATGAACCTGCTGATGTAATTGAGTCTACCCAGCAAACTCATTACCTCTGTTTTGTTCCTTGGCGGTGGCAAGTCTCGGATGGATTCAATTTTGGATGGGTCTAACTCAATCCCCCGTCGACTGACGATGAATCCTAGCAACTTTCCTGATGGAACCCCGAATGCGCATTTGGCCGGGTTAAGCTTGATATCATACCTCCGGAGTCTTTGGAAAAATCTCCTTAGGTCTGCCACATGGTCCTCCTGACGCCAAGATTTGATGATCACATCATCGACGTACACCTCTATTTCTTTGTGTATCATGTCATGAAACACAGCAGTCATTGCTCGCATGTACGTTGCCCCGGCGTTCTTTAACCCGAACGGCATTACCCGATAGCAGTAGGTTCCCCATGGCGTAATAAACGCTGTCTTCTCAGCATCCTCTTCGTCCATTAGGATCTGATGATAACCCGCATAGCAATCCACAAAGGATCCGATCTCGCGCCCAGCGCAATTATCGATCAGGATATGAATGTTGGGTAACGGGAAATTGTCCTTGGGACTTGCTTTGTTGAGGTTGCGGTAGTCGACGCACACCCTGATTTTTCCATCCTTCTTTGGGACTGGTACCACATTGGCCAGCCACTCGGGATATCGAGTGACCCGAATGACCTTCGATTGCAACTGCTTGATCACTTCTTCTTTGATTTTTACACTCATTTCTGTTTTAAATTTCCTTAGTTTTTGCTTGACCGGAGGGTATGCCGGGTCAGTGGGTAGTTTGTGAACCACTAAATTGGTGCTCAATCCAGGCATATCATCATATGACCATGCAAAAACATCTCTTTGAATTCCCTGAGAGTTTCGATCAATTCTGCTTTGACATTCGGCTCAATGTGGATGCTAATTTTGGTCTCTTGGACGTTATCAGCGTCTCCTAGATTTACAGCCTCGGTGTCATTTAAGTTAGGCTTGGGTTTCTCTTCATTGTTGAGTCAGATTCAGATTGATTTATTAGACTAGGTCGAAGATCCGCTGTGCATGCCATGTCATTAGGACCAGTAAAAAGAGAACTGTTCAGAAAGAAAAAGAACAAAACAAGAAATTAAAATGGGACAAAAGAAAAGAACTTTATTAAATTTGCAGGATAAAAAGGGTTCACACTTTTACAAAACGAAAGTAAAATTGGGATTACACCCTTGAATAATCCGATCAAACAAACAAACAAACAAAACATTAATCAAAGCCTACTACCAAGACTCCCCTCGGACAGGAAGAGGAGTAACCGTCCAATTGTTGGTCTTGGCCTCAGGCCCCACGAATTGTATCTCTGCTCTGCTGGAACCCTCTCCAGCTTCCACCATACTGACATCCGCGAATAGTCTCTCAAAACTCTGATTCAGGTCTTCACTTATGCCGATCAAAGGTCCTCGAATCTTTGGGATCGCTGACCCCTTGGCACTAGCTTTAACAAAAGACCTTGAGAGGCGTGGCACTGGTTTAGGCAGAGACCAGACTCTCTTCTTCATTTTTCGCGCTTGCTTCCTGTCTGCTGCGGTTGGTTTGAACCCCAACCCGAAAGTTTCCAGATTCTTAGGAAGGGAGACAGGTTGGACTATCCCTTGAAGTTCAACTCCCAGGCCTTTTCCCGGCACAAACCCATTACCCAGCATTTCTGATACCATCATGACTGTTGCGGCAGTCACCCTAGGGTGCGGGATGATTTCTCCTTCAGAAATTTTGTTGGCCGACCCTGTATCGAGAATCTGGTAGACCCAGGGACCCTTGTCATCAGTGGTCTCTATGAAAGGCACAATGGTTCCGCCCATGGTGCATGTTGTATCCTCGCCGTGCAACACGACCTCTTGTCTTTCCCACTCGAACTTCACTGTCTGATGTAGGGTGGAAGGCACCGCTTTAGCTGCATGAATCCAAGGTCGTCCTAACAGCAAGTTGTAAGATACCGTGGCGTCCAATACCTGGAATTCCATGGTAAACAGGACCGGGCCAATGGTCAGTTCAAGTACAACATCCCCCACAGTGGCTGTTCCGTTTCCGTCAAACCCCCGGACACAGATGCTATTCTCCCGGATTCTTCCACGGTCAATCTTTAACTGGTCCAGGGTGGATAATGGACAAATATTGGCGCTTGAGCCGTTATCCACCAATACTCGAGTTACCACCGAGTCTTCACATTTGACAGCTAGGTATAGAGCTTTGTTATGCTCCGTACCTTCCACCGGCAGGTCATCATCTGAGAATGTTACCCTGTTCACCTCGAAAATCTTGCTGGCAATGGTTTCCAGGTGGTTTACAGAAATCTCACTGGGTACATGGGCCTCGTTCAATATCTTTAACAGGGCCCGACGATGTTCCTCGGAATGGAGGAGTAATGACAATAGTGAGATCTGGGCAGGTGTTTTTCTCAGCTGCTCAACCACAGAATAGTCTTGCACTTTCATCTTCCTCAGGAAGTCTTCAGCCTCTTCTTCTGACACTGGCTTCTTGGTTGCCACTGGGTTGGTTTTTCTTAACTCCACCGGAGCAAAGCATCGACCTGATCGAGTCAGCCCTTGCGCTTCACAACTGACTTCTTCCACCTGTTTTCCTTGGTATGTCACCACTGCTTTTTCATATTTCCAGGGCACAGCCCTGCTGTCAAGCATTGGCAGTTGGACCACCGGCTTTATGGTCACCCGTTCTCCACATACCCCTTTCAACATGACTGCCGGTGTGGGCAGGATCCCTGGTATTACCAACTTGCTTGGCTCGGGTTTGCTTGCTATGACGGACGGGCTCTTCCCCCATATTACTACCGGCTTGACGCCTTCTCCCTGCGACTGTACATTTGTTCCTCCACTGGTTAAGACTTCTTTTGGGGCAGCTTGGATCATCATCACTGTTTGTGAGGGTTTTCTTAATTCTCCTCCCTCACACACCAACTCAATCATGTGAGTTTCGTGGTGCGCTGGCAGTGGGTTTTGGTTGATGTTAGGAGCCTCCGGTGTCTGGACCTCGATCTTATTGGTGTCAATAAGATCCTGTATGGCATGCCTTAACTTCCAGCACTTCTCGGTATCGTGCCCGAGCATCCCTGAACAGTATTCACAACTGATTGAACGATCCAAATTCTGAGGCGGGGGATTTGGTTCCCGAGTATGGACAGGACTAACCAAACCCAATTGCCGCAGCTTGTGGAACACAGCGGTGTAGGTTTCTCCCAGTTCGGTGAAGGTTCTTTGCTTCCGCAACCTGTCATTTCTGGCATCTGGATTTCCCCGGAAACCTGCCCCTGAAGGATTTCTATATGCCCTTGGTGGAGGGTAAGTGTTTTGTGGTGGTGCATATATGTTCTGGGGAGCCGGTGCGCGCCATTGTGGGCGAACCGGAGGCTGAGTGTATACCTGGGCTTGGTGTACGGAACAATGTGGTTCTCGAGGTGGATAGAAATTTTGTGGTGGGTTGTATGGGTAGTTTGACCTGTGAGGCCTGGGTTGGTTGTAGTGTGGCCTGCCAGCCCTGGACCAACTGCCTGCCTCGATCGTGGCAACCTCTTCTTTCTTTCTTCTTAGCGCACCTCCCGTGCCGCTTTGAATAGCCTGGGTTGTGGCCTTAAGTGCCGAATAGTTTAAGATCTTGTCCGACCTCAAACCTTCTTCTATCATGACCCCTATTTTGACCACCTCGTTGAAAGATTTTCCAACCGTTGTCACCAAGTGACCAAAGTAGGTTGGATCCAATGTCTGCAAAAAATAGTCCACCATCTCTCCCTCTCTCATGGGAGGATCGACTCTAGCTGCTTGTTCTCTCCAGCGGAACCCGAACTCGCGAAAACTTTCCCCGGGTTTCTTCCCAGTTCTCAATAACGTGAGACGGTCAGGGACTATCTCCAGATTGTACTGGAAATGACCTGCAAAAGCCTGCGCCAGGTCATCCCACGTGTACCACCTGCTGAAATCCTGCCTGGTATACCATTCCAGTGCAGATCCGCTCAGACTTTGGCCGAAATAAGCTATCAAAAGCTCATCCTTGCCTCCTGCCCCTCTCATTTTGCTACAGAATCCCCGCAAATGTGCCATGGGATCACCGTGCCCTTCATATAAATCAAACTTGGGCATCTTGAACCCAGCCGGGAGTTGGACATCTGGGAAAGGGCACAGATCTTTGTATGCCACGCTGACTTGATTGCCCAGCCCGTGTAAGTTCCTGAAGGATTGCTCCAGGCTTTTGAACTTTCTCAACACTTCATCCTGTTCAGGGGCCTTAACCGGCTTCTCAACCTCTGCCGGTACTTCCAAATGGGGATTGTAAGCCTGTGGTTCGGGTGCATGGAATGTAGGCTCAGGGGGATAGTATTGTGTATCATGAGCCTGAAACAATGGCTCACTGGTCGTTCGCTGCAAAGGGGCTGATGCAGGTCCCACAAAAATGGGAATATTGGGTGTTGGGAGAGGTTGATGGGGTGGTGGAGCTTGGGAATCATGAGGGCTTCTTTCTTGATGATAGAGGGGATTTGGGCGGCTTGTGGAAGGGCCAGAGTGAGGGTACTCCGGCATGTGTCCCAGTGTCTCAGGGCTCTTTTGCGTTTTGGCCAGGGCTAGCTGCATTGCATGCATCTCTAGTCCCATCCTTTCAATCTTTTCCATTGCCTCTTTTAGCAACTGGCTCATCGGCCTTTCTTCCTCATTACTATTCTCAGAAGTAGTCATGCTTGTTGCTACCGGTCCTTTGGATCTGGTTTGGTATGAATGTGTTGCCAGAATTCTTTAACAACTAACTGTCTGGTATCAGACAACAACAAACTTTGTTAGTGTTAGAGCTTAACAGATTTGATCATAACACATACAGGATGCAATGCACCTAGGCAGTTAACCGTTTCTACATGCTTTGCTTCAAACCACATGCGTCATCCCGGTTTGTTCATTCGTTTCTTTTTAAAGTATTTTGCGAAACCCCGCGTTTTATTTTATTTACATTTTTTCTTTATTTATTAAAAGCGGTCGAATCTTATGGGGATTGCCTACGTATCACGTCCCCGCGTGAATCAGACCAGGCGTAGTTCTGCCTCAAAGCAAAGACACACAGTAATTCTTCTGGAGTCACTTAATTTCATTATCAAAATTTGCTATTACACAGTACTTAAAATAAAAATAGCAGAAGTACAGACTCCACGGTTTTAAACTTGGTTTAATGAAAAGAAAACAACATATGGAAAACAACCAAAGCCAAATAAACAGGACTTGACCAAAACTAATTTTCCAATTTAAGGGCCCGCGAGGCATCATTCGGCCTTTCCGCGGCTCTAGGTGTAAGGTCTCTTTGCAGGTTCTTCAACTCGTTCATAATCCGGCGGACGCAGCCCATGATGGAAACAAGGAGGGTCTTCCGAGGTGTTCGCTCACATGCCAGGCATCTCATGTAGATGTAATGCCCGATCTCGTCGATCTTTCCCCGAATGTTGTCCCTTTCCGCGAACAACTGCCTTATCTGTCGGTTCTTCAATCCTAGTGTTTGTGCATTGCTGGCAAGCCGGTCTTGGAACATCTCCATCTGCCTTTCCATTCTGGTCATTGCCTCGTAACATTGCCTTCTGTCGGCTTGGGCATCTCGTGTTTGCTTGAAGATCCTCTCTTGAAGAGAGGCATTCGTTTCCCTTAATGTCCCGATGCTCAGTTCATAATCCCTTATGACTCGTTGTAGGCGCTGCCTCCGAGCTATCGCACCCTTTGCCCACTTGGTTCGCAATTTCGCTGTGCTGTCCCTGGCTTTTTCCAAATCTTCCCGGCATTCCGCAATTTGATCCTTTAACCCTGCTATCAATCTTTTATCTGCCTGGCTTCTTAGCTGGCTATTAGCCTCTTTTTTCATTCTTCAGATCTGAGCTTTGAGGATCTCGCCTTCTCTGATTAACTGGTTCTTTTCTCCCTTGTGGGCAGCAGACTGTAATTGGCACTCAAACTTCATATCCTGGATTTGTTGCTTCAGTTTGCCTGCTTTGACAAGATATTCCTGCTCTTTGGCCAACCAGCCCCACTGTTCTTGTGAAGATTTGGCAAATTCTTGCAGGTGAGGTCTTTTGGTCGGTCTTCCAGGTGATGTCTCCCCTTTGTACCAGGCCTGATACCCGGGCGAAACTTCCCCTTTTGCCCGATTCATTACACAAGTATTTGCTTCTAAGTATTGACATTGGCTCCAAATTTGACGAACCCTTGCTTCAGGAAACTGGCCGTCGGGACTGATCTCGATTACCTGGATGCTCAGATCCTCGTCTTTCGGCACTATCTGATACCTCCCAAGTTGCCTTAAAACCCGATGCGGCGCGTATGGTTGAATGCTCTTAAGTCCCATTAAGAGAAAATGGGGCCTGGCTGCTGGCATGTATATGACTTCGTCGATCGGTAACCATCCTAGCGCCCACTGTATTTGACTGGCGTTGAGGGTATGGAAATATGAGGTCCATGCTGTGACTCCTTCCGGTAGGTAGGTTTCATTAACTCTGGTATAGAACTCCTCTATGCAGGTCTTTCCAGCGGATCCATGGCTCAGAAACTGGGCTCGGTGACATAGGTGTTCGGTCATCCACATTTGCAACAACAAATTGCAACCCTCGAAAAAGCTTCCTCCGGCTTTGCAAGAAGTGAGTGCCCGGAATATATCAGATACTATCATGGGCGCCAACGTACTATCACTCTGTGTGAGCAACGTACTGACGACCCCTGCTATCTTTATGTCAATATTCCCGTCTTTTCTTGGGAATACTAGTAGTCCTAAGAAAGCTATCATGAAAGCAATCCGTCTATGTTCTTCCCACTTTTGGCGATTACCTTTGCTGCACAACTGGTTTTCTGGCTTGTCGAATCCTCCTATGTGACCATATCTTTGATATATGAAACTCATGCTGCAAAAACCTTTTGCCAAGTCAGGGTTATGGATTGTTCTGACTATCTTTAAGGAATCCAGGAACCGGTGTATTGCTACAGCTCTTGGAGCAATCAGATATTTGTGCCTCAAAGGAGTCTCAGTGCTGCCGATATACCCTGCTATTTCTTCTAAAGTTGGGGTAAGTTCAAAATCTGAGAAACGGAAGACATTGTGCGCAGGATCCCAGTGGGGGACTAGTGCCCTTATGATATCTCCTCGTGGCCTGATATCCAACAAACTCGTGAGGCCTTTCAGATACTTCTTGATTTCGTCATGACCTTCTTTGCCCAAATCATTCCACCAGAGCCGCAATTGGAGGGGAACTTTGCTCATGATTAAAAAGGGTTCATTCGGCATCGTGCTCATTCTGCACATTTATTAATAAGATTTTAACAGACGACACTTATCCTGATAAAAACAAAATATATGCGATTTTTGTGAATTTTGAATTTTCGTATATATATATATAAAATACTTTCTAAAGAAGTTAATAACGGAAAATATTTTGGATTTTTGTTTCGAAAACTGGGAGCCTGAAAGGACTTTTTCTAGACCTTTAGCAAGACAAATACTTTTGCCACAAATAAAGATATATATACATTTTGAAGTAAAGAAAAACTTTTGAATTTTTTACTTATATATATACATATATTTGCAACAAATAATAAAAGTTAAGACAAAATAAGACTCTTTTTTTTTTTACTATTATTTTCATAAAAAAAAACATTTTAAGAATAGGGTCTTTTTTTTAATTTTTTATGACAAGACAAACTATATATTTCTATTGATATTTTATTTTTTGAAAGACAGAACAACGACTTTTCAAAATTTTGGCAGAGTTTTGACAGTATTTGTTTTTTTCTTTTTTTTTCAACAATAAACAATCAATTCCTAACCGTTATTTCCCTTTTTTTTTCACAATATTCCAAATATTCAAACACCGGTCAGCATGCGGGCATGAGACAAATAAATGCACGGAAAACAATGGGATGCACCAGAATGGTCTTTTCATATCAGGTTGCTAGTCCTAGACGGACCCAACCCCTGTGTTGAGTCCCCTAAGTCATATGCAACGTGATGCAAATAAGCGTTCCTACTAGGGATCCGGCATGAAGTCACGTTATTCTATGTTCAAAACCTGGGTCGGTGTTCTAGACAGTGTACCCGAGCGGACAACTCGAGTTGAGGAAGGAGCTCCTTTCCGGGAACCAAAAGGCCAGCCGGCTTAGAAACTTTCCGAGCCTCTTTTATTTAGGGTATGACACTAACAGAATAGGGAGTCTCAACCAGTGAGCACATCCCCGGAGGTAAGAAGAGAAAGGTTTCGGCACAGTTTATATACAGTTCAAATAATATCAAAGCGGTAAAAGCAGCATTTAGCACATTAGGCTCAGAACATGTAATAATCAGATAATAAATAAAGCCAAAAAATAACAATTATTCTAAGCTCGAATTCTTAACCCTGAACCATTGGTTCTGGGTTATACGATCCCCAGCAGAGTCGCCAGAGCTGTCACACCTCCTTTTTCCGCACCCGCGAGGGCGCAAGGGAGTTTTTCCAATTAAAGGACAATCGAAACGGGATTTATTTATTTATTTCAAAGTCGCCACTTGGGAGATTTAGGGTGTCCCAAGTCACCAATTTTAATCCCGAAGCGAGGAAAATAATGACTCCATATTACAGTCTGCGTACCAGAAATCCGGATAAGGAATTCTGTTAACCCGGGAGAAGGTGTTAGGCATTCCCGAGTTCCGTGGTTCTAGCACAGTCGCTCAACTGTTATATTCGGCTTGATTATCTGATTTTATACAAGTGTGAACTTATGTGCAAAATTTAACTTTTAAACCGCTTTTGTCATTTACTGTTATTTTATCAAGAATTGCAACGTCGTGAAAACATATCTCGAACCACGTTACATCAATGCACCCATGGTTGTTGACATATTTCGACTCGGTTGAGATTTAGATTTGGGTCACATAAATGTGCACCCGAATTAAGGAGAATAAATTATTAAGACGTGCCTAAAGCAACTAGCGTATTGTTGTTTTGGGTAAGGCCGAAAAATTCGCTAAATGGCCTTTCCCGAATTCTGAGTGTTTTAATGTATATACAGTTAGAGGGCCCCGCAACTGTGTATATTTTTATTTGACGAGGCTCGTCTCGTTCTTCTTTTAAAAGGAATTCGCGACGTCATGGATATGCCTCTCGGATCACGTCACAATCAATGTACCCGTGATTAGAAATACATTTCGAATCCGTCGAGATTTGGATTTGGGTCACATAAATGTGCACCCGAGTTTAAGAAGGTAAGGTTTATTAAAGCGTATCCTAAAGAGACTATCGTGTTGTTATTTTAGGAGGGTTGTGAGATTTGCTAAGCAACCCGTCCTGGAAACTAAATGCTTCAATAATATACATTTAACAAGGGCCCCGCATCTGCGCGTTTCTGTTCGTCGAAGCTCATCTCGTCTTTGTTTTAACAGGATATCCTATAGCAACTACGTTTCTTGTCGCGTTTGTCTCTACTAGTTGAGGTTAAAAGTGACCTTATTCAATTACATGCTTGCAGGTTATTATAACGGAATCCCGAGTGCCTTTGCAGAATAAGAAAACATGACCATGCCCATGGGCAGCTAATCGAGCACCGTGGGCCCAAACCCAGCCCACACGGTATTGGCTGGACCTGGGCCAATGCCTTTCTGATGAAAGGCTGCTGGGTTCGTTTGATTCGGGCTCGACCTTCGTGAGGTTGAGAAGTGCAGCCTTGCGCCGTTTATTTTAAAGCAATGGTTTGTCAATTATAAGGAGACAATTTATCAAAAGGACATGAAATTAACTAACATGGATAGTTCTATGTTTTAAGGACATGCCAACCATAAAAACCTAAGATACAACCTACTGCATTTGAGACCCTTTTATCTATCAACCTACATATACAAACTAGCATTCAATCACCACATATTGCCACCTATTGGGCACACAGGCTACCTTCAGTATTTAAACAAGGATGCAAACTATTACATATTACATGAATATTTAATGTAACCATCTATGTATAAAGACATTCTTCAGGACTTTCACTTATATTCATGCTCAAATTTCCCAATTACATTTGACAGTGCATTGGTTGTGTACCTGGTATAGAAGACAAAGAAGAAAGGAATGATCAGCTGGGCAGTATGCAGTAAACACAGCAACAACAGATACACAGCAACAACACAGCAACAAAATCAACCAACAAAGATGAAGCTCCCGAGTAGTCGAGCAACAAACAACAATCCCAGAAACAGAGTATGAACCAGCAGAGACAGCAGAGTATTCAATGTAAACACCCCAGCAATTCAACAACCACAAGTGGCTCAAACAGGCAAACAACAGTAATTGGCCAAGACAGCTAAACCAACATAAACTCTTATGTAATTTTCAGACAGTGTTTGGTTACAATATTCCGAGACTTTATGTTTCTTGTTTTTCTTTTCTGAAGACTAAGAAATGTCCAGCCCTGTTTAAGTTATCAAATGGCCTATTTATAGGCCAAATGAACCAGTACAGCTGAGCTGCCTGCCCTGCCAATTGGCAGAATGCCCATACCCTTTAAGCCCATGCCTAAGCATCTTTGGTGCCAGCCCCTTTGTTCCCCACGCCTGGTCTTTGTTTAATCAAGAGTTATGGGCTCGTTTTATTTATTCATTTTAAGCCCCATACTCTTATGTCTTGCTCCCCATTGGTATTAGTTTAATCCTAAATTAGTACCCTACTTGTCAGCTCATTTAAACTAATCATTTTTGTCCTTTTCAAACCCCAAACTACCCCTGTTAAACCCTGGTTATCACTGTCTTGACCCTTTGCAGCATCAGGGCATTTTTGAACTGATGAAAGTTCAAATTCAAGACTGCCTAGACTGAACCTTTCAGTCATTTTTCAATGCAAACAAACTATTTCAAACAATGCTGGGGCCTTCAATCAGTGGCAAAGTTCAATTAGTCATGCGACATTATTAGCTCGTTTGATTCATTAGTTATAGAAACTAATCAACGACATTTATCGAGTCGACTATACTAATTATAGCAGGTAATAATCAGTCGCTCACATAAACAATATGTTCAGGGACCTAAAGGGCATCAGACAATTTTGTGTTCAATTACTGGGAACCTATATAAGTTTATTCATTTGACGACTAATCTAATCGAACATGTTCATCACAGAATACATTCAAATCATACACAGAAAACAATTGACCAAATAAAAGGTCTTTACAGAGATGAAAGAAATCCAAAAAAATAACAAAATAACAAACAAACACAAAGAGATATGCTGACAACTTATTTAGAAATAAAACAAAAGAAAGGAAAACTTACCAAAATGTTTAAATCAAACAGACCCAAATCTGATTCAACTTCGAACTTCTGAGGCCGAACAAACTTTAATCAGGGTGTTCTCACATGAGAACACCTTGATTAAGGTCTATTAGACCTCAAACCCATGTCCAAACCGGCCGGATTCCCCAGGTGCATGTGTTCTAAAGTCTGGATTTCCAGATCTGATTTTTAGGGAGTTGTGGGTAGATTCGGACCAAACCAAGCTTGGTTTGGTCACGAGGAAGGTCAGGGGAGTGTCTGGTATGAAGATGGGGTGGTTTGGCATAGGTCCAGGTTCGACTCAAATCTTCAAATGAAGATTCGAGTCGAAGGAAAGTGATTCGAGTCTAGGGAGTAACAGATCCATGTTCAGGAGAGTGAGGGGGGCTTAGGGTGTTCAGGAGGTGGCCACCGGCGTCCATGCCGCCGGCTTTAATGGCGAGGGAGACGGGGGCGGCTAGGGTTTCTAATGGGAGGTCCGGCTTTGAGCTTGGGGACGAAGGGGTGGGGTGTTGGTATAGGGGGCGTGGGTGTAAGAGAAGGTTTATATATGGTCTATGGGATTGGATCTGAGCCGTTAGATCAGATGATCTCAACGGCTTGGATCTGATGCTGAGAAATGAGACGGGGTCGTTTGGTAGTTAAACGGGGCCGTTTGGTTTAAGTGAGGGGTTGGGTCAGGCTGGTTATTTGGGTCGGGTTTGAACATGGGTCGCTGAAAGAGGTCCTGAACCGTTGGATCGGCTGGGACGGACGGCTCAGATTGATTTGCCTGAAACGACGTCGTTTCAGGAGGTGCCTGGGCAGGCCTGGTCTGGACCGGGTCAGATCGTTGGTTTGGGGCCTGTTTTTGTCTTATTTTTTTTGGGCCCAAATTGATTTCAACTTTCTTTTGTTTTCCAATTTAAAGAAAAATAAAAATAAAAATAACTAATAAAACAAATGAAATTAAAACAAATAACAATATGGCATTTCAACATAATTATCATACCAAGTAAGTTAAATCACAACCTAAAACGGACGATGCACATATATTTATATTTTTTGAATTTTCTTTTAACGCCACATATATTTTTTGTATTTTTGTTTGATAATGACTAGATGCAAAATGGACAGACTCACAAACGACTAACAACACATGTCACGGAAAGATCGAAAAATTGTACAGCGAAGCCTTTTGCCACTATTTTTATTTTCTTTTGGAGCGATTGTCCGTGAAGCAAAAATCACGTGCTTACAGCTGCCCCTCTTTGCACGAAGACACGAAGGGTTTTCGCGCAAAGATAAAGCGAGCGATTTTTGCCCGTCCGAATACTCCGTGTGAAGCATTTTTTGAAAAAGATTTGACCGAACCTTTGCTTCAGAGGTTTCCTACATATCCTGGGCTGAACAGGAATCAGGTCAATGTAGTTCGGGAAATTTTGGTAGCTGGGACTACCGTGTGACTGTATTGCTTGCTGTTGTTGTGCGCTGTTGTATGCTGCTGTAGGATGCTACTGCTCAACCGATCTCCCTGGCACTACCATTTTATCTTTCTCTGGTTTCACTGCAACAATGCTTGACGACCCTCTCTCAGCTACCACAGCTGTCTTATCATCTACCCCTCTCAACTGGACCACTAATTTCCCACTGGTTACTTTTTCCTTTGAGTTGGTTTCGCTGGAACGGATCATCATTACCTTCTGTGAGGGCTTCCTGGGCTCCCCCTCTTTGTGTAGCAACTCAATCATGTGTGTCTCATGGTGAGTTAGCAGTGGATTCTGATTGATATTTGGTGCTTCTGGGGCTTGAACCTCTATCTGATGAGTATTAATAAGCTCTTGCACAGTTGTTTTTAGTTTCCAGCACTTCTCTGTATCATGCCCAGGGACCCTTGAATAGTATTCAAAACTCACCGAGTGGTCAAGATTTCTAGGGGGAGGATTTGGCATTTTAGGCTCAATTGGATTCAACATTCTCAACTGTCTCAATCTGTGGAAAAGACTGGTATATGATTCCCCCAGTGGAGTGAAAGTCTTTTACTTCTGTGACCTCTCATTCTTGAGGGCTTGGTTTGGTCGGAAACCTGTCCCGGGGGTATTTCTGTAGGCTCTTGTATAGGCCCTTGGGGGTGGATATGTGTTTTGTGGAGCTGGGTATGGATTTTGTGGAGTTGGCGCACGCCATTGTGCGTGTGCCGGAGTTTGGGTATAGGTTTGTGCATGATGGACGGAAAAATGGGGATCTGGCGGTGGGTAGTAATGTTGTGGAGGGCTATATGGAGTGTAGGGGTAATTTTGGTGGTAGGGTCGTGGTTGGCTATAGTAGGGTGACGGGCCTCTAGATCCGAGCCAGGCTCCGGACTCAACAGTCATGACATCTTCTTTCTTTTTCTTCCCAAGTACACCCTCAGTGCCGCTTTGAATGGCCTGAGTGGTTGCCTTGATCGCTGAATAGCTCATGATTTTGTTGGACTTAAGCCCCTCCTCGACCATGCCTCCCATTTTTACAACCTCATTAAAAGACTTGCCAATTGCGGACACCAAATGACCAAAGTAAGTTGGCTCCAAAGCCTGCAAAAAGTAATCGACCATCTCGCTCTCTTTCATTGGGGGATCTACCCTTGCTGCTTGCTCCCTCCACCGGAAACCATATTCTCTAAAGCTTTCACTGTGCTTCTTCTCTAGTTTAGTCAAAGATAGTTGGTCTGGAATGATCTGAAGATTATACTGAAAGTGACAAGCGAACGCTTGTGCCAGATCATCCCATGTGTACCATCTTCCGTGATCTTGGAGGGTGTACCACTCCAATGCTGCTCCGCTCAAACTCTGGCTGAAGTAAGCCATTAGCAATTCATCCTTTCCTCCGGTTCCCCTCATCTTACTGCAAAAACCTCTCAAATGAGCCACCGGATCACCGTGTCCGTTGTACAAGTCGAATTTGGGCATTTTGAACCCTTCCCGTAGTTGTACATTTGGGAATAAACACAGATCTTTGTAAGCCACACTTACCTGACCTCCTAGCCCTCTCATATCCCTGAAGGATTGTTCTATGCTTTTCATTTTTCTGAACATCTCCTCATGTTCGGGATTTTTGGCTGGTCTCTCAGCTTCTCTCGGGGGATCAGAACGTGGATCGTAGGGGTAGGTTTCGGGAACTTTGAGGGTGGGTTCCGGGGGATAATACCGATTGTCCTGGGCTTGGAACACGGGTTCACTCAGGGATCTATGGAGTGCAGCTGGTAGAGATGTCACAAAGATAGGGGTGACTGGCGGAGGAGGGCATGGAATCGATTTTGGTGGTGGAGTTTGCGGCATATGAGAAGTAGTGCCATGGTAGTGTTGATAAATGGGAAAACCTGGATTGGTGGCGGGATGATCCTGAGACTGAGCTAATGGTGGGGTAAAAGCCGAGTTGGCTGGGTAAGATGGTGGTGATTGCCCTTGGGACCAGGCCTGGTATATTTTGGCCATCTGTTGCTTAAGCTTGAACATCTCCTCTTTCATTTTATTGACGTCCAACTCCTCTACCTCAACACTAGTGTCAACCTCCGGGATAGACATGATTTCTGTTATTGGTCCCTTTGATCTGGTTTGGTAATGATAATGTGCCAGTATCCTCTAAATAAACTAACCACTTGAATTCTCTGGAAATAAACAAACTTGTTAGTTTTTAGAGTTTAACAGATATGCAATTACACGTTGGGATGCAATGCACCTAGGCAATTAACCATTTCTATCATGCATTTGCTTCGGTTGCGTACGTCATTCTGGCCTCTCACAATTGTGCCTCTTCTTTTAAACTTACTTTATTCTATCCTTCTTTATTTTTCCTTTTCCCTTTTAGTGGTGGTCGAATCCTATAGAGATTGCCTACGTATCATGTCCCCGCATGAATCAGACCGTGCGTAGTTCTGTCAGATAAGTGTGCAAGTAAATAAAACATTTTTGGGATTTTTAGCTTTTACAAAACAGATGCTTCGATTACACAGACTCAATATCAACAAATTTAAAAAGACCAACAGACTCTGACGCAAAGGCAACAAACAGACTCTGAAATCAAGCTATCATACTCTAAAGAAATGCAGACTCGGAACAGAAAGAAAATGCAAACCCAACATGACTCACAGACTCTGACAAAATAGGAAATACAGATTCAAACGGAAAATTATGAGTACATCAATGCTCCTGGTGTCCGTGGGACATCATTCGGTCTCGCCACGGGCCTATGTGCAAGATCCCTTTGAAGTCGGTCCAAATTGTTCATTATTTGTTTAACAAAGGTCATCACTGCCGCAAAGAATGTAGTGCGGGTCATACCCTCACAAATGTGGCACTTCATAATGACGTAGTCAGCGATGTTTCTAATTTTCTCTCTTATGATGCCCTTTTCTTGTAACAAATGCCCAATCTGTTGGGCCCTGGCCTCCAAGGTTTGCTTGGCTGCATAGTTTTGTTCCTGAAGTTGTTTCAAGTCTATTTTTAACTGTGCCAATGTCGTGTGACAGCGTTTCCTTTCAACCTTGAAGTCTTTTGCCTGTTTGATCATTTTGTTTCTCGTGGAGATGACCCTTTTCTTCAACCCTGTGACCTCATCGTCGTACCTTTCTCTCAACTGCTTAACCAGGCATACCCGTTCATCTGCATTTTTGGTTAATTGTTTTTGAGCCCCGGCCAGTTCACTTTCTGCTTTGTTCAAATAGAAACTATAGTTACTCACTTTTTGCCTTAGGTTAGCTACGAGCTTTTCATCTTTGTTACTTCGGACTGGATTTTTTGCCGCTACTTTTAGTTTTTGAATTTGAGCTCGGAGGGCCTCATTCTCTTTAGCTAGTTTCTTTTTCTCGCCCTCATCTGCGGCGGCCTGCAGATCTTTCTCAAATTGCAAATGCATGACTTGCTTCTCCAATTTGCCTATTGTAACATTGTACCCATGTTCTTTAACCAACCAATCCCACTGTTCTTGCGATGCCTTGACGAACTCCTGGAGATGGGGTCTTTTCGCTGGTCTCCCAAACTCGATTTCTCTCCTATACCAAGCAAAGTAGTTTGGCGAAACTTCACCTTTGTACCGATCGCGTACACATGTATTTGCTGTTAGGTATTGACACTCGCTCCAAATTTGTCGGACTGCTGCTTCATGAAATTGTCTGTTAGGCCCGATCTCGACCACTTGGCCGCTAAGATCTTCATCTTTCAAAACTATTTGGCATCTCCCCAACTGCCTCAATACTCGATACGGGGCATAGGGTCGAATACTTATAAGTCCCATCAAAAGGAAATGGGGTCCAGTGGCTGGCATATATATAATTTCATCCATAGGCAACCATCCAAATGTCCATTCTATTTGGCTTGTAGTGACAGAACGGAGGCGCGCTGTCCACTCTGTGACCCCTTCTGGTAAGCTGATTTCATCAACCTTCGTAGGAAATTCCTCTATGCATGTTTTCTCCGTCGACCCATAACTCATAAATTGAGGACGACAACATAGGTGCTCGATCATCCACATCTGCAGCAACACGTTGCACCCCTCAAAAAAATTTCCCCCAGCTTTGCAGGATGTGAGAGCGCGGAAGATTTCAGCTACTATCATGGGTGTGAGGGTGTTGTTGGCCTGAGTAAGCAAAGTGCTGACAACCCCAGATACTTGTATGTCAATGTTCCCGTCTTTTCTAGGAAACACCAGGAGTCCCAAAAAGGCTACCATGAATGCAAAATACCTATGTTCTTCCCACTTAAGGCGGTTTTCTTTGCTACAAATTTTGTTCTCTGGCTTGTTGAACCCCCTATGTGACCATATCTATTGTATATAAACTTCAAAGTACAAAATCCAGCTGCCAAGTCTGGGTTGTGGACCCCCTACTTATTTTCAAAGAGTCTAGGAACCTGTGTACAACTACGGCCCTCAGAGCAATCAGGTACTGGTGTCTCAGAGGAACTTTGGGACTCCCGATGTATCCGGCTATTTCTTCCAATGTTGGGGTAAGTTCAAAATCTGAGAAATGAAATACATTGTGAGCCGGGTCCCAGAATGCGACCAAGGCCTTTATGATATCCCCCCCTAGGATTAATCTTCAGCAACCTAGTGAGGCCTCCCAGGTATAGCTTGACTGTGTCGCACCATGATTCGCCCAAGTCATCCCACCACATGTGCAACTCCAAAGGGATCTTGTTCACTATTGTTACGTGTAAATTCTGACTTGTGCTCATTCTGCACATTTATTAGGGTGGTTAAGCAAAAATCACGATTCAATTGACTCAAGGATAACATGGACACTTTTCTATTTGAAATAAAACCCGGTTTTGCCAATACGACCTTTCAGCACCTCGAGGTCGAAGATTTTAAGGCTGTGTCGGCTAACCGGTGAAAGCCTTGAAAAATGACCCCAGGTGGTTGTTCTTGCAAAAATAGCCTTCCGTCACCCTTTTAGGGACATTCGGCTATTCCTAACAAGAATGGTACCACCCTAATTATTTTTAAATAAAAACTTTGTTCTTTTGGCTATTTTCGCAAAAAGTGAAGTTGGACCCGATGGGGGTTGCCTACGTATCTCGCACTCTGTGAGAATCAAACTGGCGTAGTTCGGGCCGATAAAACAAGCTTCTTTTGAAAACAAGACTCTTTTCATTCGCAAATAAAACTATTTTTTTCTCTTTTTTTTTCATCAAAAATTCGCCAGAGTTTTGACACTATTTGGACATTGTTTTTTTTAAAACAGGCGATGAACTCTCTTTAACCCTCGTACCTCTATCTCTCTTTCCTCAGAATATTCAAAAGTCGGTCAGCATGCAAGTCCAAAGCAAACAAATGCACCAGTAGCAAGTAAGATGCATCAGGATGGTCTTTTGTCATTTTTGGTACACCTGTCCTAGAAACACCCAACCCATGTGTTGAGCCTCCAAAGTCAAATGCACGTGATGCAAACAAACGGTCCTACTAGGGATCCGGCATGAAGCTGAGTTATTCTAGGTTTATAACCTGGGTATTTGTTCTAGACTGTGTACCCGAGCGAACAACTCGAGTCGAGGAGAGGGCTACGTACCGGGAACCAAAAGGCCATCCGGCTTAGTAACTTGTCCGAGCCTCTTTCTTATTTCAATGTATGACACTAATAGAATAGGGAGTCTCGACCAGCGAGCACATCCCCGATGATGAGAAGAGAAGGGTTTCGTAACAGTTTATATACAGTTCAGATAATATCAAAGCGGTAAAAGCAACATTTTGCACATTTAAACCAAAACATGTAATAAAATCAGATAATAAGTAAAGTCAAATAATAACAATTATTCTAAGCTTGAATTCTTGAACCCTGAACCAGAGATTCTGGGTGTTGTCCACAGCAGAGTCGCTAGAGCTGTCACACCTCCTTTTTCCTACACCCGCAAGGGCGTAAGGGGGTAAGGGAGTTTTTCCAATTAAAGGACAATCGAAACGAGATTTTTATTTAAAGATTCAGAGTCGCCACTTGGGAGATTTATGGTGTCCCAAGTCACCGGTTGAATCCAGAATCGAGGAAAAGAATGACTCTGTATTACAGTCCGCGCACCAGAAATCTGGATAAGGAATTCTGTTAACCTGGGAGAAGGTGTTAGGCATTCCCGGGTTCCGTGGTTCTAGCACGGTCGCTCGACTGTCATATTCGGCTTATTTATCTAATTTTATTCATGCTGAACCTATGTGCGAATTTTAACTTTTTACCGCTTTTATTACTATTATTTTAAAAGAGAATTGCAACATCGTGAAAATGCGTCTCAAACTGCGCCACATAAATGCACCCGTCATTTTTGACACATTCCGAATTTGTTGAGATTTGGATTTGGGTCACATAAATGCGCACCCGAGTTTAGGGAGGTAACGTTATTAAAATACGCGCTAAAAGAGACTAACGCGTTATTATTTTGGGGAAGGCCGTGAAATTCGCTAAACGGCCCGTTCCGAAATCTAAGTGTTTTAACATATACATTTAACGAGGGCCCCGCAAATTATGTACTTTGTCCGGCGAGGCTCATCTCATTTATTGTTTAGAAGGCCAGCCTAGAAGCGACTATGATTTCCTATTTTTGTTTGTCTCTAAAAATAAAACAAAGATCCTAATTAATTGTTATTAAGAAATCCCATAGTCTATCAGTTAAATACTAGTTGACCAAATGCCATTTCAACTTTTGGGCCCAAAGGAACCCAATCCAGGCGATGGACAAGGGTTCTTATTAAATGCGTGGTATTGGGCCTAGGACGGGCCCAAGCTAGATGGGGCGAAATTAGTCGCACAGGCGGGGCTAAGGGGGCGAACCCTTGCAGCCGGGCAAGCCATGAAACGGCTCACAAATGTGCTCATCATTTAATAAGACATATTTAAACAGTGGATTTGTTTTGCTTTGTAATTTATACTTTCTTCCTTCAGCTTCCTGTTATTAGAGAAGATATGAAATATGGTACTCAACATCCCTTTTAGGGCTAATTGAAAAGAAAGGTAACTACTAAAGGTTTATATTATTGTTGGCTTACTTTTTCAAACATATTTATGACACAAGATAATAGGCAACTAGCTGAAGCTAACCCAACTTGTTCTACCAATTTAAATGAACCTAATTACAACTAACACTTAAACTGCAGAAGAAAACTCATATACATTTGAGACAAAACGATTAACATTCCATGCTAATACAAACAGTTTTTTGTTTATTACGACATAAACAATTTTGATCCAACTAGTACAACTTCAAGCAAAGGTCTTAATAACGTTAAGAAGTCAAACATTCTGATACATAAACTAGAAAACTAAATCAAGTGATCTCATGCTTCAATTACAGGTTCATTCTTCGCATTTCAGTTCACAATTACCCAAGATCAAGCTGTGTACCTGGAAATCAGTTACAATGGAAGAAGAAGAGGTCAGCCACAACAATGCAACAGTAGCAGCAACAAACAATAACACCAGCAAGTTGACAATCAACAGCAACAAACAGGGCCAAGCTCAAGACCAAACCACAGTCACAAAGCCCAGGAAGAAAGAAGCTTAACCAAAACACTGAATCTACTAGAAATTAGACTAGGCAGTCATAGGACACCTTTCAGCAATCAGATAATACCCAACACCCTCGAGTAAACTATTTCTACTCTTGAAATCAATGTAATAGTGTGAGCTGATTGTCTAAAGCACTCTCTCAAACTCTTAAGGTTTCAAAGTGTAGAAGAATTCAGCTTTAAAAGCTCTCAAGAAAACTGATTCTCAAACTCTCTCTATGAGTTCTAGTTCTTAGAAACTGATTCAAGAAGGAAGACTCTCTCCAAGACTGAACCAAAAGACCCCTAACTCTGTCCTAAGTCCCTCCATTTATACCCAAACACTGACCCTGCCAGCTCGTAAGAACACTAGGCAGAATTAAGAAACTAATTCTGCCCATGATACCTTTAGAACTCCACTAGAGTATGTTTTGTTCCCCATTAACCCTTGTCTTTTCTTTATTTAAAGTTCAAGCAGGTATGGGCAACATATTTTAATCAATGCCTTTTAAACCTCCCCATACCATTATGTTTTGTCCCCCACTAACACATTAGATTAATGGTTAATTAAGTAGTTTACTGACAGCCCACTAGCAAGACCATTTGCCAAACTTTTAAACCCCCCACATTACCCTCCTGATATCCCTGCAATTACTGTCCTATCCCAATTCCCCCTTCAATCGGTACCAACCCCAACAGCTATAACCAATTCAACTCATCAAATTCAATCTGTAGTTCAAGCTAGAACTCAGATCAGATCAAATAGCATAAAAATAAAGACCAATGAATCCGAACAAAATCATATTGAACTACCAAGGTCAAATTTCAGACCATGATTGACACAGATACATGGGAATGACTAACTATATTCACAATTCTAAATTAAACTTAGGCAAAATGAATGATCACTGTAAATGCACTGAATCGACAAACAAACTGAACTCATATGCAAAAATGATGAACAACAAAGAAAAGGGAACCAAACATTACACAAAATGAAGCAATTCGAACCAATAATAACAACAAACACTCATAGTTCTAAATTAACCTTAAACACAAAATGTAGGAACCCTGAGGATATACTGAATGGAGCCCTGAGGCTTAGAACAAAACAATCGACACCGAACAACTTGACGAGAACTACTAAACTACAAACATGAATGGATTAATCGACGAAACTATTTATAACATATGTTAATCAACAGAAGAAAACTGGACCAAGAAAAAGGTCAGAAATAGGAGGAAGAACTACTTGACAAAAATGATGAATTAATCAGTCAAAATAAAACAACAACAAAAGAAAAAGGAAAACAAAAGAAATACCTCGAAATTTCATACCAAACTCAATCCGTTTCAGTCGACACTTCGTCTTGAAATTTTGAAGCCAAAACGGACTTTAATCGAGTATTCTCGACTGAGAACACTCGACTAAAGTCGGTTAAAACCTCAAATTTTTAACTTCATACACAGTCTGAAGTTTGGTTCTTTTAGGGTTTGCCTTCAATTTGAAATTCGAAAGGCTCTAACAAGATTCAGACAGAACTGGGTGGGATTTGGGACGAGGGTAGCTAGGTGGTTCAGTGGTGTAACTTTGGGGTCAAACGGACGAACTAGGGTTTTGGGACTGATCTTCGATTGAAGATTCGAAGCGTATGGTACTGATTCGAAGAAAACTGATTCAGGATTTGGAAAGAGGATGTCGTGTAGAGGCTGTGGTGTAATTTTGGGGTCATTTGGACAACCGGAACCGCCGTGAGGCGATTTACGGTGGGCGAAGCACGGTGGTAAGGGGCGGAGGGTTCGTTTGGTCTCTAAGGCTTTGAGACGAAGAGGTGAGGGGGGGTTTGGCTTGGGAGCGGGGTATGGTTTGGACTTATATATGTGGGGAAGTGATTTGATCCTAGCCGTTAGATTAATTGAGATCGACGGCTTGGATCAACTCACTTAAAGAGACAGTGTCGTTTCGTTCACCTCGAGACCGGATCGGTCTTTGGATGGGAATGGGTCGGGGCATGGGGGCGATTTGCGGCCGTTGGATCAAATGAAATGGACGGCCTGGATCGACAGGCTTGAAACGACGTCGTTTATTTGATGCTGGGGGTAGACTGGACCGTTCGATCTTAAGAGATCGACGGTTCAGATTGAACGTGGCCATACGACGTTGTTTGGTTGGCTTGGTCGATTGGGCCAGATAGGGGTGATTTGGGTTGGTTTTTGGTGGGTTGGGTGTTTGGGCTTGGGAAATTAATTAAATTGGCCCAGATTTATTTCCTTCCTCTTTTTTTTCCTTTTCTTTTTATTTTCTTCCTAAATTATTTTCTAACATTATAAACCAAGTTAACTTATTAAAAATACTAATTATCTTCTAATAACATTTATCACATATAGTTAAATGCCAATTAATGATAAAATCACACAATTCAACATTAAATGCTAAAAAAATGCAAAGTACATTATATTTTATGATTTTTCCATTTTCATAAACACAAGTTACTTAATTAATCCTATATGTAAAAATTAAATCCTAAATGCACATGCAACATGTAATTTTTGTATTTTTCATTAATCAAAACAAAATAAACATGCCCAGCCAAATACAAACAATTAACCAAAAACGCCACGAAAATTCTCAAAATTGCACACAAAGGAAAAATTGTTTTATTTTGAATTTCTGGGAGTAGTTCTCCTAGGGCAAAAATCACGTGCTCACACTTACCCTTTCACGCTAGGCCCTGTTATTCCTATCATCATCGACTTTTGCCATCAATACCAAATATTCCTAGGTCAGATCCATCCCTCTTTTTGGCGGATTATCATTCTGCTCCGATTCTTCGTGAGCAAGGTCGAAGGGATGCCTTTCACCCTCGACCATCTCGTCAGAATATACAGCCCCTGTCTCTATCGAGGTGAGTTAATAAGGCCTCAACGTCGGGCTACCAAGGTGCTGGTCTCGAGCATAGACGAGGACAAGGATCGAGGATGGATGGGATGGTTCATTCGAGTGAGGACTTTCGACATAATCTCGGCCGAGAAGATGTCATTTCCCGAGGAATGGAACATTAGGCGTAAGTACAAACCCACCTATAGCTTCTGTTTATTATTTTGTTTCTTTTGCTTTTTCTCATCGACATCCTTTCCTATGATGCAACGGTTTATTAGGTGCTTGGTGCAATTCCGAACCTTGAGAGCTGGGTTCGGAAACTAGCTTCGACCTCTTCTAATACTGAGCGCTCATGGCGCGATTTGGCAAAGGGCCGATGGGAGGCCAAAAATCATGGTAAGCTTCTTTACATGCATTTGATGCTCTTCTCTGAAATGTTTCTTTTCATATTTACTTGACTTCCTTTCATACAGGTCTCGGAGACAATGCTGTCATGAGGCCCCCGTCCGGGGTGGAAGAAAACCTTTACCAATCGCCCGCTCCAAAACATAAGAAAGAGCAAAAATGGAAAGAAGTCTCGAGTTCCACGAACCTAGACGAGCCAAAACCTAAAAGGAGGCAAGCCGCAAGGGGTACGTTATCCCTCTGTCGGTGGAGTCGATTCAACTCTTAAGAGAGGAGGAAGAGGAAAAAGAAAAAGAAAAAGAGGATGATTCCGTCTGGTGGCTCGAACACGAGCCAGAACTGAGGGTCAAAAGGCCACTAGATTGTTCGAAACTGGAGATACTCTACCCCAACCTGTCGGGGTTCAAGAGGGGAATTCAACTGGCGTCCACTAGTTGATGGAAGCTGAGGACACCCCACCTCGGGGTGAGAAGGTGTCGGAAATGGCTGTGAGGCTTGCCCCGAGGCTCCTCGAAATAGAGAAAGGTCCCCGAGTGACCCACTTGGGGCAATAGAAATCGAAGACTCCCCTCCGTTCCTTTATTCTCATATGAGGAAGTTCGGGAGGCTCGAGCCATACAAACTCCTCAAGTAGTAGGCGCCCTTGGAGGGGAAGACCTTTTCTGTGGCTGTTTTGCTAGGGTTGACGATGATGTTGGCCCGAGTGTTTTGGCAACATCGAAGAAGGATTCGGGTGGGGCACCGAGTCTCTTCGATGAAGCTCAGCAGGCTTTGAATCGGGTAAGCTTTTGACTCTCTTTGTTGATATCATATTTGTGCTTTTATCTAATGTCTTTTCTTCTATCTGTGCAAGCCTTGGCGCTTTATCAGGAGGCATTCTCCAAATCTACGGCGGAACTGGGTCTGTATGAGACCGATATTCAAAGGCTTATCGAGGAGAAGAATTCTCTCAAGCTTCTTGTGAGAAAAAAGAAAGAGAAATCAAAGGTCTCCAAGCTGAGTTGGTCGTGGCCCAGAAAGAACAAAGTGAACTAAGCGAGCAGGTGAGCAAAGTCTTAGATGCTTATGGCCACAGTTTGGCAGTGACGTCTAATGATTCGATCTCACAGGTTCAACAGTTGCATGAAACAATAGTGCAACTCCGAGGAGAGGTAGATGAGGTGAAGGTAGAGACTTCAATGTGGAAGCAAAAGATGGATTGCCTTGATTCGGAGAAAGAGGCTGCTCGAGCCAAATAGTTAGCGGCTGAAAGTCAGCTCCAAGGCATGAAGGAGAAAAGCTCAGCTCAGGCCAAGAAAATGGAGGAGCTTGAGTCTCGGTTTGCCATCGATTTTGCAAAATCCAAATCCGAGGTCGAGATGGCTAAAGCCGATATTGAGGTGATCACAATTGTCTATCGATCTGATGTCGAGACCGCTCAAGCTCGAGCAAAAGAGATTTCTAATGATGCTCAGGCTTGATCATTTTGTGTTGCCGAGCATGCCAAATGTCAGTCTCAAAGAGAGACTCTTGAGGAGATTTATGCTCGTGGCTTTAACCTCGGTGTCGAGATCGAGAATGCGAAAGATATTGAGGTTGAAGCTAAAGCGTTGCTCTCTTCCGACGATGATGATTCTGGGAGCGTGAGTGGTTCCGAGGGTGGAGAAGATGAAGATTAGTCTCATGGGGAAGATTAGGCACTTATAATTTTTTTCTTTTTTGAATTTTTTGTGTAGGATCCTAACCGATCCATGTAAATATTTTCTTATATAAAAGATCCCTTTTCTCTTCGATTTGTCTTTATTTCAATCCCCGCCCCGTGCAGATTCTGTTTTGACCATGTTTTGAAAATTTTCATAAGTATGAGGCTTGGGAAGTTTTATCAAAATCTCTTTAATCGAGTAAGTATTTGCTCGAACTCAAAGTATGGTGACCCTTAGGTTTTGGTTGAGTGAGGATTTCTCGAACTTAAAGAATAAAATGGCCATTATGCTCTTGAATTAGGCTGATATGGCCTTAAAAAGAACGACTTTTCTCCCTTTTTGGCTTAAAAAAGTTAATCACATAAAAATTTGTTATGCCTTAGCATGAGATAAATCTGTACCCATTAGGATTTTCAAGGGTTAGTGTATCGAAACCCTTTACCTTGTTATGCCCTAACATAAGCTTGTTCGAGAGTTCGAACAATTCGGTACTCCTTAAGGTTTTCAGGGTTGATGTTATCGAAACCCTTTGTAATTTTGCCGAGGGTAGCCTTTTTTAACCGATTTTGTGAAAATATTTGAAGGCATGTTTTATTACGGAATTCAGACGTCTCCAAACCGTGTTAGTTTGGTCGTGGCCTTTAACTTAATATTTGCCTCTTGGGCTTGCTTGCCGATTATACTTCGAACTTGTTCGAAGTGTCAGTCCCCGAGTAGGGCGGCCATGGCCTATGAAATTGATGGCTGCCTTTTTAAGGTCTTACGATCTCGAGATTTTAGTAATTAGAACATGTCAATTTTTCGGACGGCATTCCCCGAGTAGCTCAGCCTTTGAGCCAGTTTCTATAATAGATCATAAGTACAAAATCATGAAGTAAAATTTTCTAAGACACGAAATATTTGGAAAAGAAATATACTTCTCTTCATATACTATACATGTGTACATGTTTACTCTTTAGGGCTGGAGTAATCTATATGGGCACGGTTCGTTTCAATGTTTGGCCCTTACAAAGATTTACCTATCGAGACCCAATCGACACGAAGTATCTTCCTTGTAGCAAAGTTGACATCAAAGGGTGATGCCCCCAGTATTCGAGGTAGATTACGAAGAAGCCTCGGATACTGTTGAATTGTCCCTAGGTAGCACAAATAATTGCTGCCTCGTTAAAAACCTCACCAGAAAAATCTATTTGGGACAAAAGTTGATCTAAGGGAAAAAGAGTGCAACGCGTGCTTTAAAACCTAATTTCTTTGTGTTGAAGAATTCCTTGATGTCTTCGATCGAACACCTGCAGTTGGTTAGTATAAAATATAAACGAAACATTTAGAAGGTTGTACCTTAGAAGTAATATCGTTTGAGAATTGATACGTTCCAATTGTTTGGTAACTGCTCGCCGTCCATTGTGCCAAGTTTGCAGGACCCTTTTTCTGATGATATTGAGGACCCAATACGCTCCCTCCCAGTTTGGATCGAGATTTCCCTAATTTGGGTCTCGAGTGTTGATGGTGACCTTTCTCAGAACTAAGTACCCAATTTTGAAGTGTCAAAGATTGGCTCTTCGATTGTAATATCTTTCGATTCGCTGTTTCTAGGCGGCCATTCGAACTAGGGCGGCTTCCCGTCCTTTATCAAGTAATTCGAGGTTCGTATTCATAGACTCGTGATTCGATTCTTTTGTTGTATATCAAAACCTGAAGCTAGGTTCCCTGACTTTGACCGGAATCAGAGCTTCGGCACCATAGTCAAAGAAAATGGTGTCGCCCCCGTACTAGATTTCGATGTTGTTCGATATGCCCAAAGGACCTCGAGCAATATTTCTCTCCATTTTCCTTTAGCATCGTTCAATCTTTTCTTCAGGTTTTGTATGACGATTTTGTTCGTCGATTCAGCTTGTCCATTCCCAATAGGATGATATGGTGTTGATAGAATCCTTTTTATTTTGTGGTCTTCGAAAAACTTTGTCACTTTGCTGCCAATGAATTGCTTTCTATTGTCGCATACGATTTCTGTGGGCATCCCGAATTGGCATATAATATGGTCCCAAATGAAGTCTATGACTTCTTTTTCTCTGACTTTCTCAAAGGTCTGTGCTTCAACCCACTTAAAAAATAGTCAGTCATAAACAAAATGAATTTAGCTTTACCTGGGCCCTATGGTATAGGACCGACGATATCTATTCCCTATTTCATGAACGGCCATGGGGATAAGACTAAGTGAAGTTGATCCCCTGGCTGGTGGATCATCGGTGCATAACTTTGACATTTGTCGCATTTTTGAACAAATTATTTAGTGCCTTTTTCCATATTGGCCTAATAATATCCTGCTCTGATGATTTTGTGAACCAATGACTCGGTACTGGAATGGTTTCTGCAATTGCCCTCGTGAATTTCTCGTAAAATGTAATCGATGTCTCCTGGTCCCAAACATTTTGCTAATGATCCATCGAACATTCTACTATATAGTGCTCCATCCTCGGCCAAGTGAATCGTGCGGCCTTAGTGTGTAGAGTCCTTGATTCTTTAGGATCCGATGGAAGCTTCCCATTCTTAGGTATTCGATATACTTATTCCTCCAATCCTAAGTTAGACTTGTGGAATTTATCTCGACGTGTCCTTCAATTACTGACCTTGAAAGCTGTATGGAAGTACCCGAGCTAAGCTCATCATCTTTGATTGATGACCCCAAATTTGCAAGGGTGTCGGTCTTGCTATTTTATTCTCAAGGTATGTGCTGTAGCGTCCATTCTTTGAATCGATGTAGAGACACTTGTAATTTGTCTAAGTACCTCTGCATCCGATCTTTCTGGACCTCGAAAGTTCTGTTGCCTTGATTTACTACAAGTCGGGAGTCACACTTGGCCTCGATGACCTCCGCTCCCAAGCTCTTAGCTAACTCGAGACCTGCAATCATGACCTCATACTTGGCCTCATTGTTAGTCAATTTCGATGTTTTGATAGATTGTCTAATTGTATTTCCTGTGGGTGGCTTCAAAATGATGCCCATCCCGGACCACTTCACGTTCGAAGCACCATCTGTGAAGAGGGTACAAACCCCTAATGATGTACCTGATTTGAACAATAGTTCCTTTTTGACCTCGGGTACGAGGGCTGGCGTGAAGTCGGCCACGAAGTCTGCCAAGATTTGAGACTTGACGGTCGTTCAGGGTTGATACTCAATATCGTACCCGCAAATCTCAACGGCCCATTTGGCCAATCGGCCTGAGAGTTCGGTCTTGTGCAAAATGTTTCTAAGGGGGTAGGTGGTTACAATATAAATTGGGTGACATTGAAAGTATGGTTTCAACTTCCTAAAGGCAGTTATTAAAGCATGCTCTAATTTTTCTAAGTGTGGGTACCGGATCTCGGCTTCACCTAAGGTCTGACTACATAATAGACGAGAAATTGCATACCTTGCTCTTCTTGAACTAAGACTTCACTTACCTTTATCTCCGAGACTGCTAAGTATAAGTAAAGTTGCTCGTCCGCCTTTGGTTGTGAAGTAATAGCGATCTCGACAGGTATCACTTGAGTTCCTCCAAAGTCTATTGACATTCCAGGGTCCAAGCGAAATTGCTCTTTTTCTTAAGTAGTGAGAAGAACCGGTGGCTCCTATCTGAGGACCTCAAAATAGTCAACCCAAGGTAGCTATGTGTCCTGTTAACCTTTGTACAGCCTTGACATTGTGAGCAACTGCGATGTCTTCGATGGCCCTGATTTTATCGAGGTTGATTTTGATCCCCTGATTTGATAACGTAAAGCCAAGGAACTTCCCCAAGCCGACCCCGAATGCACATTTCTCCGGGTTAAGCTTCATGTTGTACTTTCTCAATATGTCGAAGGTCTCCAGCAAATGCTTCAAATGGTCCTCTACTTGCAGGGACTTAACAAGCATATCATCAATATAAACCTCTATTTATTTACTTATTTGTTCTTCGAACATTCTATTTACTAGGCGTTGATAAGTAGCACCAGCGTTTTTTAGTCGGAAGGGCATTACATTATAGCAATAGGTGTCATATTTAGTGATAAACGAAGTCTTTTCCTGATCCTCGGGGTTTATTTATATTTGAGTGTACCCGGAGTAAGCATTGAGAAAACTAAGGATCTCGTGGCCGGTCGTGGCATCAATCATGCAATCGATATTCGGCAAAGGAAAAGAATCTTTAGGGCATGCCTTATTTTAATCTTTATAGTCTACGCACATTCTAAGTTTATTCCCCTTTTTAGGGACTACCACTATGTTTGCTAGCCACTCGGGATATTTTACTTCTCGAATGGATCCTATTTTGAGAAGTTTTATTACCTCATCCTTGATGAATGCATGTTTTACCTCGAACTAGGGTTTTATTTTTTGTCTTACCGGGCGGAACTTCTGGTCCAAGCTCAATCGATGGGTAGTAATCTCTGCTGGGATCCCTGTCATATCAAGGTGGGACCAAGCAAAACAGTCTATATTTTTGATAAGGATTTAATGAGTTTTTCCCTGAGCTCGAGGGCTAATCCAGTGCCCAAGTATACCTTTCGATCGGGCAGATGCTCGATCAGTATGATTTGATCTAACTCTTCGATCGTCGACTTCGTTGCATCAGAATCATTGGTGATCACAAAGGTTCGAGGTATCATATAATTTCCATCCTCAAAAATTTCCTGCTCCTCCGATTGGACCGTGGCCGGCGGGTGTGGTTGCTATTTGACTTCGTGCTTTCCTTTCGGCTCTGATTTATTTATCTATGAAAGTGCTGATACTGGCATCACTTCGTTGATTGCAAACATCTTTTTGGCGGCGGGTGTTCACTGTATACCGTTTTGACTCCTTCCGAAGTTGGTAACTTCAAAACTTGATGAAGCGTTGAAGGTACTTCTCTCATGTTATGTATCCAAAGCCTTCCGAGCAGTGCTTTGTACCTCATGTCACCCTCGATCACATGGAACTTTGTATCTTGGACGGTCCCGACCATATTTACTGGCAAAATGATTTTCCTTTGGTGGTCTCACTCACCATATTGAAACCTTTAAGTACCTGAGTTGTGGGCACGATCTAATCTTGGAGGCCGAGTTGCTCTACGACCCTTGATCGAATAATATTTGTTGAGCTACCTGGATCAATCAACACACGTTTAACTTGAATTTTTTTCATAAGGATAGATATTACCAGTGCGTCGTTGTGGGGTTGTTCGATCCCTTCCGCGTCTTCGTCGTTAAAAGACAAGATATCTTCTGGTAAGTAGTCTCGAGTTCGCTTTTCTCTAGTAACTGTCACTTTGGTGAATTTGAACATTGGTCTTTGAGGGGTATCGACCCCACCAATGATCATATGAATTACGTGATGTGACTCTTCATACTTGTTCTGCATGTTTGAGTCTCTATTCTTGAAGTGCTTCTTGGCCCAATCACTTAAAAATTCTCAGAGGTGACCCTCGTTGAATAGACGGGCTACCTCCTCCCTCAACTATCTGCAATCTTCGGTTTTATGACCATGGGTACCATGGTATTTGCACATTTGATTAGGGTTCCTTTGAGCTGGATCGGTCTGCAAGGGTATGGGCCATCTAGTATCCGTAATCCGACTGATAGTCGATACAATACGTGATGCATCAACGCTGAAGTTGTCTGACAGTCGAGGTGCCTCTTTTGACCTGGTATCCCTATCGAAACCGCTACTAATGAGACCGCGAGAACTCTGTCCCCGATCATTCCTTCGGTCATTCCGAACGGGGTTGCGTTCGTGCCCGCTATTTCTTTGATCTCAACCATATGGCTGATATATGTCTTTGTTCGATCGAGGTTCCCGATCAATGTCTCTTTTGACTCTATCTATGGATCTGTTAGGAAAAATCGAACCATTAGGAGCCCCCAATTGATCATCTTCGACCCTAATTTTTGATTGATATCGATTATGTACATTGACCCAAGTGACAGCTGGATATTCGATCAAAATTTGCTTCAATTTTTGTGAAGCTATGGAACTTCGAGCATTGAGACCTTGTGTAAAAGCTTGAACAACCCAATCGTTGGTGACTGGAGGCAAATCCATTCTCTCCGTTTGAAACCGAGATATGAATTCCCTGAGCATCTCGTTATCCTTTTGTCTTACCTTGAAGAGGTCTGATTTTCTTATTACAACTTTAATGGCTCCGGCGTGGGCTTTCACAAAAGAATCTGCAAGCATAACAAACAAATCAATAGAATTAAGCGGTAACCATATTATGGCACCCTTCGATAAAGTTTCTCCTAACTTTTTCAACAGAACAGATTTAATCTCATCATCTTCTAAGTCATTTCCTTTTATTGTGCATGTGTAAGAAGTGACATGCTCATTAGGGTCGGTGGTTCCATTGTATTTGGGAAATTCTAGCATGCGAAAATTTTTCGGGATAGGCTTCAGTGGAGCACTTAGTGGGAAAGGCTTCTGCACGAACTTCTTCGAATCTAAACTCTTTAGAATCAGGGGTGCCCCCGGTATTTGGTCAACTTATGAATTGTACGTTTCCACCTTGTTTTCATTAACCTCATTTCTTCACCTAATTCGATTCGCTTAGTGAGCTCATCGAGCATTTTCATAATGGCAGGATCAGTCCCCGATTCATTGGTGTTTGATTTCTCCGGTACAGGTTCGATTCTATGAATAACTTTTTGTGATGTTTCAAGCTCAATTCTGCTTGGTGCTCGATTCTGATTTTGGAGTTGCTTTATCGCAGCTTGTTGAGTCTGCAACATTTCGAATATCATTCGAAGGCTAATTCTGCCTTCTTCACCACTCTGTGTGTTCTGATTGCCTTCTCGAATATTTTTGCGAATGCTATTTCTAGGTGACGCCCAAATTTCCATTAATGGCAACATGAGAACTGAAGTCAATTGGGTTAACGACTTGTGGCCCATCGGGGTCGACTTGAGGTGCTCCGTTTTCAGGGCGATTACATTCACGTTCTCACCCTGAAGACCAAGGTCGTTATCTGTATGTGTGGGTGCTACTTGAGAATTCAACATGTTGATCTTGAAATCAAAGATACTTACAAGAACAAGCGTAAAGAAATGTGTGTTATGAAAGATTAATACTAGGCAATCACTATTATCTTTAGCCCCACAGTGGTTACCAAACTGTTTACCCTAAAAAACTGGATAACAATTAAACTTATAATGTGATTTTAAGGATACGTGATTTCACCTACTACCAATTGATAAACGTAAAGATAAGTAATGGAAATTGACAATAATATAAAATAGACCAGTGTTTGAACAGGATTCAGCCTTCGAGCTTGAATGCCCTCAAACTAGTTTGTGCAAGAATAGTTAAAATGTAACAAGCTGGTAAACAAGAATATAAGCCAGAAAATATTGTATTGCTTTGAAATGCATTAATGTAATGTGCCTACAAAATGATTAGAACTATCTTCATATAGTAGAGGAATCCAATCTATAGTATAGTTCTAATTACGGAAGTAAATCTCATGATTAGTCTAAACAATCGCCCTTGATTTGATCTGTACTAAAATTTCTGCCATGATTTTCGACCGGTGACGAATGTCTCACTTTTTCGTTATTGCGCTTTGATCGAAGTATGTCATATTATTAGGTCTCGATTGCTGCTGGTCTCGATCTCGACAGGCACCTCGATCCTTGAACTCAATACCTTGTCTTCATGCTTTGGTTTGATCCAATATGAGGCTAACCCCCGACGTAATTTCCTAGTCTCGATCAAATAGCACAATCGAGTAGGCCTGGTTTTGACCGTATACATATATGTTTTCTATAGCATCAATTCGCTATAACATCCAAAAAATTTTAGAATAAACGAGACTATTATAGAGATGTTTGACTATATATTAAAAAAAATATTCGTGAATGCTGTCAATCTTTTCACATCCGGAGAACGTGAACTCTATCGAGTCGTCTTGTTTTGATATTATTTAGTTACTAATGAATTACTCGCGCTTCACGCGATTATAAGACATCAAAGAATTTAACAATAGTTTTATTTTATGCATGCAACAAAAAAAATTATACCGGTTAGATGAATTGTATTTAACAAACCATGTACTCTTTTCACCCGCCTTGGCAAGTGCATAGAAAATTTGATTTTTAGCTTTGGTTATTTCTTCTTTATGTTCGCCCCAAAAAATCTGATTTTTACATTCAGCACTGGAAATTTCTAGCATCTCCAAGAGCAAGTTGGGCAACATTTGAATTCTCAAAACGTGATACTAGTCCTAGTATTTTTGTATTTTAACGAAAGTTGTCTTCTGACAACTCATATGCAACTTGTAATATCTAAAAGTCGGATATTCCTTTATAAAGAATTATTTTCACTACTTAACAATATAATACTATCAATAAGAATAATATCATTTAAAATTTTAGTTACTCAACACGTAAAAGGTACTATAAATATTGTAAATAATCTGAATTAAGCTTTTGTGCATGACGAAATCATTACGTCCATACTATTATGCCGTTACTTCTGCTATTAGGACATCAACAATAAAAACTCCATGTCCATGGAAGTCTTGATGGGATTCATGTTTGCATTCTCTGGAAGCCTAAATTTTCAACAAAAATAAACAAAAAAATTAAAAATTAGTTTAGTGCCGAAAGGGAAATAAAAGAACACTTATGATATGAAAATTCCTCAAAAGGTGAGAAGTATTTTTTTATTGATGGTCGTTGCACAACTTTTTTTGGTAGTGAAAATCCTTTAATACAATATTATTATTGGTTAAGACTTGTATTATTTCACCCGGAGAATTGTAGTACTTCAAGAATTGTATTCGTTGCACAAGTTTTTTTTGGTAGTGAAAATCCTTTAATACAGAGTATAAGATATACTGGCATAATTCTAATCTTATTGTAGACAATAATTTTACGTCAAGAAAGTAATCGAGACTGAAAAATATTGTAAAAATCGTAGTATTTTATTTTAAATATTGAGTGTTACAATCTCTATGAATCCCCTGATTCTTCTTTTCAACAATAAATAAAATAAATTCAGGTGCCTTTGAACTTGAACAAGAATTTGAATTCGATCTATCGCTATGAATGCCTTGATTATCATCACGATACGTAATTATATTAAGAACAAGTAATCTTGATCTTGCATGCCTTATATTTGACTCCGTTCTTGATCTTGAACTTGAACTTGGTTGCTTGAAACTTGAAGCTTGTAGAGAAATTTGCAGGGTTGTGATGACCCGATATGTCATTTTGAGTACTAGCCCTTATTTTTGTATTCCGAGGTCTCTATTAGCTTCATATGATATTTCTCAATTTATGTGCACAGTCCGTGTCTTTTTCTAGAAAGTTTTTACGTAAAAATTTGAAGAAAACTTGATTTTTGGTTTTAAAAATACCTTGAGTTGACTACGGTTGATATTTTGTGTAAACGATCCCGAATCAGTATTTTGACGATTACAATAGGATTGTATTGTGATTTTGGACTTGGTTGTATGCCCAGAATCGAAATAGGAGGTCCCTAAGTTGATTTGACTTGTTTTGCCGAAAGCTAGTAATTTGAAAGTTTGAAATTTTTTTACGTTTAATCGTAGGTTGAATTTATGGCTATCGAGTATATATTTTAATTTTGGGGCTCGGCATATGTCTGTTTGGCTATTTAAAACTTGCCTGCAAAATTTGATACAAATCAAAGTTGGTTTGATAGGATTCGGACGCTTAATTGTGATTTTAGCAGTTCTTGAATTTTTTTTCTAAAATTTGATGCATTTCAACATCCGATTCGTAGTTATAGGTGTTATTTTGGCATCTTGATCGTGTGAGCGAGTTCGTATTATACTTGTGTGCATGTTTAGTTTGGAGCCCGAGGGGCTCGGGTGAGTTTCGGATAGGATGCAAACCATGTTTGGACTTAAGAGATGTTGGTTTTAGCTGTTTCTGGTGTCTGGTGCACTGTGCTTCGTGATCGCGAAGCTTCTCTCATGACTGCGAAGGGGAAATTAGGGATGGGGAGGATATTTTCTACGCGAATGCGGGGACTGGGTCGTGAACGCGAAGTAATGGGGGGCTTACCCTTCGCGAACGCGACAATCCTCCTGCGAATGTGAAGAGTTGTTGGATTTGGGGGAGGTTAGTTGGGTACCCTACGCAAAGAGGGCCTTGGTTCACGAACGCGAAGGCAAGGGCGGAGTAAGTCTTCACGAACACAAAGTGTACATCGCGAACACGTAGGCCTTTTGGTCGTTGCTCTTCGTGAACGTGTCATGAGCTTCTCGAACGCGAAGAACACCTGACGCCCAGGTGTTAAAGCATCCAAAAGACGGGATTTGAACTATTTTTTACCATTTTCATGTTAGATCTCGGCCTAGAGGTGGTTTTGAAGAGGTTTCTTATTCCAACTTCATAGGTTAGTAAATTTTAACTTGTTTTGTTACATTTTCATGAACACTCATAAATTTTAATCTTTAATCTAGGATTTTTTATGGTAGAAATTATGGATTTGGGTGAAAATTAGGAATTTTAAAAAATTAAGATTTTGACCTCAAATTGAAGTCGGATTTTGAAATAAATCACATAACTGAATTCTGGAGTGAATGGGTAATTGTGTTTTGGTCCGAATATCGGGTTTTAACCAAGCAAGTTTAGGGTTGACTTTTGTTAACTTTTTTTAATTTCTTCAAAGATTGATTCTTTTTCACTCGTGGGTAGTTTATAAAGCATATTTTAAAATTTTTAGACTATATTTGGCTAGATTTGATTGGTTTGGAGGCTAATTCTAGAGAAGCAGCCGTGGTTGAGCATTGATTTGGTTGCAGAGTGAGGTAAATATCGTGGTTAACCTTAGCTTGAGGGATTAGCACCTTTTGGTCTATTTTCTATGTGAATTATGTGCGGGGCACCATATATGTAATGTGACGAGTATATATATATAGTTATTGGGTTAAGGCATACTGGTGAAAATTATTTTATTATATTATGTTGTTTCCATGACTATGTTTTCCATACCATAGTTAGATTATTACTGCTTTAATTGTCCGCTTTCATATATATTGATTATTTTAGAGTTGTTGAAATTTTGAAAGTTGATATGATTTATCATTACACTGATATTTAGGTGAAATAACTTTCCACCTTGTTTTGCTATTTTTGGATTAATGTTGTTTCTAGGTGAGGAAGAGTAAAAATCACGCAGGGTATTATCGTATCTTATTCGCATAAAATATTATTTACTGAGAGATTGTGAGGTTTAAAGCACGAAGGGTGATGTCGTGCATTGATTGCATATTATCATTTATCACATCATATGAGGTTGAGAATAAAGCATGAAAGGAGATGCAGTGCCATTTTATCTATGATATTACATGGTGAGGACGAGGGTAAACACACAAAGGGTGATGTCGTGCCATTATTGGCTTATTTGCTTTACTTGGATACCGGTTTGATTATTTACTTGGTTGAATTATTATTGTTTCTTTTCGGAAGAAGGTTATTCAGTGATTTCGTACTTGTCGTTCTTTTGTACTTCCCTTTCTACACGTTCCCTCCCAGTTAATACTTTAAGTGTCCTGCTTGTTATTTTGTTGCTATATATATAAATATATACTTGTACAGGATTTACATAGGTGTCTTGTTATAGGCTCGCCACTATCTCGTCGGGGTTAGACTCGACACTTACGGAGTATATTGGGTTGGTTGTACTCATGCTTCACTTCTGCACTTCTTGTGCAGATACTGGTGTTTGTTCCAGTGGAATTTAGTGGTGTCTTTGCTCGAATTCAGCTGCATTGAAGACTTGAGGTATAGCTGAAAGGTGTCGGCAGCATTGAAGTCCCCTTTCTTTATCATATATTACTTTTTATTTAGCTTCAATTAGTTGTATTTTTTTCAGACCGTCTATGTAGTATTCTAGTTGATCATGTACCTATGACTATAGATTTTGGGAGTAGTTAGCATCGCGTTAATTAACATTGTATTAAAATCTGAGTTTATTTATCATTAAATATCATTACTTTGTGTTAATTGTTATAAATCGGTTAATTAATTTAAAGTATATGTTAGGCGCAATCACGGTTCCGAGATTGGGAATTCTGGGTCATGAAAAGTTTGGCGGGTTATTATCGCCGGTTTGTGGAAGGGTTTTCATCTGTCTCGGCACCAAGTTGACCGTGAAGGGTGTTCTTTTCAGATGGTCCAATGAGTGCGAGTTGAGCTTTCAGGTGCTTAGGACTACTTTGGCCACAACTCCAGTTCTAGTTTTGCCGTCATCATGGGGTTCATATGCAATTTATTATGATGCTTTATGGATTGGCATCAGATATGTCTTGATGTAGAAGGGTAGGGTGATCTCTTATGCTTCTTATCAGCTGAAGCCCCATGAGAAGAACTACCATGTTCATGATTTATAGTCGGCATCCATTGTTCATGCAATGAAGATTTTGAGGTATTAACTCTACGGCATGTCGTGTGAGGTATTCATAGATCATCGGAGTCTGCAACACTTGGTTAAGTAAAAGGATCTAAATTTGAGGCAGCGGAGGTAGTTATAGTTGTTAAAAGAATATGCTATTACCATTTTGTACCATCCTAGGAAGGCCAATGTGGTGGCCGATGCCTTGCGTTGAAAGGCTGAGAGTATGGGTAGCGTTACTTATATTCCAGTTGGTGAGAGACCGCTAGCATTAGGTGTTCATACCTTGGCCAATCAGCTTGTGATGTTAGATGTTTCTGAGCCTAGCCGGGTTCTTGCTTGTGTGGTTTTTCCATTTTTTTATGAGTGCATTAGAGCGTGCCAGTATGATGACCCTCATTTGCTTGTCTTTAAGGACATGGTCCAGTGTAGTGATGCCAATAAGGTTTCTATTGGAGATGATAAGTTGTTGCGGGTGTAGGGTCGGATTTCTGTGCCCAATGTGGATGGATTGTATGAGTTGATTCTTAAGAAGGCCCACAGTTCATGGTATTCCATTCATCTGGGTGCCGCCAAGATGTATCAGGATTTGGGAAAACAATATTGGTTGAGAAGAATGAATAAATATATAGTGGAGTATGTGGCTCAATGTTTGAACTGTTAGTAGGTGAAGTACGAGCACCAAAGGCCGGGAGGTTTGCTTCAGAAACTTGAGATTCCCGAGTGGAAGTGGGAGCATATTACCATGGATTTCGTTGTTGGTCCCCCATGGACTTTGAAGAAACTCGACGCAGTGTGGGTTAGGGCTGTGCATTTGGATCGGATATCCGAAATCCGATCCGACATACTCTATTTCGGATTTTCGGATTTCGGATTTCGGATTTTCGGATTGGATACGGATTATGTTTTATAAAATTTCGGATTTTCGGATTGGATTCGGATTGGCATGATTTTAATCCGATCCGATCCGAAATCCGAAATTATATGGGCCTATATATAAATAGTTAAATTCTTTAGGGTTAAATAACTTAACCCGGTTAAGTTAGTATACTATACTAATAGTACTATACTACCCTAAATACTATTCCTATTTCTCCTACCCTAAATCTTCTTTTCCGCCTCTTTCACTTAGGATCCGAGCCCTAGCTGTTCTTTCACCACTGAGTCGTTCACCTCCAGCCCTAGCTGTTCGTTCACCACTGAGTTCGCCTCTCTTCTTCAAAGTTCATAGAGAACTGACCAGTCTAGGGTTCCGCTCCGCCTCTCTTCTTCAGTGTTCATACTGTTCCGCGGTTCCGCCTCTCTTCTTCAGAGTTCAGAGTTCAGTCGCCTTAGATTCCGCGGTTCTGCCTCTCTTCTTCTTCACTCTTTATCTCAGTGACTCAGTAGTCAGTCCTCTCAGTGTCGAAGTCTCAACTATCAAGCCAGTAAAGTAATCTTCTTCTTCACTATTAGTTACTATTGTTCATACTGTTTTTTCAATTTTTATGTATGTATCGATTTGTCTTTATGTTCTGTTTTTTATCTCTTTCATTTTCTATTCTGATTTTATTACAACATCTATTTCTGATTTTATTTAGTTTTTTTTCTATTACAACATCTATTTCTGATTTTATTTAGTTTTTTTTGTTTGTTTTGGACCTTTGGTAGATGGAAAACGAAACAGAGACAGTGAATGAACTTCAAATTGTTGAAACAGTTGGTGAAAGTAATGCTTCAACTGATTCAGATTCAACAACCAATAACATTGAATCTGAACCTAGTTCGAAGAAAAGAAAAATGGTTAAAGAAAGATCAATGGCTTGGCGCTACTTCAACAAGTTCACTGATTCCGAGGGTGTGAAAAAAGCGAGGTGCAAGTTTTGTTCAGAAGAATATGTAGCTGATACTAAGCATAGCGGCACAAGCAATTTGTTATTGCATATTCCCAAATGTCCGACCAATCCCTACAAGGCAGAAGGTAGCCAGACAACATTAGGTTTTCAGCCGCAAGGTCTAACAGGTGATGTTTCAGTTATCCCTTGGAAATTTGATCAAGAGGCATGTAGGAGGGCTTTAGCTCGTATGATTATTAAAGATGAACTTCCTTTTATTTCTGTTGAAAAAGATGGATTTAGAGACTTTGTTAGAAGTCTTCAACCTTTATTTCATATTCCATCTCGTACTACTATGACTAGGGATTGTCTTGAGATTTACCATGAAGCTAGACTTGCTTTGAAGTCTATTCTTAAAGAATCAAAACAGAGAATATGTATTACTACTGACACATGGACTTCAATTCAAAGAATTAATTATATGTGTGTTACAGCCCATTACATTGACAATAATTGGAAATTACATAAAAGGATATTGAATTTTTGTCCAATTACTAGTCATAAAGGTCAAGATTTAGCTAGTGGTATTGCAAAGTGTTTACTTGAATGGGGAGTGGATAAAGTATTTACTGTGACAGTTGATAATGCGAGTTCTAATGATGTGATGGTTAGAGAGTTATCCAAGCAATTTACTAGATGGAACACTAACTTGATGGAAGGTAAGCATGTTCATGTGAGATGTATGGCTCACATCATCAATCTAGTTGTTCAAGATGGGTTGAGAGATGGGAGTGTGTCTGTTGAACGAATAAGACAAGCTGTTAGGTACATTAGACAATCTCCCGCAAGATGGAAAAAGTTTAAAGAATGTTGTGATCTTGATAGGATAACTTCTAAAAAATCATTGTGCTTGGATGTTCCTACTAGGTGGAACTCCACATATTTGATGTTGAAGGTTGCTACAGTTTATGAGGAAGCCTTTACAAAGTATTGTGATATTGATTATGGTTTGATGTCATGTATTTCTAACTGCATTTGTGAGGATGGACAACCTGCAGGTCCACTTTTAAGTAGTGATTGGGATAGTGTAAGACGTATTGTGAAGTTTCTGGAAATTTTTTATGAACTCACCTTGAAAGTATCAGGTACACTTTATATTACGTCTAATGTGCACTTTCTTGAAATATGTGTTGTTGATTCTTCTTTGAAAGAGTTGATGCAAAATGAAGATGCTTTCTTGAGAGAAATGGCAAAGAATATGAAAGAAAAATTTGACAAGTATTGGGGGGATCCACATAAGATGAACAAAATGATTTTTATCTCATGTGTGCTTGATCCACGCCATAAGTTTAATACTCTTTCATTTGCACTTGGTTCTATGTTTGGAGAAACAGTAGGTTTGAAAATACAAGAGGATGTGAAAACATACATGGATACTTTGTTTAATGTGTATGCAATGAAAAATGGTGGTTCTGGTTCATGTCCATCTACTTCTTCTCCATCTTCTCCATCTTCTGGTCCATCTTCTCCATCTTCTTCATCATTGCTCTCAAAATTCATGCTAGATTTAAAGCAGCATAAGAAATGTGGCGGAGTTGATTCTAAAACGGAGTTAGATAAATATTTGGGTGAAGATGTTGAGGAAGACCATGAAAAGTTTAACATTCTGGGGTGGTGGAAGTTGAACTCACCTAGATTTCCCACTCTTGCTGAGATGGCACGTGATGTGCTAGCCATTCCGATTTCTAGTGTTGCCTCAGAATCAGCCTTTAGCACCGGCGGACGCATACTTGATCCATTTAGGAGTTCATTGACTCCTAGATTGGTTCAAGCTCTTGTGTGTGTCCAAGATTGGCTTCGTAATGAATCAACAACTTCGATTAAAATTGAAGAAGATTTAGATAATCTTGAACAACTTGAAGCTGGTAAGCCTATCTTATTACTTGTGTTTAATGTATACTTTATTTGTATGTTTATTTAGATTACTTCTAAACTAATTTCTTGTGTTACTATCTTATTATACAGAATTTATGAATACGGGAAGAGAGCCTTGCATTGTCGACATATAGTGATGTTCCATTTGTTGTACAAGGCTACAAGCTCAGGTATTTCATTATACACTTGCTCTGAAAATGATCTTTGTATTGATTCATTATACACTTGCTCTCAGTCTCATGTATTTCATTATACAAGCTCTTTGTATTATACAGGTATTTCTGGACCATGAGCTATCTTTCTCTTTCTCTGAAAATGCTCTTTGTATTGTTTGAAATTGCAGATTTTTAACTTGTCTCACAGTCCTACTGAGAATCTGAGATTGAGAGCTACATTTGGCCTAGTTGCTGGTTTGTGTTGACTGTTGCGGCTTCCCAAAACATGGAACTTGGAACTCTTTTGTTATGTGTAATATTTTAAAGAACTGTTGGGACTTTAGTAGTTTGGTTTGTTTTATTTTGCTATGAAAATTTGGTTTGAAAGACAATTGATTGTGTTTTGTTTTGGGGTGTTCAGTTTGGTACTTTGGTTTACTGTCCAGTTGTGTTAAATTTCAGAAAAATTTCAGGTATTAATTTTTATGAGTACTTAGTTCAGTCAGTACTCAGTTGTGTACTGTAAAGTGTAAATTGAACATTCAGTACTGTAAATTGAACATTCAGTTTAAATCATTTTGTACTGTAAATTGAACATTCAGTTCAGTCAGTTGTGTACTCAGTTACATGTAACAATGTTAAGTACTTAATTTCGAAGTTTACAGTTAAAACAAGTATTTGAAAAGTGATTGCTCAATTTGTATTTGGAAAGTAATTTCCAACATTTGTTTATATACTTCGAAGAAGTTCTGAAAATTAACAATCCGATCCGACAATCCGAAAATTTATCCGATCCAAAGTTTCAAATCTGATCCGATCCAATGTTAATTCGGATCGGATTCGGATTGCCCTTTTCAGAATCCGAAATCCGAAATCTGAATCCGAAATATGCTAAATCCGATCCGATCCGATCCGTGCACAGCCCTAGTGTGGGTTATTGTGGACAGATTAACCAAGTTTGCACATTTCATTCTGGTTGTGACTACCTATTCTTCAAAGCAACTGACCTAGATCTATATCTGGGAGATTGTTCATCTTCACAGAGTGCCAATGTCTATTATCTCCGATCGAGGCACACAGTTCACATCGCATTTCTAGAGAGTTGTGTAGCATGAGTTAGGTATGTGGGTTGAGTTGAGTACAACATTTTATCCCAGATAGATGAGTAGCTTGAGCGCACCATTCAGATCTAGAGGACATGCTACGCACATCTGTTATGAATTTCGGGGTTCATAGGATCAGTTCTTACCGCTTGCAGAGTTTTCCTACAACAATAGCTACCAATCGAGTATTCAGATGGCTCGTTATGAGGCGCTATATGGGAGGCGATCTCGTTCTCAGTTTGGTTGGTTTGAGATGGGAGAAGCTAGGTTGTTGGGCAGTGATTTGGTTTGGGATGCCTTGGAGAAAGTCAAGTTGATTCAGGAGAGGCTTCATGCAGCACAATCTAGACAGAAGAGTTATGTTGATCGGAAGGTTTGTGATGTTGCATAAATGGTGGGTGAGAAGGTTTTTCTCAGAGTTTTGCCCATGAAGGGTGTGATGAGGTTCGGGAAGAAGGGCAAGTTTAGCCCTCGGTATTTTCTCCCCTTTGAAGTACCTGAGAGAGTTTGGGAGGTGGCCTATAGACTTGCATTGCCACCTAGACTATAAGGTGTTCACCCAGCGTTTCATGTTTCTACGATCCAAAAGTATTATGGTGATTTGTCACATGTTTTGGACTTCAGCATGGTTCAGGTTGATGAGAATTTAGCCTACGAGAAGGAGTCGGTGGCTAGTCTAGCCGGCAGGTTTGAAAGTTGAGATCTAGGAGTTTTCCCTCTCTGGAAGTGCAATGTAGAGGTTAACTGATCGAGGAAGCTACATGGGAGTCCGAGTATGATATGCAGAGTAGATAACCATACCTTTTTATCACTCCATGTACTTTTCTATGTCCGTTCGAGGATGAACATTCTTTTAGAGGTGGAGAATGTGACGACCCGAAAGGTTATTTTGAGTACTAGCCCTTATATCTGTATTCTGAGATATCTACTAGCTTTATATGATGTTTTTCAATTTGCGTGTGCAGCCCATGCCTTTCGAAAAGTTTTTACGCAAAAAATTGAAGAAAATATGATTTTAGGTTTTAAAAACAACTTGAGTTGACTACGGTCAACATTTTATGTAAATGACCCCGGATCAGTGCTTTGACGATTCTGGTAGGTTCGTATTAGTGATCTTAGACTTGGACGTATGCCTGATATCGAAATCGGAGGTCCCTAAGTTGATTTGACTTGTTTTGCCGAAAGATAGTAATTTTAATATTTTTAAATTTTCTAAGTTTGATCATAGGCTAACTTTATGGCTATCGAGTTTGGATTTTGATTTTGGGACTTGGCATAGGTCTGTTTTGCTATTTAAAACATTTATGCAAAATTTGGTGAAAATCAGAGTTGGTTTGATAGGATTCGGACGCTCGGTTGTGATTTTAGAAGTTCTTGAGTTTTCTTTGAAATTTCATGCATTTCGACGTCAAATACATAGTTCTAGGTTATATTTTGGTATTTCGATCGAGCAAGAGACTTTGTACGATGTTATTATACTTATGTGCATGTTTGGTTTGGAGACTGAGGGATTCGGGTGAGCTTCGGGAAGGCTACGGACTATTTTTGGACATAAGAGATAGTTGTTTTCAGCAGTTTCTGGTGTCTGTTGTACTGTGCTTTGCGATCGCGAAGCTTCCATCTCAATCGCGAAGCTTCTCTCATGATCGCGAAGGGGAAGTTGTAGCTAGGGCAGATTTGTTCTTTGCGAACCTAGGGACTGGGTCACGAAGGTGAAGTAGTGGGGGGCTTACCCTTTGCGAACGCAATAGTCCTCTCGCGAATGCGAAGAGTTGTGGGATTTGGGGGAGGTCATTGGGTACTCTAGGCGAACAAGGACCTTGGCTCGCGAATGAGATGGCAAGGGGATTAATCCTTCATAAACATGAAGTGTACATCACGAACGTGTAGGCCTTTTGTCATTTGTTCTTCGCGATTGCATCAGGAGCATCGTGAATGCAAAGAACACCCGATGCCCAGGTATAAAAACATCTAAAGGATGGGATTTGAACCATTTTTCTCTATTTTCAAGTTAGAGCTCGGCCTAGAGGTGGTTTTGAAGAGTTTTTTCATCCCAACTTCATTGGTTAGTAAATTTTAACTTGTTTTGTTACATTTTCATAAACATCCATCAATTTTAACATTTAATCTAGGATTTTTCATGGTAAAAATTAGGGATTTGGGTAGAAATTGGGAATTTTAAGAAATTGAGATTTAGAGCTTATATTGAGGTCGGATTTCGAAACATATCACATAACCAGGTTCGGGGATGAATGGGTAATTGGGTTTTGGTCCGAATCTTGGGTTTTGACCAAGTGGGCCTGGGATTGACTTTTTTTTATTTCTTCAAAGATTGAATCGTTTTCACTCGTGGGTAGTAGCTAAAGCCTATTTTGAATTATTTAAACTATATTTGGCTAGATTTAATTTGATTGGAGATTAATTCTAGAGGAAAAGCTGCGGTTGAGCATTTATTTGGTTGCGGTGTAAGATAGGTGTCATGGTTAACCTTGGTTTGAGGGACTAGAACTTGCTGGTCTATTTTTGTCACGACCCAAACCGATGGTCCACGATGGGCACCCGGTACCTTACTCAACCGAGTGCCAACATATTGTATCTTTTCGTATCATACTAGCATAGATAACTGAACCTGAGAGGCTACCCTAAAATAGGTAGAATACAACATGTAATACCAACTTATACATAAAACATATGGGCCTCTAAGACCAAAATAACCACGCGTACACTGAACATGGGCCGACAAGTCCATACAATCTTCGATGTACATGACATCTATCTACAAGCCTGTAAGAATACATAATTTTCATAAAGGTCGGGACAGAACCCCGCCATACCAAATAATACACGTCAAAATCATACTAACCAAACAAGAAACTCCGAAGCAAATGGAGCGCACCAACATTTTTCGCTGAGCTGATAACCTACTTGGAGGGCTCTTGAACTGTATATCGGGACCTACATGCATGAAACGCAGCGTCCTCAGGCAAAAGGGACGTCAGTACGAATAATGTACCGAGTAGGCAAGGCACATAAATAAGTACATAACAGACATGGAAGAAATATAGAGTAAATGATTCAACCTATAAGTCTGGATAACTCTGTAGTCCATGAAATAATTATAATGTCATGCATATGCATATGAATGCCATGTCGTACATAGGTACATGTTTTATAACATCATCAGGCCTCTAAGGGCATCCCATCATATCATCTCGGCCACTATGGATAAAAATATCAACGTATACCAGCTGATCAGGTGGTGGTGCGTATATAACGCCATAACCTTTCCCATATATATATATATATATATATATATATATATATATATATATATATACGCATATATAATGTCATCTGGTCATGGGTCAATGTGCATGTATAAATGCATGAAATGCATATGAAATAAGTTAATAAATTCTCTCAGTACGTCATAAGACCTTTATGTCTCTGATTAATATCATGAAATAAACTTTACCAACTTACGTATTTTTGAGACCCATGAATAGATAATAGAATAATATGACATATGCAGAATCAAGAACATAAGCATCTCTAGTATTTCTATGAATAGAGTTATTTATGGAAATTGTGCATTCGCTCTTTTTGCTCGTATCATATGGATCATACCAAAAGAAAGAAGGGATAACCTTAACATACCTGGCATAGGGAAAAATCCGTATGATATTCTTTAAAAAGGTTACACCGTACTCCTTTAGAACCGTAAAATTTTACGTTGCTAAGTTGCTAATAATTCTTGCTGGAATTGATTTGATCGTAAGAAATCTTGTTGGAAGCTTGTTGGAATTTCTAACATTCTGTTTATATATTCATGTTTGTCGTTGGAGTTTTTTTATGTTAGTATGGAATTCTTGATCTTTTGTGAGCTTTCAAACTTGCTGATTATAGTGTTTTAGAAGGTGAAAACATTAGTCATGAAAATGCCTTATAATGAACCTAATAAGGTTCCACCTAATTAAAGGTGACTAAGAGTCATCATATGGAAAGTGGCTTGCTGTCACGTGGGGTGGGGGTGGGAAATATTAATTTTTATCCACTTATTAGGTAATTAGGTAATGTCTCATTACCCGGTAATTAACCATTTACCCGCATAATTAAGAATTATCTCAACTTACTTAAATTACTACTCACTTTAAACATATTTTACATTGTACTATCCGGGTCATGTGGTACCTTGTATGGTACTAGTCCATAAATACCGGGTATTTTAGCTCAGGCCGTGTTTTATTCCAAAGGTCAAACTTCGACGACATTCATTTTCTTTGATTTACTTACCTTTTCACCTTCACGAATTTACTCATTACTTGTTTGAAATAGCATAAAATGCTTATAATATTAAAATAATCTCATTCCCGAATTTACATCAATTAACTTACGACGAAACTTTAACGTACGAAAAATGCGGGATGTAATATCTCGTTTCTGAGATTTTATCAATTTACTTAGGGCGAACTTCCACGTATGAAAACATGGAGTGTAACATCATTCCCTCTTTGGAACATTCGTCCTCGAATATTGACTGACGTGCTTTCATTCTCATAACTTATGTCTTCCAAATACTTTAGTATTCTCCTTGCCATCTAGGCAATTGTTCTGTGAAAAATCCCAAAGGCCAGGGCATTCCCCCCTTTAGGCCTCTTTCTAAGACCACGACTTGTGTTCGAAATTCTTCTAATCTCATAACTGTTACTACCTTCTATCATGCAACCCGTACGACTCTGACCTTATAAATGTGCCTGTGCGACTCTTCTCTCTTTCTCCCCCCAGCATTTAGCCAATCTCTAGGCCTCACTTTGTAAACGTATACAAAATTATGTTAAGTTGTCCCTCTGGGCGACATTAGCTTTACTACATCTAAGTAGGCCATACTATACCATAACTCTTACTTCGATTTATTGTTACTGAGGTCTGCGACTAAACTCCAGGTTACTCTTGTTGCTTATCCTATATGCATAAAGCTAAGTCTTTTAACGGTTCTTCATTACTGTTCATCTTAAGAGTGATGGTCTAATCTCATCTCGTACTTTGTATCTTTTATCCATCCATTGTCGATTCACCTTAATGTTGATCCACAATCTTCCAGATAACTTGAAACTTCTTACATAATACATTGCCACTAGGACTTATGCTGTATCGAAGAATATTTGAAGTGATTCTCCTGATCCACTTAGGGGCGATACTGTACTTCAATGATCGTAATTTATAGCATCCCAATGTGATTCACCTTACATTTTTAATTCCGTACAATCCATGAAATCCTCTTCAAATCATGACTCAGTCGGGCCCAAACGTGGTCCTTTATCTATCACAATCACACCCTCATTCTACTACCAGGGCAACATTCCATTTTCTTTTCTATATATTATTAGTCTTAGACTCATTTGAGTTTATTCAGGCTATACTGAACTTTCTATAACTTAGAGAAACCATTAGCTCTCTTATTTTCATGGGCTTAATCCCGAGGACTTTTAGATTCTCGTCACCTTCTTACTCGCCCTTTCTCGTCCTTAATCCTGTCATAAAACTTTGTCGCTTTACTATATTTTAGCTTGGGACCTATACATATCTATTTATACTATTCGCGGCATTCCTTCAACTTGTTTGCACCATAGATTTCCTTGTGTTATTCTGGAACATCAAGAGAGACATCACATCGTCTCTAACTCTTTTTTTACTCTCTTAAGTAGATCTATGGGTACTTGGGAACCATAGTCTGGAAGGTACACCAATGACGATGCTGCTATCATTCCTGGATATTGAATCCTAGTGCTTCAAGCCTTCTATCTGAAGCATGGATGATTCATAATCTTCTGCCCTTGAGTATCTTGTACGTTGTTGACTTTTACCTTATTTACCTTAAAATCTCGCATCATATCTTTTATCTCTTTCATGACCTCCCTTTCATATAGGTATAATTCACATCCATAACTTGAAGCTCTATTATAATATTTGCACCTCTTGTGCCTATACAATCCGGTGGGAGCTTCATATTGAATTCTTATGAGGCTGGTATTTTTCTAACTGGTTTTATCATAGAGCCGTTATAGAATATTGTTGTTGTATTATCCCTTTGGTGCCTCTAATATTAAGAGTGATCCTATAATGTTCTCAATCATGATTTCTATAATTTTCTGGGTCTAATAATCAGATTCCTGATTTACTTCGTTGATTGTAACTCTTTAGTTTCCTCCTTCTTCTGATCAGCCTTTTATATAGGCTTAAGCTACCTCCCGATCTGCGGTTCAGGGTATTAGTTATTACGTTTAGTCTTTCATGGGCATTGATGAATATCCATGATACAATCCTTTAATAATTCAATCCTTCGTCTACGACCTGGGCTCAATTCTTTCTTTTAACTTATATTGGAATCTTCTACGGCTGTATATGCTGCATGTATAAAACTCCAAACTCTTAAGTGCGTTTATAGCGTAACTAACTCTGGATCATGAATCGAATAATTCTTTTTGTTCCATCTCAACTTTCTTCAAACATAAGCAATTACTTTTCCTGGTCTTTCTACCCTCTTTTTGAGTGCATATTGCTTATCTTGGTGCCCATGCATATTGGAATTCCATACAACTCATATGATCTTGAATATCACTTCTAATTTTGCTTCCCATTCATTAGCCACAGTAGGCGTCACCTTCTTATGGAGTGCATACAATGTTGTTGTGAGACTGTTATTACAAGACCATTTCCTTTTTAGGTCATTGTTCTTAGGTTGTAGCCTTCTTCCTTATTTCCTCAACTAGTCTTTCATTATAGTACTTGGGGGGGCATCACTTGACTCTTGTAAGGCTGCGAGCTTATCACATCGTATGCCTAACAGAATTTTTTATGTTCTTCCTCGCCTATAATTACCTGTAATTACTTATATCCACACCCTTGGGCTTGTAGGGTTGCTTTTGAACTGATATTTTGAATGTCTTCCCAGTGACACCCTCTTTTATTTCTGGAACACTCATACGGTACCTTTAACTACCCCGACTCTTATTTGAATATATCTCAAGTATTATAATTACATTACTGCGAGGCTGAATCCTCTTTGTTGAGGTTTACTATATTTATCCTGCATGATTTACTGATTTTCCTGTGTCTTCTTCTCTAGGCATAGCTAGGCTCTTCTTGAATCAACTACTAACTATTTGTTGGCCCATTCTCATATCAATATTCTGCGTAATCTTTGTTGGATTATATTCTTTGTCTTAACTGATGTCTCACACTGGCTCGTTATCTATTAATAACATCTCGGCCAGGGACCCTTACTTCTTTTCCTTGACATCGTGGTTGCATAATGTTCTGGAATTGTAGCATTTCTGTAGGCTTTGAATAAGTGTAGTCTCATCCCTTTTTCATTTATTCGTTTCATTTTTTTATCGCATTTCTTCCTTTTTCATTACATGGTTACTAGAACCACTTAATTCTGACTTAATGCCACCTTACTCCATATTCCCCCCTTTAGGGGAGTACTAAGAGTTGGAGCTACGATGACCTACCTATAGATGTTTTACCTCTTCATCTGTGGCATCCTTTCATATCATCGATGACCCTTATTCGCCTTGCGGTAATCCTTCTGTACCAAGATAATAAAATTCCTTACTTGCGATGGTGACAACTAGTGTAACTGGCACAGACAATTCTTTAAGCTTAACTTCGCTCACATTGTTTGCTTTAGGGAAGCGTCTGCCTGAATGACCATTCTCTGAATTTGTCATGAATCTTCTTCTGTTGTCCATTCTAGTATTGTCGTAACGAAGTCTGAAATTCTTATGATACCGACTATTATCAAATCCCCCCGTCCCTAATTCATGTTTAGGTTATCTTGCTCACCAATCCATATTGGTTTCTATTACTCTGGGGTTTAACTTTTTCTTTTGGTAATCGCGTTAGAGTTGTGACTTATTTCTCGAAATGAATATGTGACTTTATGACCTATATTCTTTTATTACCTCAAGGCCTGTCACCTCTCGTATTTTCCTTCACTTGACTATAGACTCTGTAATACTATCATCTTTTTGATCTACCATTGTCATCCATGTATCACATCTTACTCATAATGCTTCCTTATCTCTCTTCTTATTTCCCTGGTAATATTTTTGTCTATCCCTTTCTTTTGAAAACATTAACAAGACATTCTTTTGCTTTTATCTCCCCTTGCTTCATTCATAGGCTTTTCGGTTTGCTCAACGTTTTCTCCTACTAGGTACGGGAGCCACACTAAGGTAGTATTCATCCCTTCAAGGCTTTCAGTGCCTATCTTTGTAGTACTCATATATAGCTATATTATTTTAGAGTACACCATCTGGATGTCTCACAAGGAGATTTATTAGCACTTTTTCAATATCCCTCGGAAACATAAACTAATACAAAAAATTCATCTACCATTTTGGGTTACTCTAACCCCAGCCAAATTTTGATATCCCATCCTTTTCTTAACCATATACATTAGCTCTTATAGGGCATAACTGATATCAGTGTGGCCAATTGTACATACCTCTGTTACTATTGAAGGTAACTCAAAAGGCTTATATTCCTCCGCCTGAGTTGTAAATACTGTTATCCTTCATTAACTGGGCGTCTCGTACCCTTCTTCATCTTGCTTTTTTTGCTTCTTGAAAATTTTATTTATCTTCTGAATCTCTTATTGTCTTTCACCATAAAGGTGGATAGATATTCTTGCCTTAAGGCTCCTTATCTCTGAAGAACATGTATGTCTTAGTACACACAAGATCTATTGAAGTCATTATAGTTACTCATCATAAACATCATGAAAAATCGAGTCCCTCTGACTCAACACTTCCATAGCCACATTCAATCCCTTACCAACTGTAGGTATCGTCTTATAACGAATAAAATAGAAGCTAGGAGTTTGAATTCTTATAAGTGATATCTACCACACGATCTAGAGTAAGAAGAAAGAGTGACAGTCCTAAATGCCCTATAGCCTCTTGCTTATAAGTGTGGTGCACGACACACCCATAAACAAGACTCTACTAGACACAGCTTGTAGACTCCTTAGGACAGAACTGCTCTGATACCACTTTTGTCACAACCCAAACAGATGAGCCGTGATGGGCACCCGGTACCTTACTCAACCGAGTACCAACATATCATAGCTTTTCGTATCATACTAGCATAGATAACTGAACCTGAGAGGCTGCCGTGAAATAGGTAGAATACAACATGTAATACCAACTTATACATAAAATATATGGGCCTCTAAGACCAAAATAACCACGCGTACACTGAACATGGGCCGATAAGTCCATACAATTTTCGATGTACATGACATCTATCTACAAGCCTCTAAGAATACATAATTTTCATAAAGGTCGGGACAGAACCCCGCCATACCAAACAATACACGTCTAAATCATACTAACCAAACAAGCAACTCCGAAGCAAATGGAGCGCACCAACATTTTCCTCACATATTTTTAATACATATATATACTTTCAAAATGGTACATATGCAGTTATAAGCATGCATAAACATTTTTTATAATTTTTCTATAGTTTTAAAGGCTCTAAATCAATTTATTTCTCCTCTTTTTATTATATAAATATCCAATAATTATCCTTCATATTACTTTTGTGATGATTTAGCCATATAAATTCATCATTTATGCCAACATAGTGTTTAAATATTTTTAGTGCATTTTTTGTAATTACATTTACATTTTTTAAGATAAAGTGCATATTTTTGCAATAATAGCTCATACTAATTTATAATTACATTATTTATGCATAAAATGATCTTTTATATTTTTAAAATATTAAATAACTATTTTAAACCATTTTTAGTGCACAAATACATTTTGGTACTCATTTATTATTTTTTTATAAGTTATTTAGTAGTTAAAATTGGCTTTTTAAAATCTAGCCCCATTTTCTATTCAATTCTGATCCTAAATTGGACCCAACACTCAGCCCAATTTTAACCCAAAACATACCCAGCCCAAACCTAATACCCGATGTCGCGCCCCCTTTTTTCCCTCCTCGCGGAGAGAGGTCCGGATTTTGACATTCATGGAGTGTGATAACTCATTTCCTTTTGGGAATTGGGTATTTGAAGAGTCGCCACCTAACGGATTATGGTGCGTTAGGGCATCTAGAGCGATTAACTCTTGGATTGGTTTGCATTACCAGAGATTTAAGGTAAGAGCTCGGAATAACCTCGAGGGGAAGGTGTTACGCACCCCTATTAGTCCACAACTGTGGGTCCCGGTCGAACTTATATTTACAAATGAGCCCATATAAATAAACAGTTGAATCAAATAGGTTGCAAGTAAAGCACGTTGGGGTAACTCAAGTAATAGAATAAAGAAAGTTGTAAACAAAGGGTTTAAATAGAAAAGGAATTTTGGTAGAGGAGGAGTCCTAGGTTGGTTAGCCTATAGGATCACCCCACACAATGTCTAGTAAATACTCCTCGATGAGGGGCTACACGTGACATTAGCGTGTAGTCATCATATCCCATATCTACCCTTCCCGTCCCCCTAGTGGTCATGCAAAGCGAGTGTTGGGTCACGATCTCTATTGTGTATTGTTACCCGTCCCTTCTTAATGGTCCTGGAGGGATTTAGGACCTCTACCTATAGGTGGTTCTAGACAGACCCCTAAGGCTTTAAAGGTGAAAATTCTAAGGTGACAAGCAAAACAATTAGGACTTTTAGCACTTAAGATAGAAGGTAGCAAATAAAGGATCAAAATTTCCTCCTCAAACAAGGCATATAAACAGCACGACTCAAACACAATTAAGGGCTTTTATTAAACAGCATCCTAAGGCAGGATATCTAGGTGAATATGCTAAAGATAAGCGGTTTATTTTATAAACTCAGGAGTAATGACCTTAACAGTTGCCTATTGGTTTCTTAAAGCCTGTTAGGATCAGGAAAACATTAAGTCATAGAAACAGTTTCAGAAATGTAGTTTTGAAAATGCCCTACAGGCTTGCCTATACGCGGAATATTGATGACTGTATTTTGTATAAAAATAGGGCAAATTTTAAAACAGACTTTTAAATTTCTATGGGCATGCTGTCTAATAACATATTAGGGCAGTTTTAAAAGACTTGTTTCAGAAATATAAGCTACTTAGTTAAACCAATTCAGAAGTGAACTAAGCGTGGACTAAGTTGAATTATTCACACTAGTTTAGATTGACAGGCAGAATTTCGAGTATGGTTCCCTATAGGCATGATATCTAAGTGTAATACTGATTTTAAATACTTGTAGGCATGGAAACATAAATAACACTTGTTATAATGGAATCTGGGTTAAATTACATCCTATAGGCATGGCATCTATTTGTTAAGTCGATTTTAGGACTTGTCAACATGATTTCTATTTGGTAAAGCAATTAGATTTAATCGTAAAGTCCTATAAGCATGATTTCTACTTGGTAAAGCAATCAGATTTAAACATAAAGTCCTATGAGCATCATTTCTACTTGGTAAAGCAACCTAATTAGCATGCAAAGTCCTATGAGCATGATTTCTACCCGTATTACCCCCATAAACATGCATCTACCCATCCCTTTCACTAATTACCCCAATATTTATTTATAAATTATTACATACCATATGAATGAATTACATAAGTAAATAGAAAATAAGAAGCTAGTCTATAAGGAGCCTTCAATTAGGCCTAGATTTCCAAAGCCTCCAATAGCCTCAAATGCCTCAATTCTATAGAATCATAGTCTAGGTGCATCAAAGTTCCCTAAGGATCTCCAGGATTCCGGGAAGTGCTTACACCTAGACTTGGTAACCAAAATTGAATAAGTGCAGTATGGAAGGGCTAGCCTCAGTATGCTAGAGTTTAGAGGGTTCTCAAGAGGATCACAAGGCAGTACACATACTGGAGGGGGCAGAACTTATTGACTAAGGAGTAGAGTGAAAGTGCTTGTCACAGTTGAAAGGTTTTAATGAAAAACTGTATTTAAAAAAGAAGTCAGTTTGAAAGTACTTTAGTAAAACACAAAGACTGTTTGAAAAGAGATTGAAGAAATGAACAGAAGTCCAAACACGACACCTTAGGGCAGGTTCATACACAGCCAGGAGTCACCGTACCAAGGCAGGTTCAGTAGTCACAAACATGGGTCAAGGGGTTTGGGGACACATAGAACACATAATTAGGCAAAGATCTAGGAATTGGTGTAGACATACTCAGAAGTAGCTGAGCAGACATAGTCACAAAACCAGACAAAAGAACAAACTCATATACAGGGGTGATAGGGATTTGGGGATTCATGGAACATATGATGGCAGGCGCATAACAAGTAAGTGATAAATTAGTATAGACATGCTCAGAAACACATAGAGGGGTAATATACTGATCTTAAGGGAGGGGAGTACATAATAATGTAAACATCAACTACAAGTTTCACAACAAAACCATAAATAGAAGCAAACTAGAAACAGGATGAACTGAAACAATAAGGGAATCATATTGTTGTTGGAACTTTGAATTGAAACTAGAACATACCAGTAAAGAGGACAGTAAGCAAAGTGAAAGAATAAGAGAACACAATGGTTAGCCTTGGCTTGAAGCCGGCTAACTTAGAGCAGTAGCAAGTAGCACAAAAGAGAACAAAAATTTTTGAGTGTGAGAAATAGCTTTTGAACGAAGAGTGTTCGTGTCATGTGTCAATGAGAGACTAAGGTATTTATAGTTTGAAAGCAGGTAGCAAATAAGGTAAAAATCAAAGTCCATTAGTAATTAAGGAACTCAGAATCAGTCAGTCAGGAGATCAAGGTAAATACTCCCCTTAAGTTAAGGGAATTAACTCAAATGATAAGAACAATTGATAAATAAGGAAAGAAATCAGTATACAACTAATAAAGAATGATTCAAATTCGGTAAGTATAGGGTAGACAATTAGGGCTAAGTTCAGAAAGCTCTTATTAAGGAAATAGTTCAGTAAGAATAGAGTACCATAGCAAATAAGGTAGGAGAATCAGATAATTTAAATAGACGAGGTAGAAATTTTAGGGTTTAAAAGAAGATCTTTCGATCAAACCATAAAATAAGGAAATCAGGATCAATCAAGAGGAAGTTATGATTCCATACTCAACATATAAATAGAGTAAGAACAACTAGACGTAGCAAACAAGCAAGTTCAACAATATCGACAGAAAAAGGCAAGTCTTGAACAATCAAGATGAACATAATCACATAGAGGTGGTATAAGTTAAGCTAAGAACTCAGTAAAACATATTCGAAGCAAGGTAACCCCAGAAACTTAACAAGAATCGAGTAGTCATGCTAACACACAGAACCAAACAAAGAAAATCTAGAAATATTAGGGATTTTAACTTAGGCGAGTTGAAAAAGAAGTAAAACATAGAATCAGTCGAGATATGCAAAGGATAAAAGTTTAAACATAAAAATCGGTTTAAACAAAGTGTAGAAGAAGTTCCGAAAAACCCTAACTTTAGAATAAAGTGAAAACAACTTGAAATCGATGATTTTTGCAAAAGATATTCAAGAACAGTGTAAAACATAAAAGGAACAGACTCGAATTATTTAAAAATAGCACAGATCTAGGAGATGTAAACAAAAATTAGGGTTTCAGAAGAAACCCAAGTAGAGGTGGAAGAACATGTTTAGAAACTCAAAGATCATGACAAATACAATGTGATCTTGCTCGAAATCACACCGAAGTAACCAAGAACAGCCCAAACAGCAAACCTTAGATACAGGTCAGCGTGGCCCAGGGCTCTTGAGGGCCTTAGAGAAGATGATCATGGCAATGTAGGAGCCATTGGAGGCTTAGGGGTTGAAGGGTGGTCACCGGAGAAGACTAGATAAGGGAGGCGATTGAAAGGGGGCTAGGGTTAGGTTTAGAGAAGAGAGGAGATGAGAGGATACAGAGGCAGCGGGCTTTTGAAAATGAGGCTAGGGTTAGGGGTCTTAGGAATTAAAAAAGGAAAGAAGTAATACGGGCCGTTGATCTGGGAGATCAACGGCCAGGATTTAGTCTGTATTGGATCGAGTAGACGGGTTCAGGGTTTGGGTTGGGTATTTTAATAGGAAATTGGGTTGGGGTTGGGTTTGATTTAGGCTATAATCGAAATGCAAATCTGGCTATAATTTAAATAGCAAATTTTCCTTATATCAAATTATAATAAATAATAAACAAATTCTGGAAAATAATTTTATGTACCAAAATGATTTAAAATATATATTTATCATTTTAAAAATATAGGGACCAATTTTACTCATATAAAAATATAATTATACATTAAATGGCTAATATTGCAATTATATGCAATTTAGCTTTAAAAAAATAAATGCAATTATAAAAATGCATAAAAAATATATTAACATATTTTGCATAAATATATGAATTAAATGACTAAATCATCATAACAATAATTTGGGAAATAATTATTAGGGATTTTATGAATAAAAGGGAAGGAAATAAATCAATATAAATTCCTAAAATTATGGAAAAAATTGTAAAACCCTTGTGCATGCTTATATATGCATCTATATGCTATTTTTAAAGTATTTATGCATATTTAAAATATATAGGGAAAAATTGTATCAACAGCTGCCCCTCTTCACCCAGGAAGGATGAAAGAGTTTTCAGGGTAAAGAAATGATGGTCAATTTTGACCGGATGTGATCTTTTGAAAGACAAAGGCCGGACTCCGGTTTTCGAGTTGACTACATATACTTGGTTTTATAGGAATCAGGCCATGTGTAGTTCTGGATTCATCCGCGGAGTATGCCGATGAAATTACTACAAGAACGGACACACGATGCGGAAGCGGCTACGGTGAGCGATTAAAGCTTGGGATGGTTGGGGGAACTGGAGCGAGATCACTCATACTAGGATAGTGGTTGCTCACTGGTTACCTGCAGATAAAAGATGCCACAAACGTACTTGCGAAAATTTAAACATGATGCAAATTCCATTTGGACCATGAAGGTTGTCTTTGGACGGTTAAAGATGATGTCCTTGGACCATGATGTCTGGGCCATGAATTGTTTAATGAGGGATTTACAGGCCATGCAATGTTGTTCTCAGGCCATGAAAATGGTGCCTCCGAACCATGGTGCCTTTGAATAATGATATGCAAATTCGAGAGATCCTCAGGCCATGGCATGGTATCTTCCGGCTATGAGGATGGTGCCTTTAGACTATGACGCCTTTGGATAGATTGGCGATATTTCAGCCCATGATATGCAATAATATGATTTTAAGAGGCAAGGCTTAGTAAAATGGAGGGCAGATCTTAGCCCGATAGGAAAGCAGATAGATAATAAAATAGAGCAATATCGGTGCAAAAGGGACAGTGCTTAGTCCCATGTGAATATGGAGTCAAGGATCAGCCTCATGCAAGTGGGGAGTCAAGGATTAGACTCATGTGAATAGGGAGGCAAGGATTAGCCTTATGCACGTATGGAGGCAAGGATTAGCCTCATGGAGTCAAGGATTAGATGCATGCAGGTGTGAAGTCAAGGATTAGACTCATGCAAGTGTGGAGTCAAGGATTAGACTCATGCAAATATGGAGTCAGTGATTCGACTCATGCAAATAGGGAGGCAAGGATTAGCCTCATGCAAATGTGGAGGCAGGAATTAGCCTCATGGAGTCAAGGATTAGACTCATGCAAATAGGGAGGCAAGGATTAGCCCCATGCAAGTATGGAGGCAAGGATTACCCTCATGCAGTCGTGGAGTTAGAGATTAGACTCATGCAAGTATGGAGTCGGGGATTAGACTCATGCAAATAAGGAGGTAGGGATTAGCCTCATGCAAGTATGGCGTCAAGGATTAAACTCATGCAAATAAGGAGGTAGGGATTAGCCTCATGCAAGTGTGGAGTCAAGGATTAAACTCATGCAAGTAAGGAGGTAGGAATTAGCCTCATGCAAGTATGGAATCAAGGATTAGACTCATGCAAGTAGGGAGGCAGGGATTAACCTCATGCAAATGCAGGGGGACATGGATTAGTCCCATGCAAAGAGCGAATAGTAGGTAAGAGTAGTGTATTTCTTTGCTGGAGATGTATTCGATGTCTGATGGCCTGATAGATAGTGAATTATCTTTGTGTACACATGTTTTGCGAGTTACTATCGTTACGTCAGATGTGCTTGCATTCAAAGAAGAATTGTAAGTTTTGTGAGGGGAGGTTGGTTCCTTCTTTGTCTGTCGGCCTTGCTCTACTTCGTTCTGAAAGCCTTTCGAGTTCCCCTGGGTGACACCTTACTATTTATGGAAATAGAGTTTTTGAAAATATGCAATATTTGAAAAATAGAGTTGTTTTAGAAATGATATATCAAGTAATTTTGATGAACTAGTGACTGTAACACATCTCAAAGGCATTGCAGCTCTCTTAGGGAATTTTGAGGGTTCTCCTCAAAATTCTGCCCTAGTTTGGTAGATGATCCTTGACTGTTTGCGGATGATGGACCCTGCTGAGCCTTCTCCGGAATTTTGAGAATCCTTCTCAAAATTCTGCCCCAGTTCTTAACTGATTACTTAATTGTTGGCATGCGATGGCACTGGTTGGACTTGCTCCGGAATTTTGAGGACCCTCCTCAAAATTCTACCCCAGTTTCTGATTTTGGGGGGAAACGAAAATTTTATTATAATATGACCAAACCCATAAGGCTGCCTACGTATCCCCTCTTAAACGGGAATCAGGTCAAGCGTAGTTCAATTACATCAAATGAGGAAATGTAAAGTATCTAAGCATAGTATCTCTTGACTGCTTCTGAATTGATCGGTTTTGGCCAGACTTCTCCGTCCATTTCTGCAAGTATGAGTGCTCCTCCTATTAGTACACTATGAACCATGTAAGGACCCTGCTAGTTAGGAGAGAATTTTCCTTTGGCTTCATCTTGATGTGGGAAGATTTCATTCAATACCAGTTGCCCTGGTGCGAACTGCCTTGGTTTGACCCTTTTGTTGAAAGCTCTGGACATTCTATTCTGATAAAGTTGGTCGTGACATACCGTGTTCATTCTCTTTCCATCGATAAGGGCCAATTGTTCATAGCGACTACTTATCCACTCCGCATCGCTGAGTTCAACTTCCTGTATGACTCTTAAAGAAGGAATCTCCACCTCGGCTGTGATGACAGCTTCGGTACCATAAACCAACATATAGGGAGTTGCCCCGGTTGATGTGCGAACCATGGTGCGGTACCCTAATAGAGCAAAGGGTAACTTTTCGTGCCATTGTTTGTGGTTCTCTACCATTTTCCTTAGTATCTTCTTGATGTTTTTGTTGGCGGCTTCTACAGCTCCATTCATCTGAGGTCTGTAGGCTGTGGAATTCTTGTGCTTGATTTTGAAAGCTTCACATATAGCTTTCATTAGATCACTATTGAGATTGGCGGTGTTATCAGTAATAATGGACTCGGGAACTCCAAATAGGCAAACAATACGATCCTTGACAAAATCTGCGACGACTTTCTTTGTCACAACTTTGTAAGATGCAGCCTCTACCCATTTTGTGAAGTAATAAATGGATACTAGAATGAACCTGTGTCTGTTTGAAGCGGTGGGCTCAATTGGACCAATAACATCCATTCCCCAAGTGGCGAATGGCCAACGTGAGCTTGTTGCATTGAGCTTGTTTGGCAGCACTTTTATCGTATCGGTGTGTACTTAACATTGAAAGCATTTGCGGACATACTGAATGCAATTCGTCTCTATGGTCATCCAAAAGTAACCTACCCTGAGTATCTTCTTTGCCAAGACGAAACCATTCATGTGCGAACCACAGGTCCCAGCATGCACATCCTCAAGTAGCTTAGAAGCTTCCTTTGCGTCAACACATCTTAGTAGGCCCAAATCGGGAGCTCTTCTGTACAAGTTCCCTCCGCTGTGGAAGAAGTGATTTGACAATCTCCAGAGCGTGCGTTTCTGAGTGTGACTTGCATACTCTGGGTATTCTCCTTTTGATAAGTTTTCCTTGATGTCATGGAACCAAGGATTTCCATCTGCTTCTTCCTCGAGATGAGCACAATATGTCGACTGATTATGGATCCTTACCGGGATGGGATAAATGTAGTTCTTATCCGGATGTTGTATCATGGATGACAAAGTGTCTAATGCATCGGCAAACTCATTCTGAATTTTGGGCACATGTCGGAATTCTATCTTTATGAACCTCTTTCTCAATTCCTGCACATGGTGTAGATATGGCAATATCTTGGAATTCTTGGTGGCCCACTCTCCTTGCACCTGGTGCACAAGCAAATCTGAGTCACCGATCACCAGCAACTCCTGACAGTTCATGTCGACTACCATATTGAGCCCTAGTATACAGGCTTCATACTCTGCCATGTTGTTGGTGCAGGGAAATCTAAGTTTAGCATGTACCAGATAATGCTGACCCGTTTCTGATACCAAAACTGCTCCAATTCCTACTCTTTTGAAATTTTCGTCTCCGTCAAAGAACATCCTTCAACCATCATATGCTTCGGTAATGCCTTCTCCTACAAATGATACTTCTTCTTCAGGAAAATACATTTTCAAGGGTTTGTATTCTCCTCCCACCAGATTTTCAGTAAGGTGATCTGCCAATGCTTGTCCTTTGACTGCCTTCTGAGTTACATAGATGATATCGAACTCACTTAGTAGTATCTTCCATTTAGCCAACTTCCTAGTGGGCATGGGTTTCTGAAATATGTACTTCAGAGGATCCATCCTAGATATGAGGTAGGTGGTGTAGGCACAGAAGTAATGCCTCAATTTTTGAGTTGTCCAGGTCAAAGCACAGCAAGTGCGTTCAAGTAGAGAATACCATGCTTTATAAGGTGTAAACGTCTTACTCAAGTAATATATGGCTTGCTCTTTTCTTCCTGTCTCGTCATGTTGTCCAAAACACATCTGAAGGCTCCATCCAATACAGATAGATAGAGTAACAAAGATTGTCCTGGCTCTGGCGGGACCAGTACCGGTGGTTTGGATAGGTATTCCTTGATCTTGTCAAAGGCTTTCTGACAATCCTCTGTCCAGCTTGTCTTGGCATCTTTCCTCAACATCTTGAAGATGGGTTCACATATGACTATGGACTATGCTATGAAGCGACTGATATAATTGAGACGCCCTAAGAAGCACATCACATCCTTTTTGCTCTTAGGCGGTTATCCAGCTCGATCCCTCAGCAACTGACAATGAATCCCAGTAACTTTCCTACGAGAACCCCAAATGCACACTTTGCGGGGTTTAGTTTAAAGTTGTACCTCCTTATCCTATCAAAGAACTTTCTCAAGTCTGCTATGTGATCTGTGGCCCTCTTGGATTTGATAATGACATCGTCCACATACACCTCTATTTCTTTGTGTATCATATCATGGAAGATGGTTGCCATGGCCCTCATGTAAGTGGCCCCAGCATTCTTCAAACCGAATCACATCATCTTGTAACAATATACACCCCACGGTGTAATAAAAGCCGTCTTCTCTACATCTTCTTCATCCATTCAAATCTGATGATAACCCACAAAACAATCTACAAAGTATTGGAGTTCATGCTTGACTCAATTATAGATTAGAATGTGCATATTTGGCAATGGGAAGTCGTCCTTGGGACTTGCTCTATTTAGATCCCAATAGTCAACACATACTCGGACCTTCCCGTTTTTTTTTGGAACTGGCACAATGTTAGCTAACTAGGTTGGATATTCGACCACCCTAAGAACTTTGGCTTTGATCTATTTGGTAACTTCCTCCTTGATTTTTAGGCTTATGTATGGTTTGAACTTTCTGAGTTTCTATTTTACTGGCAGACACATGGGATTAGTAGGCAACTTGTGAGCTACTATGGAAGTGCACAAACCGGTCATGTCATCATATGACCATTCGAAGATGTCCCCATATTCTTTTAGGAAATGAGTGTACTCTTCCTTTTCTGTTGGCGACAAGTGAATACTGATGCGGGTTTCTTTGACGGTCTCGGCGTCTCCCAAATTTACTGCTTCTATTTCGTCCAGGTTGGACTTAGGCTTATTTTCAAAATTTTCAACCTCCCTGATGATTTCCTCGGGTATCTCATCTTCTTCCTCTGAGTCACTATTCTCATGTTGTGTTGCCTCATTACATATCACAGTCACTGGTTCTTCAGAAAAAGTAATAATAACATTGTGGAAAGAAAAGTGTAAAGATAGTAGTGAATAATAAAGAGCAAATGCATTTGATTAAAACTTGAAAAATTGTTCAGACAAAGCGCGGCTAGATGAATCGAGCATTTATTTTGAAACAAGTACAAATTAAAACAAAACTACAGGAAATTTTAAAAGCCTAAAACGGCTATAAAAGTAAATCATGCCAAGCTACCCAGGGACTCGGTGGGCTCGGGATGGTGTGGCGGTCCAATTTCTCAGAACAGCTCCCTTCGCCACAGTCTGAATAGTGAGTCTTTCTTACTCCTCCTCCTCCTCCTCAATTATGTCACCATAATCCATGTCCTCATCCTCCAAGAACAAATATTTCAACCCAGCTAGTGCTTCTTCTTCCGCAGTCCCCCATATTGTGTCGGCCTGGTGGAAAACTTGTTCCAAACGTGGCACTGGTTTCTCAAGAGGGAAATATGGTCCACGCCATGGAGGATACCAATCCCTGTACTCTTTCCATTTGTACTGGTATCCAATCCCAAAAGTGGTACCATGATTTTTCAGTTGTATTGGCTTGGTGATACCTTGGAGGTTCTTTCCCAACCCTTTGTCGGGTTCATATCTGGACCATGCTAGTATGCTTTCTATTTTGTTACTCCACCACTTATCCTTCTCGACGGCATTGACCCGTTCGATGTGATGATAGGTTTCCCCTCCTAGCCTTCTTCTATGTCCAATGGCCGAGATGGTTTGACTAGTGTAGATGGGGTTACTCCCATCTCCGTGGATGGTCACCTCCTGATGGTTCCATTCAAATTTCACGGCTTGATGTAGTGTGGAAGGCACGGCTCCAGTAGCATGGATCCATGGTCGGCCCAACAGAAGATTGTATGAGGCTGGTGTGTCAAGCACTTGGAATTCAATGTCGAACCAAGTTGGCCCCATCTGCAAGCAAAGGTTGATTTCTCCAATCGTAGCCCTCTGGGACCCATCAAAAGCCTTCACATTCATGCTTCACACTCGTATCTCGTGGAACCTTTGTACAACCTCTTAGAGTGTCCAATGGACAAATATTTAGGCTTGAACCTCCATCAATCAGGACCTTGGCAATGAACTTGTCTTCAAATTGTACCGTGATATACAATGCCCGATTGTGATTCAAACCTTCGAGCGGTAGTTCATCTTTATGGAAGATAATCTTATGGCTCTCCAGCACTTGACCGACCGTGTTGGCCATTTCTCCACCAGTGATATTATTGGGTACATAACCCTCGCTTAGTACTTTCATTAAGGCATTCTTGTGTGCCTCTAAATTCTGTAATAGTGACAGGATAGATATCTAAGTAGGGACTTTGTTCAGATGGTCAACAACAGAGTACTCCTTTGCCCGTACTTTCCTCCACAAGTCATTTGGTCCGGTCTCAATAATAGGTTGTCTAGTAGTGGCCTCCTTACTCGAACCTCCCAGGTGTTCAGGTGTATAGACTCTTCCAGTTCTAGTCATCCCTTGTGCAGTGTCAGATTCCTCTATCTTATCCTTCCCTCTTCATCGAGCCTCACCAACATAATCCTAGGGTATTACTTTTGAGTTGAATGGGAGTGTGGTTGACACCGTCACAGTAAAAGTTATGACCACTTCTACTTCAAATGGAGTGGAGGTGTCTATGGGTGGAGCTACTTCTACTTCGAATGGAACTGATGCATTTACCTCAACATCGATTGGTGCCTGAGTCTGAACCACAATAGGAGAAAGTGTGACTACAACCTTGAAGTCATCGCCTTCTTGAATAAGCCCGATTGACCCCTCGGTGTCCCATTCTTCATTTGTTTCTATAACATGTACACTATCACCTATATGATCAAGGAGGGGATTGTTGCGGACATTAGGTGTGGCTTCCTTTGCTTGTATGACCTTATTGTCAATGAGCGTTTGGATCTTATCCTTCAATGTTCGGCATTCAGCAGTGGTGTGCCCTTTCATACCGGAATGGTACGCATAGGTTTTGTTTGGATTGGCCCATTGGGATGGATTTTCTTGTGCCACAACGGGAATAGGAGTGTCGTAACCTGCAGCTTTCAATCTTTCATACAGTTGGTCGATGGGCTTAGCAATGGCGGTGTATTGTCTGGGTGTCTTGCGGTCGAAGTTGGGTCTTGGTCTTGGGTAATTTTGGCGAGCTAGCAGTGTTTGGAAGTGGGATGGTTGGGAGTTGTAGGTGTTATGGACAGAGGTTGGTTGGGAATATCTGGGAGATGAAGGCTAATATGTAGGTGGTGATGCTTGTTATGTGGGCAGAGGTGTTTGATATGTAGGTGGAGGTGTCTGATATGTGGGTGGAGGTGTATGATAAGTAAGTGGAGATTTTAGGCCCTGGGCCACCATTACTGCCCCAACATCTCTCTTCTTCGATATGCCACCTAATTGGAGTGCCTTATTTGTAGCTTGCAACGCCTCGAAGTTCGTTACCATCCCGCTCTTGATTCCTTCCTCGATCATTTCCCCGAGCTTGATGATATCTGAGAATTTATGATTTTTGATGACCATCAACCTCTCACAATATTGTGGATCATGTGCCCTGACGAAGAATTTATTCATTTGTTCCTCGTGTAAAGATGGTCTGACCTTGGCTGCTTCCGACCTCCAATGAGTAGCATACTCGCAGAAAGTTTTAGTGGGTTTCTTCTTGAGATTCTGAATGTAGAAGACATCGGGTGCATTTTTTGTGTTAAACCTGAACAGGTCCATGAACTCCGATGCTATGCTTACTCAATTAGACCATTTCTTGAGATTCGAGCTAATATACCAAGACAAAGCGTCCCTAGTAAGGCTCCTCATAAAGAACTTCATTCGTATCTTTTCATCTTTCCCGATCCCGACAAGCTTGTCACAATAGGTCCTTAGATGAACCCTGGGATGACATGTACCATCGAACATCTCAAACTTGGGAGGTTTGTACCCCTCTGGCAGTTCGACATCCTACTGTATGCACAGATCTTCATAGTTCAAACCTTTTAACCCTTTGTCGCCTTCAACACCTTGACCTCGGTTTGTTAACTTCTTAAGTTCTTCAGCCATGTTTTTAATGAGCAGGTCCTTCTCGGAGGGTTCCGATGCACAAGAGATTGGTAGGGTAGAATGAGGTATAGTTTCCACGTATATAGGGTTGCTTTGATGGGTGCCAGGAACTTGGGTATAGTGATGGTCATTGGTGGAGTTTTGGGGATCGGAAATGAGTGGTGGTGTATTTTGGGGAGTATGGTAAGTGGTGGTTGGTGGGTACTGAATTGGTTGATGATGATGTTGTGGTGGAGTTGGTATTGACAATGGATTGATATTTTAGGGTGGAGTTGCATATTGATTTGGTGCGGTAGGATTTTGTGGCTATTGGTTTTGTGTGTTTTGAGGAGGTGTTGGGCTCTTTGTGTTCTGTTGGTGGATATCAGGGACATTGAGGGTAAGTGACAGGTTTGCCAAATTGCGGACCAACTCAAGTTCTCCTTGTAGTTATAATATCTTTTGTTCCAGTCTCAAAACCAGGTCATTCGGGGCCATAGTACTACGACCATCGGAAGTCTCTGCATTATCAACATTTTCCTTTCAGATCCCACTTAAGTCGTCCATCTTTGCTTTTCCTCTGCTTTTTGTGTTGCTTGGAGGAGGAGGAGATGGAGGGCCTCTAGATCTGGTGTAATACGATGATGAGGCCAGTATGAGTGAACCAACCTAAGAGGATAGGAATAATAAAAAATAAAGAAAAAACAAAAGGTAACAAGTCAGTGAGGATCCTGAAATGTTTGCAGTATTTAAACACATATTGCAGAAATGTAAACTCGCGTCTTAATTTGGGAGCCTCGTTGTGCCCAAGGTAGGCCTAGCGATAAATAAACTTGGAGAACTTTTATTGCCAATAACTGCTTCATTTCATAATATAAAAATAGTCGAATTCCAAAACGACACTAATAATAAAATAAGTCACTACTTGGTACTTGGCCTTATTACATTTTTAGGAAAAGAAGTAAATCTACTCTATTTGGTCACAGAAGGACCTTCCCCAGATTCGATCTTCCGGACTCCATCATACAGATCTCCCAGCTCGCGCAGTCCCAGCAGCAAGTAGACTCTGGCCGGATGTCCTCCCTCAATTCCTTCAGTGTTCTGGCAGTTTTCAATACTCTTTATGACTTTGCCTTCTAGCTCCACTATTCCTTGCTCCAGACATTCCAGTTTCCTGTTGGAAGTGACTGCCATCTCTTTCCACTCCTCGATAAGCCTCACATTCCTCTCATGTATTTCCCGGTGCTCATTCTTAGAGTCGTGGACCCTCTTGCGGCAGCGTGTTGTACTTGACTTGAGCTTCAACTTCCTCGTCTATGATTTTGTTCCCTCGACCAGTCCCTGGTGTCACAATTCCTTTCAGATTGTCCTCCAACCATGCGGGGTAGAGAGGCTCGCACCCTGCATGATACCTGTTTGGCTAAATAGTGCTTTTCTCCACAATGATTTTGTAGTGCCATGTGTGCTGAGCTTGGCACTTGTAAGGGACGTCATCATCTTGGAAGTCTTCCCTAAAATGACTCATTTTGACAACCCTTGGTACAACCTATTTTCTGCATGCTTGCCACATAACTCGCATAGGGATGTAAGGATATATTCCCCTCAACCCGATCAGCACCAAGTGCGGAGCATCCCTGGACCTGATAATAAACTCATCTGTTGGGAACCATTCAACCATCCACTGCACCTGTTCCTCGGTCAGATTGTCGAAGAACTCTACCTATTCTCTGGCGCTTTCTGACGAGCAAATCTGTCCGGAATGTAAGTCATTTGCTTAGGGTGATGGAAGGCAATGTGGTCGTTCCAAGCCCTTCGCGAAAATTCTTGACGATAGAGACCCTTTTGGAGATGCTCCAACAACCATAACTGCAGTAATAAATTACAACCCTCGAAATTCTTGACCCCTCTTTGACAGCGCTCCAGGGCTCTGTAGATGTCGGGTAGGATCATGGGGACTATGGTATATGTCTGTCCATTAATCCCTTCCATCAGAATCTTGGCGACCATGGCCAACCTAGTGTGGATTCTTCCCTTTTTCATTGGTAACACTATTGGGCCTAGAAAGCACACAATGAATACAAACACTTTGCGATGGATGTGACCCAGAGAAGTGAGGGAGATCTCATCATGAATTAAAGGTGACTAAGAGTCATCATATGGAAAGTGGCTTGCTGCCACATGGGGTGGGGGAGGTGTTAATACCCAATATATATTTTTAATACATATATATACTTTTAAAATGGTACATATGTAGTTATAAGCATGCATAAGCATTTTTTATAATTTTTCTATAGTTTTAAAGGCTCTAAATCAATTTATTTCTCCTCTTTTTATTATATAAATATCCAATAATTATCCTTCATATTACTTTTGTGATGATTTAGCCATCTAAATTCATCATTTATGCCAACATAGTGTTTAAATATTTTTAGTGCATTTTTTGCAATTACATTTACATTTTTTAAGCTAAATTGCACATCTTTGCATTCATACTAATACTAAATTATATTATATTATTTATTTATAAAATGATCTTTTATATTTTTATAATGTTAAATAACTATTTTATACCATATTTAGGGAACAAAGATATTTTGGTACTCATTTATTATTTTTTTATAAATTATTTAGTTATTAAAATTGGCTATTTAAAATATGGTCCCATTTTCTATTCAATTCTGATCCTAAATTGGACCCAATACTCAGCCCAATTTTAACCCAAAACATACCCAGCCCAAACCTGATACCCGATGTCGCGCCCCCTTTTTTTTCCTCCTCGCGGAGAGAGGTCCGAGTTTCGACATTCATGGAGTGTGATAACTCATTTCCTTTTGGGAATTGGGTATTTGAAGAGTCGCCATCTAATGGATTATGGTGCGTTAGGGAACCTAGAGCGATTAACTCTTGGATTGGTTTGCATTACCAAAGATTTAGGGTAAGGGCTCGAAATAACCTCGAGGGGAAGGTGTTAGGCACCCCTCTTGGTCCACAACTGTGGGTCCCGACCGAACTTATATTCACAAATTAGCCCATATAAATAAACAGTTGAATCAAATAGGTTGCAAGTAAAGCACGTTGGGGTAACTCAAGTAATAGAATTACGAAAGTTGCAAAGAAAGGGTTTAAATAGAAAAGGAATTTTGGTAAAGGAGGAGTCCTAGGTTGGTTAGCCTATAGGATCACCCCACACAATGTCCAGTAAACACTCCTCGGCGAGGGGCTACACGTGACATTAGTGCATAGTCATCATATCCCATATCTACCCTTCTCGTCCCCCTAGTGGTAATGCAAAGCGAATGTTTGGTCACGATATCTATTGTGTGCTGTTACCCGTTCTTTCTTAATGGTCCTGGAGGGATTTAGGACTTCTACCTATAGGTGGTTCTAGATAGACCCCTAAGGCTTTAAAGGTGAAAATTCTAGGGTGACAAGCAAAATAATTAGGACTTTTAGCACTTAAGATAGAAAGGAGAAAATAAAGGCTCAAAGCTTCCTCCTCAAACAAGGTATATAAACAGCACGACTCAAACACAATTAAGGGTTTTTATTAAACAACATCCTAAGGCAGGATATCTCGGTGAATATGCAGAAGACAAGCGATTTGTTTTATAAACTAAGGATTAATGACCTTAACAGTTGCCTATTGGTTTCTTAAAGCCTGTTAGGATCAGGAAAACATTAAGTCATAAAAATAGTTTCAAAAAGTTTGTTTTGAAAACGCCCTATAGGCTTGCCTATACGCGGAATACTGATGACTGCATTTTGTATAAAAATAGGGCAAATTATAAAATAGACTTTTAAATTCATATGGGCATGTTGTCTAATAACATATTATGGCAGTTTTAAAAGACTTGTTTCAGAAATATAAGCTACTTAATTAAACCAATTCAGAAGTGAACTAGGTGTGGACTAAGTTGAATTATTCACACTAGTTTAGATTAATAGGCAGAATTTCAAGTATGGTTCCCTATAGACATGATATCTAAGTGTAATATTAATTTTACAGACTTGCAGGCATGGAGACATACATAACACTTTTTATAATGGAATCTGGGTTAAATTACATCCTATAGGCATGGCATCTATTTGTTAAGCCGATTTTAAGACTTGCAGACATGATTTCTATTTGGTAAAGCAATCAGATTTAATTATAAAGTCCTATGAGCATGATTTCTACTTGGTAAAGCAATCAAATTTAAACGTAAAGTCCTATGAGTATGATTTCTACTTGGTAAAACAACCAGATAAGCATGCAAAGTCCTATGAGCATGATTTCTACCTGTATTACCCCCATAAACTTGCATCTACCCATCCCTTTCACTAATTACCCCAATATTTGTTTACAAGTTATTATAGACCATATGAATGAATTACATAAGTAAATAGAAAATAAGAAGCTAGTCTATAAGGGGCCTTCAATTAGGCCCAGATTTTCAAAGCCTCCAATAGCCTCAAATGCCTCAATTCCACATACAAGAATCATAGTCTAGGTGCATCAAAGTTACCTAAGGATCTCAAGAATCCCGGGCAGTGCTTATACCTAGACTTGGTAACCAAAATTGAATAAGTGCAGTGTGGAAGGGCCAGCCTCAGTATGCCAGAGTTTAGAGGGTTCTCAAGAGTATCCCAAGGCAGTATACATACTAGAGGGGGCAGAACTTGTTGACTTAGGAGTAGAGTGAAAGTGCTTGACACAGTTGAAAGGTTTTAATGAAAAACTGTATTTAAAAAGGAAATCTATTTGAAAGTACTTTAGTAAAACACAGAGACTATTTGAAAAGAGATTGAAGAAATGAACAAAAATCCAAACACAATACCTTAGGACAGGTTCATACACAGCCAGGAGTCACAGCACCAAGGCTGGTTCAGTAGTCACAAACAGGGGTCAAGGGGTTTGGGGACACATAGGACACATAATTAAGCAAAGATCTAGGAATTGGTATATACATGCTCAGAAGTAGCTGACCAGACATAGTCACAAAACCAGACAAAAGAACAAACTCATATACATGGGTGATAGGGATTTAGGGATTCATGGAACATATGATGGCAGGCACATAACAAGTAAGTGATAATTAGTATAGACATGCTCAGAAACACACAGAGGGGTAATATACTGATCTTAAGGGAGGGGAGTACATAATAATATAAACATCAACTACAAGTTTCACAACAAAATCATAAATAGAAGCAAACTAGAAACAGGATAAACTGAAACAATAAGAGAATTATATTGTTGTTTGAACTTTGAATTGAAACTAGAACATACCAGTAAAGAGGACAGGTAAGCAAAGTGAAAGAACGGGAGAACACAATGGTTAGCTTTGGCTTGCAGCCAGCTAACTTAGAGCAGCAGCAAGTAGCACAAAAGAGAGCAAAAAGTTTTGAGTGTGAGAAATAGCTTTTGAACCAAGAGTGTTAGTGTCTTGTATCAATGAAAGACTAAGGTATTTATAGTTTGAAAGCAGGTAGCAAATAAGGTAAAAATCAAAGTCCATTAGTAATTAAGGAACTCAGAATCAGTCAGTCAGGAGATCAAGGTAAATACTCCCCTTAAGTTAAGGGAATTAACTCAAACGGTAAGAATGAGTGATAAATAAGGAAAGAAATCAGTATACAACTAATAAAAAAAGATTCAAATTCGGTAAGTATAGGGTAGACAATTAGGGCTAAGTTTAGAAAGCTCCTATTAAGGAAATAGTTCAGTAAGAATAAACTACCATAGCAAATAAGGTAGGAGAATCAGTTAAATTAAACAGATGAGGTAGAATTTTTAGGGTTTAAAAGAAGATCTTTCGATCAAAGCATAAAATCAGGAAATCAAAATCAATCAAGAGGAAGTTATGATTACATACTCAACATTTATATAGAGTAAGAACAACTAGACGTAGCAAACATGCAAAGTCAACAATATCGACAGAAAGATGCAAGTTTTGAACAATCAAGATGAACATAATCACATAGAGGTGGTATAAGTTAGGCTAAGAACTCAGTAAAACATATTCGAAGCAAGGTAACCACAGAAACTTAACAAGAATCGAGTAGTCATGCTAACACACAGACCAAACAAAGAAAATCTAGAAATATTAGTGATTTTAACATAGGCGAGTTGAAAAAGCAGTAAAAATATAGAATCAGTCAAGATATGCAAAGGATAGAAGTTTAAACATAAAAATCAATTTAAACAAAGTGTAGAAGAAATTCTGAAAAACCCTAACTTTAGAAGAATATGAAAACAACTTGAAATCGATGATTTTTGCAAAAGAGGTTCAAGAACAGTGTAAAACATAAAAGGAACAGACTCGAATCATTTAAAAATAGCACATATCTAGGAGATGTAAACAAAAATTAGGGTTTCAGAAGAAACCCAAGTAGAGATGGAAGAACCTGTTTGAAACTCAAAGATCGTAACAATTACAGTGTGATCTTGCTCGAAATCTCACCGGAGTAACCAAGAACAGCCCAAACAGCAAACCCTAGATACAGGTCGGCGTGGCCCAGGGCCCTTGAGGGCCTTAAAGAAGATGAGCATGCCAATGGAAGAGTCATTGGAGTCTTAGGGGTTGAAGGGTGGTCACCGGAGAAGACCGGAGAAGGGAGGCGGTTCAAAGGAGGCTAGGGTTAGGTTGAGAGAAGAGAGGAGATGAGAGGATACCGAGGCGGCGGGCTTTTGGAAATGAGGCTAGGGTTAGGGGTCTTAGGAATTAAAAAAGGAAAGAAGTAACACGGGTCGTTGATCTTAGAGATCAAAGGCCAGGATTTAGTCTATATTGGATCGGGTAGATGGGTTCAGGGTTTAGGTCGGGTATTTTAATAGGAAATAGGGCTGGGGTTGAGTTCGATTTAGGCTATAATCGAAATGCAAATCTGGCTATAATTTAAATAGCCAATTTTTCCTATATTAAATTATAATAAATAATAAACAAATTTTGGAAAGTAATTTTATGCACCAAAATGATTTAAAATATATATTTATCATTTTAAAAATATAGGGACCAATTTTACGCATATAAAAATGTAATTATACATTAAATGGGCTAATATTGTAATTATATGCAATTTAGCTTAAAACCCCAAATGCACTTATAAAAAATATATTAACCATATTTTGGTATAAATATAGGAATTAAATGACTAAATCATCATAACAATAATTTGGGAAATAATTATTGGTGATTTTATGAATAAAAGGGAAGGAAATAAATCAATTTAAATTCCTAAAACTATGGAAAAAATTGTAAAAACCTTGTGCATGCTTATATATGTATCTATATGTTATTTTGAAAGTATTTAAAATATTTAAAATATATAGGGAAAAATTGAATATCAATACCCGATCCAGTCCCAAACCCTTTCAATCTCGGTCGTTGATCACATAGATCAACGGCCACAATTAACCCTTTCCTTTTTTAGTCCCAAACGACCCCAAAACCTAGCCATTTCTCATCAACAGCCGCCCTTGAATCCCTTTCTCTCTGGTTCTCTCTGAGACCAACCCCAAACCCTAATCGTCGTCACCCAAAACCAGCCTTAATTCTTTGAATTCTTGTCCGATCTATGGCATCCTATGGCTGTACGAAGCCTCTACTTGTCTCATATCTCCCTGGTTGTTCGATTATGTGGTTTTTGGTAAAGAACCTCAAAGAGATCTGGTCCAAATCTCGTTCAAGGCTCTTCAAGAGCTCATCCATGGTTTGTGAGTAATTTCTATTGAAGTTCCATGGTTCAAATCTCAGGTTCAAAATCAGGTTCTCTTTACCCCTCCCTTTTCTCCTCAAAACCTTAATCCTTGGACATGAATCTCTCCTAATCTTTCTAGATCTGGAAGGATTCTGAGTTTGTCAATGACTTTTCTTTAAAGATCTCTTATTTCTTTACTGTTAACCAATTTTAGCACTATATTTTGGGTTCTTTGCTATCTACTGTTTGAATCTCTGCATACTTGAGATATTTTCAAGTTTCTGTGATTTTTCTATAAGTTTCTCTTATTTCTCTACTACTGACTGATTTTAAACACCACAATACTTCAGGTTTTTGACTTCTATGACTTCTGTTTGTTCGAATCTTTGTGTTTTCAAACTAGGGTTTCCCGAATTTTGTTCCTCCAAAACGTTTGATAATTTTGAGTGTTCAACATTCTGTTTCTTATATGTTCTAACCGATTTTGTAAGGTTTGCTTTAACCCTAACTTGTTTATGTTGAAAACCCTAATTGTTTGGCATTATTGTTTGGATTCTGTGTTTGTCTAGGTTACTTGTGTGCTGACTTTGTCCTATGCTTTGGTTTCTGTGATTCTTCCTCCTAATGTGCCTCTATTGATGTTCTTGGTTCGACTTTTCTACTGACTCTATATGTCTATGTTCATTTTTTTCCTATTCATGGTAAACCTATATTTCCATCCTTAAATCAGTAATTGATTTGGATTCTTGATTTATCAAATTGCTTTGTCAAGACCTATGTGCTAATTCCTGACTACTCCCTTTATTTACAATCTTGATTAGCTTTCTTACCTTATTCAACTAACCGTGATATTCACTGATTCTTTACTGATCATTTCCTTAAATTAAACTTCTTTCTATTACCCCTAATTGCTCGTTTGATTTTCTTTCCTTAAATATATTCTGCCTTTACCGTTGGTTAATTACCCTTAATTAAGGGAAAATTATACTAATTGGTGTATAATTGATTCTGTGGCTTTCTTAATTACAGAAGGGTTGATTCCCTTTACCTTATTTTCCTTGCTCTTAACTGCTATATATACTCTCCTTTACTCCTCACTTCTAGACACGAACATTAGTTCATCTACACTCTCACAGTCTCAAAAGATCTCTATTCTCTTCTGTTGCTTGTAATTCTCACTAATCCAGCCGGTTGTAAGCCAAGGCTAGCTACTTGCACCATCTCTGCTCTATACTATGTATTCTCTCCTTAACTGGTATGTCCTGATTCAATTCCCATTTCAAAACTATATGTTTTTTCTTTGTTGTTGCAGTTCATTAGTTGTGATTTCCAGTTCTATTTGCTATTCTATTCAATGAGCAATCAGCATGCCTAGATTGTTGTATCACTCAGCATGTTCAAGTTTATTCTTTCTATATCAAGTATATTGTTTAGCATGCCAATCCTACTTTAGATTTGTTCACTAGTATGTCCAAGTTGCATTGTGTGTTTACTGTCTCACCCAATATGTCTAAATTCTGCTCGTTCTGTATATGATTAGTATTTCTAAAACCTTGAATGCTTCATGAAGTGTTTGTCTAGTCTGTTCATCTAAGTCTAACTTGCTCTACTTCACTAATGAGATCCTATATTGTCTAAGACCTGTGTGCTCTCAACATAACTTTGTAACTAACTTGTCAATTCCATAACTTCTTGAGGAATCCGTGTATTTGTTTGGCCATCACTAAGGTGCATTCTAGGTGACCCCTACCCCTTTCTCCTTGTGTGAAGTTTGTTCTGAAACTGTGTGTTCTGTGACTTGCTCTCTGATCCCAAAAAAATGTTATTCATGTTTTCTCAATCTGTTTTCCACCCTAACTATGTATTGGTTTCAGAAAATCCTTTTTCATTCCTAAGGCCCTCTTGCTACTGCTTACCAAACTCTGATATGTGACTGCTTTGAGACCCTTGAGATCTCTCAGAACTCTGGCATATCAGGGCTGGCACTTCCACGCTGCACATAATCTTTCTTTGTTTGAGGAAAGTCTGGGTGTGAGCACTATCCGGGATCCTTGAGGTCCTTAGAGAACTCTGACACACCTAGATATGAATTGGGCTATGAAACTTTGGGCATTTGAGACCAGTAAGGGCTTGGTACACCATGACTGTTTTTGGCCTCCTTCAGGCTCCCTATAGCTTAGCTTCTATTTTTATTTATGTAGTTTATACTCAGTTCTTGGTCTGTAATAATTATTGTAAACAAACATTAGGGTGATTAGTGAAAAAGGGTGGATAGTTGCATATTGTGGGTAAAATCGGGTAGATAACATGCCTATAGGGTCTATTTCGATTCAAATATGTTGGTTAGATAATATGCCTATAGGATATGCTTTGGTTTAATAAATTCTGCATGCTTTACTTTCACACAATTGGAAGCCATGCCTATAGGATTCAAATCAGCTTTATAATTAGATATCATGCCTATAGGGTGTAAAGTAATTGAAGTTCAGTTTCTATTACAGCATGCATTCAAATTCGTCTCCTTATAAATCATGCCTATAGGATTAAAATCAGTTTTAATAGAAATCATGCCTATAGGGATTTCACTTTGATCAAATAAATCCTGCTTGCTTCACCTTATGTTCAAATAGAAATCATGCCTATAGGATCTAAAACCAGTTTAGTTAGACCTAAAATCAGCTTAACTCTAAGCTTATACTAGTAAGTTATGAATCGGTTTAATTAAATAACCTACTTTTTTCATGTTAATCAATATCACTAGAAAGCATGCCTATAGGATCTAAATTACCTGTTTAAAATTGTTCACTAATTTACTGCCTTCCTAATCAATAATAAATACCATGCTCATAGGATATCACTATTATACGCCTAGGCAAGCCTATAGGGCGCTTAAAATCCTGCAACTGTAAAACTATGTTCTGTTATTTGTGACTGCTCATATTCAAACAGGTCTAAAATCAGTAGGCAAGCTGAATAGGTCTTTGACACTTTGGTCCTAATTCAATACTGTATAATCTTTGCTCACCTAGATATCATGTTCTAAGGTTTTCTCTTAAATATCTGAAATTGTTGTTTGAGACGTGCACTTACTTGTTATATTTGTGGAGGTAAATGTGAGCCTTTAATTGTTCTCTTTAATGCAGTCCTAACTGTTTTGATTGACGCCTAGATTTTTCTCCTTTAAGTACTTTAGGATGGTCTAGAACTACCTAAATTAGAGGTCCTAAATACCTCCAGGGTCACAAGGAAGGAATGGGTAGTGCACGCATAGGATATCTTTCAAGGTTGCTAGAACGCTTTAGGCTATGACTAATGGGAGGGAATTGGGTAGTATGGATATGATGACTACGCGCTAATGTCATTTGTAGCCCCTCATTGAGGAGTGATTACCGGGCATTGTGTGGGTATGATCCTGTAGGCTAACCAACCTAGGACCCCTCTTTTTCCTAATTCCTATATGTTTTAAATGAATTTACTTTTCTTTACATATGTGCAAATTGTTCAAACCTTTTCCTTTGTTTTCATTACTTGAACCATACATGTACTTAGAATGTCAAAAATACACTTTTATTTGCGAGTATGTTCTAAAACTATTTGTTTGCTAAAATAACTAATTCACATAGTTTAAGTTCGGTCGGGACCCACCGTTGTGGACCGCGAGGGGTGCCTAACACCTTCCCCTCAAAGTTATTTTAAGACCTTACCCTAATCTCTGGTAATGCAAACTAGTTCATGAGTTAATCGCTCTAGGTGTCCTAACGCACCATAATCCATTAGGTGGCAACTCCTCAAATACCCAATTCCCAAAAGGAAATGAGTTATCTCCCCCCATGAATGTCGAAACCCGGACTTCCTCATAAAAATGGGAAAAAAGGGGGCGCGGCAGCATGGCGACTCTACTGGGGATACCTTTTAGGATCTTACCATAACGAACTTATCTTTTGTGAATTAGCCCAACCATGCTCTATCCCACGTACCCTTTCCCTTTATTTGAATTTAACTGTCTATTTTCAAGCATTTATGATTCTTTTATTCCTGAAATTGACTTGTTTCTTTGTTTTCTTTTCTGTAACTGTCTTTTAATTATTTAAACACTGGATTTATTATTTTTCTTACGTTCAAATACTTGACAACATGCTATTTATTGTTGCATAGATCATGCTCAACTTCATATTCCACTCGTGCGTAATTAATCCCATAGCAACGCTTGATGGGTGTTTGTGCTCTTCCAATATATCACCCTTTGAATGCGGAAAGGTGTATTTGCGGTAAAACTAGTCGATCAGCAGTGCGTTCGACGGTTCCGTGCCTTTCCCCCTCGAGTTATCCGCTTGAGGGTCCCAGTCTAGACCTCTATAGCAGCCTTACTCTGGTTAATTGTACATGCATCATGGTCAAACCTAGCTGGGTTAATATGTTGTCCAGATAATAACCCTTTAAGACAAGCCTTTTCCAAAAGCCCATCGGGTTTTTCATAATCCCAACGGACGTAACCATGATTATGTGCATTAATTTGGAGAAATAAGTGTCAATATACTAATTATTACTATTTAAATAGACGAGCCTGGAGGGGGAAAGAGCCTAACTCTCTTTGTTTTGCAGAAAATGAGGCACGAGGTCCCCAGATTCGGTATGGTCGGTAGCATACCCTCACTTTTGCTAGATTGGTGGAGGGATCTTCCTTCATGTGATCAAAACCATGTGAAATGAGTCTTAGGGAACTTGTCTTCTCTGTTGGACCTTCAACCCAACAAAATGTTGATCGAGGCTGCAACTATGGTTCTGGGATAAGGAAAGGGATGTGTTCCGCTTTGGGAACATAGAAATGACTCCCCTTCTAGAGGAAATAAGAGGATTTGCCGGGTTGCCTTGGGATAGCCCTAATCTGTCAGCACCTGAAAATCGCACTGCTAGGGTGTTTCTAAAGATGGTGGGTCTGAAGAAAAATGACAACTTGAAATGCCTGAAGGACTCCTACATACCTTTTGATTTCCTTTATGAAAGATACGGTCACAACAACTCTTACCGTATCTTTGACGATGAGTTCTCAATCACCTCCCTTGGGTTGGATTCATCATAGGGTCTTTGTGTTTTTTATGTATTTCTTAGGCATGTTGGTATTCCCAATCCAAGGGGATAGAATCCATACTAGGCTGGCCATGGTAACCAAAACTTTGATGGATGGGATCGAGGGGGAGACATACACTATCGGCCCTATAATCATTGTAGACATGTACCGGGCTTTGGAGCGATGTCATAAAGGGTTCAGGTTCTTCGAGGGTTGTAACTTGTTTTTATAGGTCTGGTTGTTGGAACATCTCCAAAAGGGACAATACCGTCAAGAATTTCCGCGAAGGCCGTGGAATGATCACATAGCCTTCCATCATCCTAAAAGAATGGACTATATTCCAGATATGTTTGCTCAGCCAGAGGGCGCTGTGGGATGGGTACAACTTTTCGAAAATTTGATAGAGGAGATGGTCCAGTTGATGTTCGAGTGGTTCCCTACCAATGAGTTCATCATCAGGTCCAGATATTTTCCACACTTGGTGCTAATTGGGTTGAGGGGCATATACCCTTACGCTCCTCTCAGGGTTATGAGGCAAGCAGGCAGGAGACAAATCATACCAGGGGTCGCTAAGATGTGTCACTTGAGAGCAAATTTCCAAGTTGACGCCATCCCATATAAGAATGAAGTACAACATATGTGGACCTTGAAGATTATTGTGGAGAAGGATATTATCGAGCTACACCAATACCATACGGTCCACTCATACCTTTACCCTTCATGGTTGGAAGACAACATAGCTGGGATCTCTGAGCCAAAGGCTGGGCCAGGAAACCGGGTCATAGACGAGGTTGTTGAGGCAGAGGTGAACCATAGCAAGCTGCGGAAAAGAGTTCAAGAGTCTGAAGATGAGCATATGGCACAGCATAAGGCTGACATGGAGATGATTAATGAGTGGAAGGAGAGAGCTGCTAAATCCAGTGAAAGGCTGGAATATCTGGAGTATAGCTTGATAGAATTAGAGAGGAAGATGAGGAAGAGGGTCACTGACTGCCAGAATGCTGAAGGAAATGAAGGAGGGCCTCGAGAAAGGGCATTCCTGCTGCTGAACCTACGCGAGCTGGGAGAGTTGATCGACAAGAGCATCCAGTCTGGAGAGGGTCCTTCTAGAACCAAATAGATTAGATTTACCTGTTTTCCTTTCAAATGTAATAAGGCCAAGTTCCATTAGTGACATTATCTTATTTGGTTTCGTTTTGGGTTGTTTATTTTTACATAAATGAAATGAGGCAATCATTGGCACTAAATTTCTCAAAATTTATTTGTCGCAAGGCCTACCTCAGGCACAACAAGGTTCCCAATTTAGGACGCGAATTCACATTCCCGCAATATGTGTTTAAATACTACAAACATTTCAGAATCCTTACTAACTTGTTTACCTTTTATTTTTCTTTATTCTTTATTCCCATCCCCTAAAGGTTGGTTCACTCATACTGGCATCATCATCATATCACACCAGATCTAGAGGCCCTCCACCTCCTCCTCCTCCAAGCAATACGAAGAGCAAAGGAAAAACAAAATGAACGACTTAGGTGGTATTCCAAAAGAGAATGCTGAGAACGCAGAAACTTCAGATGGTCGAAGTACTCTGGCACCAAATGATCTAGTCTTAAGGTTGGAACAAAAGATATAGGAGCTACAGGGAGAGGTTGAGCAGTTCCGCAACTTGGAAAACTTATCCCTCACCCTGAATGTCCCCGACATAAACATAAAGAATCCAGTACCTCCCCAAAGCACATCAAACCAACATCCACAAAACCCTCATGCACTGCATCAATATGCAACCCCACCCCAAAATCTCAATCCCTTACCAATACTAACTCCGCCACAACATCACCATCAACCAACTCAGTACCCACTAACCGCCACTTATCACACTCCCCAGAACATGCCACAACTCATTCCCGATCCTCAAAACTCAACCAATGACCACTACTACACCCAGGCACCTGACACCTACCAAAATAACCCTATATACGTAGAAACCGTACCTCACTCTATCCAACCAACTTATTATACACCAGAATCCGCTGAGAAGGACATGTTCATTAAAAACATGACTAAAGAACTCAAGAAGTTGACAAGTCAGGTTCAGGGTGTCGAAGGCGGCAAAGGAATAGAAGGTTTGAACTATGAAGACTTATGCATACAGCTAGATGTAGAACTGCCAGAGGGTTACAAACCTCCTAAGTTCGAAATATTTGACGGTACAGGTGATCCCAAGGTTCATCTGAGGACCTATTGTGACAAGCTTGTCGGGTTCAGGAAAGACAAAAAGATCTGGATGAAACTCTTTATAAGAAGTCTTACTGGAGATGCTTTGTCCTGATACATCAGCCAAGATCCCAAGAAATGGTCCAATTGGGTGAGTATGGCGTCGGATTTCATGGACCAGTTCAGGTTCAATACCGAGAATGTACCAGATATTTTCTACATCCAGAATCTTAAGAAGAAACCCACTGAAACCTTCCGCGAGTATGCTACTCGTTGGAGGTCGGAAGCAGCCAAGGTCAGGCCATCTTTGGACGAGGAACAGATGAACAAGTTCTTCGTCAGAGCATAGGATCCGCAGTATTATGAAAGATTGATGGTTATTGAAAACCATAAGTTCTCTGATATCATCAAGCTTGGGGAAACAATTGAGGAAGGCATCAAAAGCAGGATGGTAACAAATTTTGAGGCATTATAGGCCACAAATAAGGCATTACAATCAAGCAGCATATCAAAGAAAAGAGAAGTTGGGGCAGTAATGTTGGCTCAAGGCCCGAAATCTCCACTTACATATCAAACACCTCCACCTACATATCAAACACCTTCACCCACATATCAAACACCTCCACTCACATACCAAGCACCACCACCCATATATCAACCCTCATCTCCCGGATATTCCCAACCAGCCACTACCTATCATACCTATAATTCCCAACCATCTCATTTCCAATCACCTCCACCCACCAAAATTTTCCAAGACCACGACCAAATTTTGACCGCAAGCCAGCCAGATAGTACACCGCTATTATTGAACCCATCGACCAGCTGTATGAAAAGTTGAAAGCCGTTGGTTAAGTCACCCCAATTTATGCTGTGGCACTAGAGAATCCATCCCAATGGGTTAACTCGAACAAAACTTGTGCATACCATTCTGGTATGAAAGGGCACAGTATTGACGAATGTCGAACATTGAAAGACAAAATCTAGACATTAATTGACAACAAGGTTATACAGGCAAAAGAAGCCACACCCAATGTCCGTAACAATCCTCTCCCGGACCACAGGGGTGGCGGGATACATGTGATAGAGATGGATGAATAATGGGATCCTAAGGGGTTGATCGGGCTTATTCGAGAAGGAGGTGACTTTAAAATTGTAGTCACACTTACTCCTATTGTAGTACAGACTCAGTCACCGATCGAAGTTGAGATAACTGCCTCAGTTCCATTTGAGGTATAGGTAGCTCCACCTGCGGCCACCCCTGTTCCATTTGAAGTGGAAGTGGCCACACCTTTCACGGTGACAGTATCAACCGTACCTCCTTTCAATTCAAAAGCAATACCTTGGGATTACGTTGCTGAAGCTAGGCGAAAGGGAAAGGCAAAAATGGAGGAATCTGATGCTGCACAAGGAATGACTAGGACTAGAAGGATCTACACACATGAACACTTAGGAAGACCAAGTAAAGATGCTGCCACCAAGCAACCTGTCATTGAGATAGGATCGGATGACCTTTGGAGGAAAGTACAGGCAAGGGAGTATTCCGTTGTTGATCATTTGAACAAAACCCCAACTCAAATATCCATCCTGTCACTGTTGCAAAATTCAGAGGTGCATAAGAACGCTTTAATAAAGGTGTTGAGTGAAGCTTATGTACCCAACAATATCACCTACGGAGAGATGGCTAATATGGTAGGGCAGGTGCTGGAAAGTCACAAGATAATCTTCCACGAAGATGAGTTGTCGCTTGAAGGGTTGAATCACAACAGAGCATTGCATATCATAGTGCAATTTGAAGACAAGTTCATTGCCAGGGTTTTGATTGATGGAGGTTCAAGCCTCAATATTTGTTCATTGGATACTCTGAAAAGGTTGAACAAAGGTTTTCATGAAATACAGGCAGGAAGCATGAACGTGAAAGCTTTCGATGGATCTCAAAGGGCCACGATCGGGAAAATTAACCTTTGCTTGCAGATGGGGCCAACTTGGTTCAACGTCGAATTTTAGGTGCTCGACATACCGTCCTCATACAATCTTCTGTTGGGCCGACCATGGATCCATGCCGCTGGGGCCATGGCTTCCACACTACATCAAGCCGTGAAATTCGAATGTAACCATCAAGAAGTGATCATTCACGGAGATGGGAGTAACCCTATTTACACCAGCCAAACCATCCCGGTTATGGGAAACAGGAGAAGGTTAGGAGGGGAAACCTATCATCACATTGAACGTGTCAACGCCATTGAGAAAGACAGATGGTGGAGAAACAAAATAGAGAGCATACTAGTATGGTCTGGGTATGAACCCGGCAAAGGGTTTGGAAAGAATCTCCAGGGTATCGCTAAACTGATATGGCTAAAGGGTCATGGTACTACCTTTGGGCTCGGATATCACTACATATGGAAAGAGTATAATGATTGGTCGCCTCTATGGCGCGGATCTTATTACCCTCTCGAGCAATCGGTGCTGCATCTGAATCAGACTTTTCACCAAGCTGACACAATATGGGGAACTTTAGAAGAAAAAGTATTAGTGGGGCTGAGGAATCTGTTCTTGGAGGATGAAGACATGGAATACAGTGCAATAACTAAGGAGGAGGAGGAAGAAGGCCTCACTATTCAGACTGTGGAGAAGGGAGCTATTTTATTCCTATAGCCATTCTAGGCATTTAAGATTTTCAGTAATTTGTTTTTAAGATTCACTTGTTTCAAAATAAATGCTCAATTCATTGAGTCGTACTCGTTTGGATGTTTTAAGTCTTCATCAAATGCATCGCTCTTTATTATTTATTACTATCTTTCATATTTTTCTTTCTACAGCGTTATTGTTACTTTTCCTGATGAACCGGTGACTGTGACATGTAATGAGGCAATGCAACATGACAATGGTGATTCGAATAAAGAAGATGAGATACCTGAGGAAGTTGTCAGGAAAGTTGAAAACTTTCAAAATAATCCTAAGTCCAACCTGGACTAAACCGAAGCAGCAAATTTGGGGAACGTCGAGACCACAAAGAAGACTCGCGTCAGCATTCACTTATCATCGACAGAGAAAAAGAATACATCTGTTTCTTAAAGGAGTATGAGGACATTTTTGCATGGTCATATGATGAAATGACCGGTCTAAGCACGTCCATAGTGGCTCACAAGTTGCCTACTAATCCCATGTGTCCGCCAGTGAAGAAGAAACTCAGAAAGTTCGAACCAAATATGAGCTTGAAAATCAAGGTGGAAGTTACCAAGCATATCAAAGCCAAAGTTCTCAGCGTTGTTGAGTATCCAACCTGGTTAGCTAACATTGTGCCAGTACCGAAGAAAGATGGGAAAGTCAGAGTATGTGTTGACTATCGGGATTTAAACAGAGCAAGTACCAAAGATGACTTTCCATTGCCAAATATACATATACTAATCGACAATTGTGCCAAACATGAACTCCAATCTTTTGTAGATTGCTTTGAGAGTTATCACCAGATCTGGATGGATGAAGAAGACACAGAGAAAACAACCTTTATTACGCCATGGGGGGTATACTGCTATAAGATGATGCCATTTGGTCTAAAGAACGTTGGGGCTACTTACATGAGAGCCATGACAACTATCTTCCATGATATGATACACAAGGAAATAGAGGGGTATGTGGACGACATCATTATCAAATCCAAGAGGGTCGCAGATCATATAGCAGACTTGAGAAAGTTCTTTGACAGGTTAAGGAGGTACAATCTGAAGTTGAACCCCGCAAAGTGTGCATTCAGGGTTCCCGCAGGAAAGTTACTAGGATTCATCGTCAGTCGTCGAAGGATCGAGTTGGATCCATCTAAAGTCAAGGCTATTTAGGAATTACCGCCACTTAGAAGCAAAAAGGACGTGATGAGCTTCCTAGGACGTCTCAACTATATCAGTCGCTTTATAGCACAGTCTACAGTTATATGTGAACTCATCTTCAAGGCGCTTAGGAAAGATGCCGAGAAAAGCTCGACCGAGGATTGTCAGAAAGCTTTTGACAAGATAAAGGAGTACCTGTCCACACCACCAGTTCTAGTCCCGCTAGAACCAGGACAACCTTTGCTAATCTATCTATCTGTATTGGATGGAGCCTTCGGATGTGTTCTGGGACAACATGACGAGATAGGGAGGAAGGAGCAAGTCATCTACTACCTAACTAAGAAATTCACACCTTATGAAGCACGGTATTCTCTGCTAGAGCACACTTGCTGTACTTTGACTTGGACGGCCTAGAAGTTGAAGCATTACTTCTGTGCCTATACTGCATATCTCCTATCCAAGATGGACCCTTTGAAGCACTTATTCAAGAAACCCATGCCAACTGGGAAGCTAGCCAAGTGGCAGATACTGTTGAGTGAGTTTGATATAGTCCACGTAACTCAAAAGGCAGTCAAAGGACAAGCATTGGCAGATCATCATGCTAAAAATCCGGTGGGAAGAGAATACGAACCTTTAAAAACGTATTTTCCTAATGAAGAGGTATCATTATGTAAGGCCCCGTGAAATTTTTACTCAAAAACCCGAAATCTTGTAGTGCCAAGTTAGGGATATGTGTTAGAAATTTTGTTCAGACCTTTTGGATTGATCTGTGCATTAAAAAGTTAAGGAATAAAGTTTTTCAGAAAAGCGCATTTCTGCGGTCACATAATAGCTATGCGGACCGCATAGTCACCGTAGAGTCAGACAGTGTGCTGGTTAGTTTTGAAGTCAACTATGCGGCTAATTATGCGATCGCATAATCAATATATGGGCCGCATAGTCATCGCATAATCTCCTTGGAATTTTGCGAGGGGCAGTTTTGCGGTGCATTATGCGACCGCAAAACAGGTATGCGGACCCCATTCTTGTCGCATACCCGAGCAGTTTTTTCATGTTTTGGGGGCCATTTTTGTGTTCCCTTTTGCGGGCCGTATGTCAATTATGCGATCGCAGATTGTGTCGGGGCACCTATTTTCTAACTTTTAAAACCCGACCCCATCCCATTAAAAACACCCCATTAGACCCCTTTTATGCTATTTTACTGCAAATAAAGTGAGAGAAGGAGTTCTAAAGGGAGAAACCAAGTCACTACAATCCTTGCCCAAATCTTTGGAGATTATCAAGTAAAATTTGCTAGGCCTTTATCCTAAGAGGTAAGAACTTGTGCCCTGATCTATGATTTCGAAATTTATATTAAAATAAGCAATTAACAAGTGGTTTCATGGGTATAAGGATTGATTACCTTGCATGCATAAATGATAATAGGGTATAGGGAGATTGTGAGTTAAAAAGATAGCAATTGGGGTGTATGATGATAAAAATCTCTCACAAAAGGGTTCTAAAATCACAATGCACACTTAGTGCTTGATAATATACTCAAATGAGATAGAATCTTAATTATGTCTCTAATTCTTGGTTCATCTTGTAATTCTCATAAAATAGATCAAGTTGCTAGGAATTCTGAAAATATTGTAAGAATTTAAGGAAAGCTCAATTGAGGTATGTATGGCTAAAACCCCCTCTTCTTAGAAATTAAGCTCCGTTGGTGTTTATGCAAATGTGGTAAGACTAAAATTTGGTTGATGTATCGATTGTTATTTCACATGAATTGGTTTTGCAATTATATATGTATACATGAAAGGTGTGCCTCAATGTGTGCAATGTACTGTTCTTGATATTTAAAGATGTGAGAAGAATATGAACCATGTGTTGAAATGCCTAGTCTTCAAGTCAAGATTAAAACTGAGATTGTCCTGCGTCAAGGTTAAAACTGAGATTGTCCTGCCAACTGTAAGCACGTGATTTTTGACCCTCCCCGAGAATTTTCACATTTTTAGCGTGAATATGTGAAATTGGGTCCAACACGGTCATTTTAACTATTTTTACTTTATTTCGGCGCAAAAAGAAAATTTCAAAAAAATATATATAAATTTTAGTTTATGTATCTCTCATAAACTTGAAAAAATACAAAAATTGTACTTTATTTTGGTACTTTATATAAATTCGAAAATTACAAAAATATAGTTCTATTAATGTTTGCAGTCATTATAACTTTGAAAAAATACAAAAATATTACGTCTTTATTAAAGAACGAAAATTACAAAAAAATAATTTTATTAATATTCTATAGTCATTTTTAACTTTGAAAAATACAAAAAATATTACTTCATATTTTATCTTAATATTTAAGAAAAACGAAAATTACAAAAAAAAATATAGTTTCATTAATATTTTGTAGCTATTTTAAATCTTTAAAAAAAATATATTTAAAAAAAGAGATAGTTTTGTTTAAATACTAGTCTTATTTTTGGTAGTTATTTTGCTTACATAGGACTAGTTAAGCAACGTGTTCCTATTTCTCGGGTCCTGGCAAAAGAATAATATTCGGGTTTAAAATACCCGGTTTTAGGCCTAATTTTCGGACCTAGCCCACAATAAACCGTGTCCAGGACACGTGGGGAACCCCACCACGCGTGGGGGACATATGCCTTGAACCCCACCACGCGTGGGGCTCATTTTTTGAGGGCAAAACATTACAAATACACGGACAAAACATGAAAGGGGGGGGATTTTTGGGAATTTTGGAATTTAAAAAAAAAAAGAGAAAAAAAAAAGAAAAAGAAAACAAGTACTGTTGACGCTTCTTCTTCATAAAAGAAGAAGAAGCTGTTGGCCTTAGCTCCGATTGCAAAACCCCTTGCTGAAAAAAAAAAACTCAACAAACGACCCTACTGACCACGACCACCCCTCCCGTCGTCAACCTTCGCGCCACCTCCCACGTCCAAAAACCCACGACGACCCTCCGTCTATAACCACCATCAACACTCCATGAATGACCACCCGACTCCTCCATCGCCGACCACTGCCACAACGCCATAACCACCATCCGAACGACCACTCCTCCAGTCCGTCGACCTCCATAACTTGCTGCCCCGTTCCGACGACCACGACCACTCCTCCACTGCTGCCGCTTCTACTCCCTACGTCCAAGCGACTGCCTGCAACATCCCGCCATGGACGACCCTTCCCCCTTTGCCATGGCTGACTGAAAAAACACACACACATACACCGGCTGAAGCCTAACTGAAAACGCACGAAAAGGTAGCCCAGAAGTGCTGTCCGGGGTGAGGTCCGTTGAGGTCGTCTTTGGTTCGTCGAGGTCCGGTACGTCGAGGTTGTTGTCCGAGGTTCCGAGGTTTCGTCGCGGGTCCAACGCATCGGACGATAATATCAAGTAGGTCATTTCTGTCCATGTCCTTCATATTTGTTGTTTAGTAACATGAACATGTGTTCGTTGAGATGCAATCCTAGTTCATGTGAATAGTATGCAAATGAGCGAGACATATTTACATGATGTTTGTAAGTTGCTATTTCTTGTTAATTAGCTCCGTATGATATTGAAATTTGTTCGGGAATGTATTTCTTTTGTTCCCTCATGTTAAGTAGTTATTCGGCATTTTGTTTCTTCACGCTCAGATTGTTGTTATCTCAATGTTTGTCTTAATAGTTGTTTGTACATGTAGTAGAAATGTTAAAATCATAGTAGTAATTTAATCCCGCGGAAAAATACTCGTTTCATCAAATAAGTTTAATCTACGATCCATGACCTCGCGAAGTAACAAAGAAATGTAGTCATTTTAGCCTTGTCTTTTTTTTTTTAAAATAAAAATATAAAAAAAAATATATGTAAAAATAAATAATAAATAATAATAAAAAATAATAAAAAAAATAATAAAAAAGAGATGAGCTTCGCTAAATAAAAAATGTACAAATTGCGGAGCCCTCGCAAAATATATGTATTAAATACTTAGATTCTGGGATGGGCCGTTTAGCAAATTTCGCGGCCCTACCAAAAAATAATAATGCGCTAGTTGCTTTAGGCGCGCCTTTAATAATGTTATCTCCCTAAACTTGGGTGTGCATTTCATGCGACCCAAATCCAAATCTCAAAACATCAAATAAAATGCGTTCCGGATTGTGGGTGCATTTCATGTGACGCAGTCCAAAGACGTGTTTTAAGCGATGTTCACATTCTTGTAAAAACAATAATAATAAAGCGGTTAAAAGTTAAAATTTGCACATAAGTTCATATTCGTATTTAAAAATCAGATAAATAAGCCGAATATAACAGTTGAGCGACCGTGCTAAAACCACGGAACTCGGGAATGCCTAACACCTTCTCCCGGGTTAACAGAATTCCTTATCTAGATTTCTGGTACGCAGACTGTAATATAGAGTCATTATTTTCCTCGATTCGGGATAAAAATTGGTGACTTGGGACACCCTAAATCTCCCAAGTGGCGACTCTGAAATAATTAAACGAATCCCGTTTCGATTGTCCTTTAATTGGAAAAAACTCCCTCTGCGCCCCCCGGGCGCGGAAAAAGGAGGTGTGACAGCTCTGGCGACTCCGCTGGGGAGTAATAACCCAGAACCACTGGTTCAGGGTTAGAAATTCGAGCTTAGATAAATTGTTATATTTGGCTTTATCTGATTTTTTACATGTTTTAAGCCTAATGTGCTAAATGTTGCTTTTACCGCTTTGATATTATGTGAACTGTATATAAATTGTGCCGAAACCCATCTTCTCTCTGAGTCTTCTAAATCATGAAGAAGGGCGTACTTCGTATGACTTCTTTTCTGTATAGTGTCAAATCCCAATTTAGAACGAGGTTCGGATAAGTTGCTAAGCCGGTGAAGCTTCTGTATTCCCGGTACGCTGCCCCCCCTCGGCTCGAGCTGTCCGCTCGGGTAAGCCAGGTCTAGAACAAACACCCAGGTTCTGAACCTAGTATAACAAAGCCACATGCCGGATCCCTAGTAGGAACGTTTATTTGCATCATGTGCATTTGACTTAGGGGACTCAACACAGGGGTTGGGTCCGTCTAGGACAAGCAACCTGAAAATAATAGACCATCTTATGACATCCTATGTGCTACATGTTGTATTTAGTCAAGGGCGTATGGGTCATTGGGTCATTCCCAGCATAATGTTATTTTAATCAAAGCATGGGGAACATTTGTGGAATCCAAGAAGCCTTGGAATTCCCTATGTCCCCCACGCTTGCTTTTTGGGAAAACACATGGGGAACATTTGTGGAATCCAAGAAGTCTTGGAATTCCCATATGTCCCCCACGCTTCATATGTTGGGAAAAGCGCATGAGGAGCATTTGCGGAATCCAAGAAGTCTTGGAAATCGTTATGTCTCCCATGCCACATTTTTAAAAGAAATAATAAATAAAAAAAATTTACAAATAAAACAAAGCATGAAAATTCAAAAAGATTTTGTATGTTTTCATTATTTTCCACAGATTAAAAATAAAATCGTGAAAAAGAGGAGAAAATAACAGCATAGAAGTCCGAGTAGAGTCGAAACTCTGCCGAAATTTTAAAAAAATGAAAAAATGTCTTGTTAGTTTGTTATATTAAAAGCAAAGGAAAAATAAAAAAAATCACCATTGTTCTGTTTGTTTTTAAAAAAATATTAAAGAAAATAGTTTGTTTTGCCATTAAATGAAAAAGAGTTTGTTTTTTTTAAAAAAAAAATGTTTTATTTTGTTTGTCTATGAAAATGCCAGAAATAAAAATAAAAAGAGTTTTATTATTTGTTCCAAAAATAAGTATATATAATCCAAAAAAAAAATCAAAAGAAAGTTCAAAATTCAAAAAAGATAAAATAGATAAATAAAAATCCGAAAATATTTTGATTCTTCTTTAGAAAATTCAGAAAAAAAACATTTTAGAAGCATTTCTTTTATTAAAGGTAAAATTCCAAAAAATATTTTCTTCTTCTTCTTTAGAATAAAAAAAAAAGCAAATGAAATTCAAAAATATATCTTAGAAGTGTTTCTTTTAAAAAGAAAATCAATAAAAAAATGCTTCCTTTCTTCTTTTAAAGTAGTTCTTTTGCCCGAACTACGCGGGTTTGATTCTCACCGGATGTGAGATACGTAGGCAACCCTCATCGGGTCCAACCCCACCTTTTGCTAAAATAGCCAAAAATCAAAAATTTTAATCTTGTCATAATTAAGTCGGGTGATGTCTAACCCACCTTTTGCTAAAATAGCCAAAAAACAAATATATGTCAAATTTTAGCTTTGTCATAAAGAAGTCGGGTGACGTTGTTTTATCAAGACATAGCCGAATGTTCCCGAAAGGGACGCCGGAAGGCTGACTTTGCATAAACAGCCACCTTTGGGTCATGTTTTGGATTTGGTCCAATTGGCCCACACAGCCTTAAAAATCTTCGTTCCCGAGACGTTGAAAGGCCGTGCTTGCAATATTGAGTTTTCTAATTTGGAAAAAATGATAAAAAGAGTCGTAAATAAGTCAGGTGATGTTGTTTTGCCATAAAGGGCCGAATGTTCCCGAAAGGGACGCCGGAAGGCTGACTTGGCATAAAAAGCCACCTTTGGGTCATTTTGAGATATGGACCCACACAGCCTTATAAATCTTCGTCCCCGAGGCGCTGAAGGGCCGTGTTTACAACGCCAAGTCTTTTATTGTAATTTTTAAAAGAAAAAAAAATCAAAGAGTCAGCGGTCATGTGAATACCGTCTTTTGTCATAATAAGCCGAGCCAGCTTCGGCCGCGTCTTAAACCGTTCTTGCCGAAATAGCCTTAGAGTATCTTTCAGTTGTCGAAAGGTTATTTTCGTAAAAGAATGGACAAGTTTCAAAGTGTCAAAATAATCCTCCCCGGCCTCAAAATTCATGAGAAAATTGGAAGGGGCCACATTTGCAAAAAAAAATAACCATTTGGTTGCATTTTTCGAACAGAGAAAGGGAGCTGGAATTTTGTTTTAAGTCTACCAATCTTTTGATTAGAACATGCGGGTTGTTTAATTTTCAAGCTGGTGGGTAATCTTTAAATCCTTGAAACCCAGTTTGTTTTAAATTTTTTAAAAAATGTGTGTTTAGTGTTGTTTATCTTTTATTGGTCCGAACTACGCAAGGTCTGATTCATGCAGGGACATGATACGTAGGCAATCTCCATAAGATTCGACCACCACTAAAATAAAAAATAAAAAAAATATATATAATAATAAATAAATAAAAGAGAGTGTGGAAGATTTTTAGGGGGCACAATTGTCTAACTGCTTAGGTACATTGTATCTCTGATATATGATTGTCTGTCCAATGCCCTAACACTAACGTGATGACTTCCCTTTGATGTGTCCATAAAAAGAGAGTGGTTGGTTGTGGTAACTCCTCCTTGCAAAGCAAAATCAAAGGACAATGGCTCAGAACCGCAGAACCGAGTGGGTCAGTACTGATGACCGACAACAATTGGTCGAACTGAACAACGGGTTGGTAGAAGAAGTGAAAATGCTGAGACAGCATGTGGCAGACATGTATCAGGCATGGATAACAGGAAAAGCACCACCCCCTCCACCGCCAAGTCTCTTGAACTCGGTCAATTCCCAAGCACCCAACACCATAATGGAAGATCCCCCATACTCTCCATCCCAACCCACTTATGGCAGCCTTCCCAGCTACCCGAGTAGCTCCATCGCTCCCCAATGCTTCTCCGCTCCCCAACACCACTTCTTTCCCCGCCATACTTCACTTTCCAGGCACCCGGCTCCACAAAATGCCTACCCACCTACACAAGCCTACCAAAAGCCACCTGGATCAGGTTTTCGGCCCTGTCAACATGCAAGAATGAAGAGGTTGCTGAAACGAGGAAATGCTCTCGCCCCCATCGGGTTATCTTATGCCAGTCTGTTTGAAAGGCTAAGGCATGCTGGTTCGATTGAGCCACTCCCCGCATGTACTATAAATCCGCTTGCAAGGAGCTTTGATCCGGCAGCACGATGCGCCTACCACTCCAATGTCATAGGGCACAACATTGAGAGCTGTCATAGCTGGAGAAAGGAAGTAGAGAAAATGATCCGAGAAGGGCGGGTTGCAATTAATAACAGTGACATGGGGCACTCGAACCTCCTCGAGAATTCTCCGACGGAGGTTGATGAGGTTGAAGCTGGGTAATGGTCTCGGCAGTATTGATGCAAAGCTCAGTGGCTAAAATGCCAATTCTGATAAAGTGGGAGGACGTTTTTGTTCCTGGGTCAGCAAGAGAGAAGCTTGTGGTGGCTCATTTTGTTGTCATTTCTGTTGTTCGGATTATTAGGGTGATGAGTCGGATGATGTCTTGTCCAGTTGGTTTTTAGGATTTTGTTCTGGATTGTTTTGTTTGTTTTGTTATTTAAACCATTTCACCGGTAGTCTAATACCAAGTCCGGTCTTTTATTATTTCCAGTCATCTTTTTGTTTAGTCCTTTTACCATCTTTTGTTCGATGCCGATTCTAGGGACATAACATGCGCACCCAGTTTGGGCCTAATCTTAAAAGTTAATCCAAACCCTGGAGAGGTGATCAGAATAGTTAAAGGAAAATAAGAACGGTTGAGATCATACAGAGCTCGAGTCATGTGGAACTGGGGCAAGTTAAACACAAAACCGTTAAAGAAAGATTCGCCTAAATTGGCATGAGGGTCATTCATAATAAGGAGAATGAGAGTGTCGCCCAACGGTGCTTTAGAAGGGACAAATGACCAAACAAATGTTGAATATAATTGTCAAGTCCAGCACCACCAGAAGAGACTACGAATTTAAACTGTATTGTTTGCACTTTGCATGTTTTGAAGACTGGAATGACGAAGGCATTTTGTTCTGCTACCCAAACACTTTATCCTTCGTTAACCCCTTTTGAGCCTTATTTATTTTCTTTCATACCCCTCGTTCGGAATTAGTAGCAACGAATAAAATACGCGAGCATGGCAGGTAAGAGAAAAGAAAGAAAAGAAAACAACAAAATGGAAAAAGAAGAATAAAAGAAAAAAGGAGAGAAAGAAAAAACGACAAAAAGAAAGGAGAAATGAAAGAGAAAAGAAAAGAAAAGTGATAACAAAAAAAAAAAAAAAAAAGAAGAGAAAGTCAGATGAAAAAGAGGAATTGGGAACTACGTTTGACCTGATTCCTCAAAGAGGATACGTAGGCGCTTCACGGCTCGGTCATAGTTTTGAAAAATGAAAAAAAATCAATTAAAATATCCCCAAGCAAGAAACTGGGGCAAAAGTTGCGTTTGTTGTAAATAAATCTAATTCCGAAGGTTGTAATTAATAACCCAAAATTAATGCATTTTTTGAGCCTTTTATACCCTTTCTTTCTAGCCCTATCCAAAACCCACATTACGGTCCAAAGAAAGACCTTCTGACCAGCCTTCAAAAGATGCCAAGTCAGACAAATGAAGAGTCTTACCGGCGAACATAACATTCTATTCCACAGCATAAGGGACTCTAATCTCCAGCAGAAAGAGTCATGCCGACGACACTCCAAATCCCCAGCTGGAAAATGATACAAATGAGAGAGTCTTATCGGTGAAAACCTTCACAGGCACCATAAGGCGATGAAAGCTGAGAGAAAACCAAAATGAGAGAGGCTTGATAGTGAAAACCCTTCGGGCACTGCAAGTCGAATAAGATTGGGAATCAGATGGGGAATCGCCAATTGAGGATCTTGAAAGATGATTGGCGGTAAAGGATAGGCCACATACGCATGTCATGGCCATTAGAGTCGGTATCTGCATTTGATAGGGTTTTTATTTATAGTTTCTTTTGTTAAAGAGTCATGTTTCTTCCTTTGTCTTTTTATCCTGTTCCCTTTCATCTTTTTCCTTTCATAGAAAAATCCCCAATAGAGTATGTCTGGTCAGAACAGGTATGAAATGACTTCAAATAGGCCATCAGCTTTCCAAAATGAGATCTGACTAGTACATCCAAGTGGTATAGTCAGTAGGGAGCAAACGCGAGGCCAGTGTCAAGAAACATATCCCCAGCAAAGGGAATTGACAAAAGGATTGACAAGCGTCAAGAGGGATATCCTTGCCAAAACCAAGGTTATAAACCTCAAAGCAAGGAGAGCAGTGAGCATGATTTGGCGAAATCAATGCTAGACTAAAAGGTCGGGGAAAATGCCAGTTTCCAAGCTATGCCACAAAAGAAGAGGGATATCCCCCAGCAGGAAGGGATTATCCCTAGCACATAATATCATCCCCAACAAGTTGTGCAACGCAAAGCAAGGAAGGAAAAAAGGAAAAGCCATCCCATTGGGAGTATCACAACCAACCACCATGTTTTAAACTAACAATTTTGTTTGATTTGAAACAGGTAAGGGAAATGGCATTGAGGCAGAAACGCATGCCACAAGGGATATTATCAAACTGGGGCAGAAAATTTTCCTTCCATTTAGAAAATTTTCTGGAAGTCAGGTACCCCCAGCTGATAACATTTTACCCCCCAACAGGTAAGTAAATCAAGGGAGGTATTCTTTGAAGGGAGAAGCTATGCAAAAACAAAACAAAAATAAAAAAGGGAATAGAAAAAAAAAAAAGAATAATAATAAAAATGGGGAAGGTAGAAAAGGAAAATTCATCCCAACCCCCAGCAAGTATTCAAGGTGAGACATTTTCAAATCTGAAGGATATGTTGGGTTCATCCGCCCTCAAATAGGATATGTTTGGGTTCATCCGCCCTCGAATAGGATATTTTTGGGTTCATCCGCCCTCAAATAGGATATGTTGGGTTCATCCGCCCTCAAATAGGATATGTCGGGTTCATCCGCCCTCAAATAGGATCTGTCGGGTTAATCCGCCCTCAAATAGGATCTGTCGGGTTCATCCGCCCTCAAATAGGATCTGTCGGGTTCATCCGCCCTCAAATAGGATCTGTCGGGTTAATCCGCCCTCAAATAGGATCTGTCGGGTTAATCCGCCCTCAAATAGGATCTGTCGGGTTAATCCGCCCTCAAATAGGATCTGTTGGGTTAATCCGCCCTCAAATAGGATCTGTCGGGTTCATCCGCCCTCAAATAGGATATGTTGGGTTCATCCGCCCTCAAATAGGATCTGTTGGGTTAATCCGCCCTCAAATAGGATCTGTCGGGTTCATCCGCCCTCAAATAGGATATGTCGGGTTCATCCGCCCTCAAATAGGATCTGTTGGGTTAATCCGCCCTCAAATAGGATCTGTCGGGTTCATCCGCCCTCAAATAGGATATGTTGGGTTCATCCGCCCTCAAATAGGATCTGTCGGGTTAATCCGCCCTCAAATAGGATCTGTCGGGTTCATCCGCCCTCAAATAGGATCTGTTGGGTTAATCCGCCCTCAAATAGGATATGTTGGGTTCATCCGCCCTCAAATAGGATCTGTTGGGTTCATCCGCCCTCAAATAGGATATGTCGGGTTCATCCGCCCTCAAATAGGATCTGTTGGGTTAATCCGCCCTCAAATAGGATCTGTCGGGTTAATCCGCCCTCAAATAGGATATGTTGGGCTCATCCGCCCTCAAATAGGATCTGCCGGGTTCATCCGCCCTCAAATAGGATCTGTTGGGTTCATCCGCCCTCAAATAGGATCTGTCGGGTTCATCCGCCCTCAAATAGGATATGTCGGGTTCATCCGCCCTCAAATAGGATATGTTGGTTTCAGTCTTTTTATTTTAAGTTTTGAAGACAGGCGCCCACCTGAATAACGAGAGGAATACATTCAGTCTTTACTTTTAAGTGTTGAAACCAGGCGCCCACCTGTATAACGAGAGGAATACATTTCAGTCTTTTTTACTTTCAAGTGTTGAAATTGGGAGCCCGCCCAGATAACAGAGGCATAAATTCAGTCTTTTTATTTTTAAGTGTTGAAATTGGGAGCCCGCCCAGATAACAGAGGCATACATTCAGTCTTTTATTTTAAGTGTTGAAATTGGGAGCCCGCCCAGATAACAGAGGCATACATTCAGTTTTTTATTTTCAGATGTTGAAATTGGGAGCCCGCCCAGATAACAGAGGCATACATTCCACGCCTTTACCCATAGGAGACGCACTTCCTAAGAAAGTTTCACCAGTAGGAGACGCACTTCCTAAGCAAGTTTCACCAGTAGGAGACGCACTTCCTAAGCAAAGTTTCACCAGTAGGAGACGCACTTCCTAAGAAAGTTTCACCAGTAGGAGACGCACTTCCTAAGCAAGTTTTATCAGTAGGAGACGCACTTCCTAAGATAAGTTTCACCAGTAGGAGACGCACTTCCTAAGCAAGTTTCACCAGTAGGAGACGCACTTCCTAAATCCATTGTACCAGTAGGAGACGCACTTCCTAAAAAGTTTCACCAGTAGGAGACGCACTTCCTAAGTTTATTTCACCAATAGGAGACGCACTTCCTAAGTTTCAGTTTCACCAATAGGAGACGCACTTCCTAAGTTTCAGTTTCACCAGTAGGAGACGCACTTCCTAAGTTTCAGTTTCACCAATAGGAGACGCACTTCCTAAGTTTCACCAGTAGGAGACGCACTTCCTAAGTTAATTTCACCGATAGGAGACGCACTTCCTAAGTTTATTTCACCAATAGGAGACGCACTTCCTAGGTTCAGTTTCACCAATAGGAGACGCACTTCCTAAGCAAGTTTCACCAATAGGAGACGCACTTCCTAAGCAAGTTTCACCAATAGGAGACGCACTTCCTAAGTTAATTCCACCGATAGGAGACGCACTTCCTAAGTTTATTTCACCAATAGGAGACGCACTTCCTAGGTTCAGTTTCACCAATAGGAGACGCACTTCCTAAGCAAGTTTCACCAATAGGAGACGCACTTCCTAAGTTAATTCCACCGATAGGAGACGCACTTCCTAAGTTTATTTCACCAATAGGAGACGCACTTCCTAGGTTCAGTTTCACCAATAGGAGACGCACTTCCTAAGCAAGTTTTACCCAGTAGGAGACGCACTTCCTAAGAACAGTTTTCCCAATAGGAGACGCACTTCCTAAGCAAGCTTCACCAGTAGGAGACGCACTTCCTAATTTGATTCATTTTAAGTTCGACCATAGGAGACACCATTCCTAGTCCAGTTTTTGAAGTTTACCCGTAGGAGACGCACTTCCTAGTCGAGATTTTATTCATAGGAGACGCACTTCCTAGTTCTAGTCACTGAAGTTTTCACCCTTAGGAGACACACTTCCTAGTTTAGCTCATTCCGATTCAACCATAGAAGACACACTTTCTAGTTTGAGTCATTGAGGTTTTTATTTTAGCAGACACATTTGCTAGCAAGAGTTTTGGTTTTACTCCTAGGAGATGCACATCCTAGCCTAGTCTTTAGTTTACTCTCATCATTGCATCAGTAGTGTAAGTGAGTTACAATTTTGCTAACGACTCACAAACCTTCCCAGTACAAACTGGGTTAGGAAATTTTGTTTGTTTTGTTTGTTTTGATTGTCAGGGACCCGCCTGTAGAACGGAGAAAACATTTTTCAAAATCAAGCAGTGACCCACTGGAGAGCAGAAGGATTACAACAAAAATCCCCAGCACTCAATCCAAGATAGAAGCAACAAGAATCTCGCCCCAAGAATGCGAGTCAACAGTCTGAGAGGGTCAACAAAAGCTAGTCACAAAAAACAAAAAGAAAAAAAGAAGAAGAAAAAGAAAAAGAGAAAAATGAATGAATCCGAAGCACGGATGTGGAGAACAAATGTGATCTGCTCAAGAACTAGCGCCTACAAAAGTATCAAGGTTCAAGTCCAAAAGTCTGTATGAAGCACCATTCAAGACTCAAGACCAAGTTTCAGAAGACTTAAGAGATAGGAATCCTTGTAACTAGTAGCTGATAGGCTTAGTTAGTCTTTTTCAGTTTTCATTTTTGTTGTAATGACAGGACCGCGGACCGGAACCTCGACGGAACGGCACCTCGATCGGCTCTCCACCTCGGTACACTTCACTATCTCTCTCATTCCCGAACTACACGTGGCCTGATTCCTGTATAACCAAGGATATGTAGGCAGCTCAGGTACCAGGGCTCGGTCACATTCCCTCCCTTTCCTTAAGTGTAGTCCGTCCAAGTAATGGTCGGGTCAAAAACACGTCCAGTCGTTCTTTGTCGGAAAACTCTTCGTGTTTCCAGTCAAAGAGGGGCAGCTGTAAGCACGTGATTTTTGACCCTCCCCGAGAATTTTCACATTTTTAGCGTGAATATGTGAAATTGGGTCCAACACGGTCATTTTAACTATTTTTACTTTATTTCGGCGCAAAAAGAAAATTTCAAAAAAATATATATAAATTTTAGTTTATGTATCTCTCATAAACTTGAAAAATACAAAAATTGTACTTTATTTTGGTACTTTATATAAATTCGAAAATTACAAAAATATAGTTCTATTAATGTTTGCAGTCATTATAACTTTGAAAAAATACAAAAATATTACGTCTTTATTAAAGAACGAAAATTACAAAAAAATAATTTTATTAATATTCTATAGTCATTTTTAACTTTGAAAAATACAAAAAATATTACTTCATATTTTATCTTAATATTTAAGAAAAACGAAAATTACAAAAAAAAAAATATAGTTTCATTAATATTTTGTAGCTATTTTAAATCTTTAAAAAAAATATATTTAAAAAAAGAGATAGTTTTGTTTAAATACTAGTCTTATTTTTGGTAGTTATTTTGCTTACATAGGACTAGTTAAGCAACGTGTTCCTATTTCTCGGGTCCTGGCAAAAGAATAATATTCGGGTTTAAAATACCCGGTTTTAGGCCTAATTTTCGGACCTAGCCCACAATAAACCGTGTCCAGGACACGTGGGGAACCCCACCACGCGTGGGGGACATATGCCTTGAACCCCACCACGCGTGGGGCTCATTTTTTGAGGGCAAAACATTACAAATACACGGACAAAACATGAAAGGGGGGGGATTTTTGGGAATTTTGGAATTTAAAAAAAAAGAAAAAAAAAGAAAAAGAAAACAAGTACTGTTGACGCTTCTTCTTCATAAAAGAAGAAGAAGCTGTTGGCCTTAGCTCCGATTGCAAAACCCCTTGCTGAAAAAAAAACTCAACAAACGACCCTACTGACCACGACCACCCCTCCCGTCGTCAACCTTCGCGCCACCTCCCACGTCCAAAAACCCACGACGACCCTCCGTCTATAACCACCATCAACACTCCATGAATGACCACCCGACTCCTCCATCGCCGACCACTGCCACAACGCCATAACCACCATCCGAACGACCACTCCTCCAGTCCGTCGACCTCCATAACTTGCTGCCCCGTTCCGACGACCACGACCACTCCTCCACTGCTGCCGCTTCTACTCCCTACGTCCAAGCGACTGCCTGCAACATCCCGCCATGGACGACCCTTCCCCCTTTGCCATGGCTGACTGAAAAAACACACACACATACACCGGCTGAAGCCTAACTGAAAACGCACGAAAAGGTAGCCCAGAAGTGCTGTCCGGGGTGAGGTCCGTTGAGGTCGTCTTTGGTTCGTCGAGGTCCGGTACGTCGAGGTTGTTGTCCGAGGTTCCGAGGTTTCGTCGCGGGTCCAACGCATCGGACGATAATATCAAGTAGGTCATTTCTGTCCATGTCCTTCATATTTGTTGTTTAGTAACATGAACATGTGTTCGTTGAGATGCAATCCTAGTTCATGTGAATAGTATGCAAATGAGCGAGACATATTCACATGATGTTTGTAAGTTGCTATTTCTTGTTAATTAGCTCCGTATGATATTGAAATTTGTTCGGGAATGTATTTCTTTTGTTCCCTCATGTTAAGTAGTTATTCGGCATTTTGTTTCTTCACGCTCAGATTGTTGTTATCTCAATGTTTGTCTTAATAGTTGTTTGTACATGTAGTAGAAATGTTAAAATCATAGTAGTAATTTAATCCCGCGGAAAAATACTCGTTTCATCAAATAAGTTTAATCTACGATCCATGACCTCGCGAAGTAACAAAGAAATGTAGTCATTTTAGCCTTGTCTTTTTTTTTTTAAAAAAATAATATATAAAAAAAAATATATGTAAAAATAAATAATAAATAATAATAAAAAATAATAAAAAAAATAATAAAAAAGAGATGAGCTTCGCTAAATAAAAAATGTACAAATTGCGGAGCCCTCGCAAAATATATGTATTAAATACTTAGATTCTGGGATGGGCCGTTTAGCAAATTTCGCGGCCCTACCAAAAAATAATAATGCGCTAGTTGCTTTAGGCGCGCCTTTAATAATGTTATCTCCCTAAACTTGGGTGTGCATTTCATGCGACCCAAATCCAAATCTCAAAACATCAAATAAAATGCGTTCCGGATTGTGGGTGCATTTCATGTGACGCAGTCCAAAGACGTGTTTTAAGCGATGTTCACATTCTTGTAAAAACAATAATAATAAAGCGGTTAAAAGTTAAAATTTGCACATAAGTTCATATTCGTATTTAAAAATCAGATAAATAAGCCGAATATAACAGTTGAGCGACCGTGCTAAAACCACGGAACTCGGGAATGCCTAACACCTTCTCCCGGGTTAACAGAATTCCTTATCTAGATTTCTGGTACGCAGACTGTAATATAGAGTCATTATTTTCCTCGATTCGGGATAAAAATTGGTGACTTGGGACACCCTAAATCTCCCAAGTGGCGACTCTGAAATAATTAAACGAATCCCGTTTCGATTGTCCTTTAATTGGAAAAACTCCCTTGCACCCTCGCGGGCGCGGAAAAAGGAGGTGTGACACCAACTATGTGAAATCTTACCTATGCTTACAACCTAAATTGCTTTTGTATGTGCCTATGATCCTAAACGGCAAGGTTAACATTGAAAGTGGAAATGATGTGATAATTGTGGCCCTAAGTGCCTATGAATTGATATATGTGAAATAAAGATTGAAATGAGGTGATTAATGATAAAGGAACAACGTCTTGGTAAGGCGGCCTAGCCAATCAGGCCGTGATCGGATGCCATGCCGCACACATGGTGGTATTATGCTAATATTGAATTTTGTAAAGTTAGAACGGGATTGTGATTGAGGTATATGTCTCAAATGAGGCAACCTAGCCGATCGGGTCCGCTCAAGAAAGAGGTGGTATTGTGAATGATGATGAATAGTATTAAATCCCCAACTAAAGCTATCGAAATTATGTGAAAGTTATATGATTCTTTTATTTGATGATGTGGTGTTCAGTTAAAGCTTTTGATTGTCCCTTGTGATTTTCTTGTTCTTGTATGATAGTTCTTTCTAATGAGATGGTGTTTAGTTATACATACTAGTGCTATTCCATGGTACTAACATCCCTTTTGCCGGAGGCGCTACATTTTTGAATGAATGTAGGTGGTTCTATAGCGGACAGTGCCGATCGCAGGTAGCGGAGTATCCTCCTCTCAGAAGTCTTGGTTAGCCCCTTTCCTTCAGGGGTTATGATGTACACCTTTTGTTATAAAATTTCCACTTTTGAGGTATAGACGGGGCCTTGTTGCCGGTGTTATTGTAACTGTCTTTTGTATCCTTAGAGGCTCCGTAGACATTTGTGTAGGTTATGTTCGGGTATTGGAGGGGTCACTAGACTATGTTGTAATTCTAAACTCTTGTTTCCTATAAACTGTAACTGCATAATATTTTGGGAATATAACTATAGTTTAAGGGTTATAATAGAAAATGAACTAGCGATGTTGTATGAATGATCTTTATTACTATCTAAATTAAATGAAAGCATGATTTCTTGATCATAGTGAGTTGGGTAGAAGGTGTCAAAAAGGCTTGCTCATTTGGGTTCACTCGATTGAGCGACAAATTTGGTATCAGAGCCTAAGGTTTTAAAGTGTCCTGGGATGTCTCGGAGCCGTGTCTAGTAGAGTCCTTCTTATCGGTGTGTAGTCGACCACATCTATAAGTTGGAGGCTACTTGGGCATTTCGGAATGACACCCTTCTTTGATATTATGGATCGTGCGGCAATCGTGAAAATATTCATCCTCTAACTAGTGCATTCCTTTAATTTTCGGTACATGGAACCAAAGAAGAAAGCTAGAACTGGCCAAGGATCCAACGCTGCCCCGGGAGCGGCAGTCGATTCCGTAATTGATAATGCGGGTGAGAACCCGAGGGGTGAGGACAATTCCCCAACTAGTACACTGCCTGGTTCTATTGCACCAGTTCCTACATCTGCTAAAGGTGCTACTATCCCTCCCATTGATATTCCTGTTCCACCTCCAACCCCAGCTTCTGGTTCCGATATCTCTAATGGGGATCTTAGGAGAGCTATCCAAATGCTTACTCGGCTAGTGGCCTCTCAGGCCCAAAGGTCAAATGTTGCACCCATTTCATCTAGCTAGCAAGGGGATTCCACCAGTTCCAGGGTGAACAGATTTCTTCAGTTAGACCCTCCAGTATTTACGGGTGCAAATCTAGAAGAACACCCCTAGAATTTTATTGATGAGATGCACAAGACCCTCAGGGTTATGCGTGCAACTGAGACAGAGGGAGTAGAATTGGTTGCCTACCACCTGAAAGAGCTGGCCTATTCATGGTTTGAGTTGTGGGAAGGTTCGCGTGAGGAGGGGAGTCCTCCGGCGAGGTGGAGCGAGTTTTTCGATGCCTTTGTAGATAATTTCCTACCTGCTAAGACAAGGGCAGCTCGTGCAACAGAGTTTGAGAATCTGAAGCAAGGTAGCAGGAGTGTGTGGGAGTACCACATGGAGTTGCTCACCTGTCCAATTATGTTATTCACATGTTGCCTACGATGGAAGCCAGGGTGCCCCGGTTTGTTCAAGGCCTTAATCCTTTGACTATCAATCAGCCTTCTACAACTGCCTTGAATTCTGACATGAATTATGGGAAGATGGTGGCATTTTCTCATGCCACAAAGAACCGTAAACTGAAGAATAGAATGGAGAGAGAGGGTAACAACAAGGCCCGGTCTACGGGCAACATGGGAGAGTCACTAGGTGAGGGAAGATCAGCTTTCATAGGAGGATCATCAGGGTCGTCCCAGTCTGTTGCACAATCTTTAGCTAGTGCACTGCCATCAGGGCCCAACCAACAGCAACAGTGGAGTCGTTTCAGGCCCGATCAGGGCAACAGGGGATCCCACCAGCGGGGTAGGTCAGGAGAGAGATCCTGGTAGCAGCAGATGTCCCTGTGCCCCAGGTTCGGGAAGATGCACTCAGGGATTTGCTATTTAGAGTTACCTGTATGCTATGGATGTGGGATGAGGGGTCATATTTAGAGGCATTGCGTGTATCCCTCTAGGAAGAGAGTAGGGGCACAGCACATCCAGTCAGCCCAGCAGCTGTTATATCTTTAGCCCCCTCTCCAGCTCGAGGTACCCCAGCACCCGCGGGGTGTGGTGCAGTTAAGGGTAGTGGGCAGAGTTCGGGAGGACCTAGCCGGTTCTATGCTATAAGTGGTCGCCAGACTGTAGAGGCTTCTCCAGATGTTGTTACAGGTATTCTGACTGTCCAATCTCATGATGTGTATGCACTTATTTACCCTGGTTCCACTTTGTCCTATGTTACCCCTTATGTTGCTATGGAATTTGGGATAGAACCAGAACAGCTTCATGAACCATTCTTGGTATCTACTCTGGTGAGTGAGCCTATTACGGCTGCATAAGTTTATAAAGGTTGTGTTGTTACGGTACGTGGTAGGGAAACCATGGCCGATCTTATTGAATTGGGGATGGTCGATTTTGATGTAATAATGGGAATGGATTGGCTTTATTCATGTTTTGCCAAACTTGATTGTCCAACTAGAACTATGAGGCTTGAGTTTCCTAATGAGCCCGTTGTTGAATGGAAGGGAGATAATGCAGTGCCAAAAGGTCGGTTTATTTCTTACCCTAAGGCGGCAAAGATGATCAAGAAGGAGTGTATTTATCATTTAGTCCGGGTTATGGACACCGATGTCGAGGCACCTAGCCTTGAGTCTGTGCCAGTTGTGAATGAATTTTCGGATGTCTTTCTAGATGAGCTCCTTGGGATCCCACCAGACAGGGAGATTTATTTTGGGATCGGCATGATGTTAGGCATGCAACCTACATCAATTCCACCTTACAGAATGGCATCGGCAGAATTGAAAGAGCTAAAAGAACAATTGAAGGATTTTCTAGAAAAGGGCTTCATCCGGCCGAGTGTGTCACCATGGGGTGCATCAGTTTTGTTTGTAAGGAAGAAAGATGGGTCTCTAAGAATGTGTATTGACTATCGACAACTTAACAAAGTCACAATCAAAAATAAATACCCTCTACCAAGGATAGATGAGTTGTTTGATCAATTATAAGGTGCTACGTGTTTCTCAAAAATTGACTTGCGGTCCGGGTATCATCAATTGAAGATAAGGGAGTAGGATATTCCAAAAATAGCTTTTAGGACTCGGTATGGGCACTTTGAATTTCTGGTGATGTCTTTTGGGCTAACAAATGCCCTGGCAGCTTTCATGGATCTTATGAATCGAGTCTTTAAGCCTTTTCTAGACTTCCTTGTGATAGTGTTCATTGATGAAATTCTTGTGTATTCCCGAAGTCGGGAGGACCATGCTGACCACCTTAGGGCAGTTCTACAGACTCTTCAACAGCACCAATTGTATGCGAAATTTTCGAAATGTGAATTTTGGCTTGAATTCGCCGCGTTCTTGGGTTATGTCGTCTCCGGGGAAGGAATTATGGTTGATACTCAAAAGAATGCAGCAGTGAAGAATTGGCCTAGACCTACCACTCCAACAGAGATTCGCAATTCCTTGGGTGTGGCCGAGTACTACAGAAGATTTGTGGAGGAATTTTCTACTCTTGCCTCTCCATTGCCTAAGTTGATGCAAAAAGCAGTTAAGTTCCAGTGGTCCGATGCTTGTGAAAGGAGCTTCCAGGAATTGAAATCAAGATTGACTACAGCACCAATATTAACCCTGCCAGAGGGTACAGAGGCATTTGTGGTGTATTGTGATACTTCAAGGATCAGGCTCGGGTGTGTGTTAATGCAGCACGGCAAGGTAATAGCCTATGCTTCTAGGCAACTCAAGAACCATGAAAAGAACTATCGAACCCATGACGTAGAGCTTGCGGCAATGGTGTTTGTACTAAAGATTTGGCGATATTATTTGTATGGGGTCCATGTGGATGTATTTACAGACCACAAGAGCCTTCAATATATTTTCAAACAAAAGGAGTTGAATCTAAGACAGAGAAGATGGCCAGAGTTACTCAAGGACTATGATATCAATATTCTCTACCACCCGGGAAAGGCCAATGTTGTGGCGGATACTCTTAGCCAGAAATCTATGGGAAGTTCTGCTCATTTGGAGGCATATCAAAGGCCTTTGGACCGGGAGGTTCACTAGTTGGCTAGTTTGGGAGGTCGCCTTGCGGACTCTAATGAAGGAGGAGTAATTATGCAGAATAGGGTTGAATCATCGCTTGTGACGAAGGTGAAAGAGAAGCAGTTCAATGATCCATTGTTGGCACAGCTGAAGGAGGGGGTTTCATAAACACAAGACCACATCTTTTTCTTTTGGCACGGAAGATGGTACCCTATGGTACCAAGGTCGCCTATGCGTTCCAGATATTGACGGTGTTCAGGAAAGGATCATGGCAGAAGCTCACACTTCCAGGTATTCTGTGCACCCAGGTTCTACGAAAATGTATCATGATCTCAAGGAATTTTATTGGTGGAGCAACATGAAAAGGGATATGGCGGACTTTGTGTCAAAGTGTCCGAACTGTCAGCAAGTGAAGGCCGAACATCAAAGCTCCGACGGATTCGCTCAAAGCATAGAAATTCCAATGTGGAAATGGGAAATGATCAACATGGATTTTGTGGTAGGGTTACCGCACACTCCGCACAAGTTTGACTCAATTTAGGTAATCATGGATCGACTCACGAAATCAGCGCACTTCTTGCCAGTCAAATCTACCGACATAGTGGAACAGTATGCTCAATTGTATATTAAAGAAATAGTTAGGTTGCATGGCACTTCAGTCTCAACATTTCGGATCGGGGGGGCCAGTTCACAGTCAACTTTTGGAAGAAATTTCAGCAAAGCTTGGGTACGCAGGTAAATCTTAGCACGGCTTTTCACCCTCAGACCAACGGGTAAGCGGAGTAGACTATTCAGATGCTTGAGGATATGTTGCGTGTTTGTGCTCTTTATTTCAAAGGTAGTTGGGATGACCATTTGCCACTCATAGAGTTTGCTTATAACAACAGCTTCCATGCTAGTATCCGGATGGCACCATTTGAGGCGTTGTATGGTAGTAGATGTAGGTCTCCCATTGGGTGGTTCGAGGTTGGAGAAGCTGAGTTGATAGGTCGGACCTCGTGCATCAGGCTATGGAGAAAGTCAAGATTATTAAGGAGAGGTTGAGAACTGCTCAGAGTCTCCAAAAGTCTTATTCGGGCGTTCGTCGCAGAGATTTGGAGTTCAAAGAAGATGATTGGGTATTTTTGAAGGTTTCCCCCATGAAGGGTATCATGCGGTTTGGAAAGAAAGGAAAATTGAGTCTGAGGTATGTCGGACCGTACAGAATCATTTAGAGCATTTGTTAGGTGGCCTACAAGCTCGAGCTGCCACCCGAGATGTCATTGGTACACCCATTCTTCCATGTGTCTATGTTGAAGAAGGTAGTGGGAGATCCGTCCACTATTGTGCCGGTTAAAACTATTGAGGTTAATGAAGAACTGTCATATGAAGAAGTTCCAGTTGTTATTCTTGACAGGCAAGTCTAGAAATTAAGAAATAAGGAAATTACCTCTGTGAAAGTGTTATGGCGGAACCAGCAGGTTGAGGAAGCCACTTGGAAAGCCGAGTAATAGCTTTTATTAATTTGGTTCCTATAAACTCTATATCCTTTGATTTGGTCTATGTAAAACTGTTCTGTTTTGGTTATATGTTGCCTATGCGGCCATGGTTGGTGTCATTACAAGTTATGCCATGTCTGTATATTGTGTATATGTTGTTAAGATATGTTTCTGGGGCTCTCTGACAGGTGGATAGGCCTAGTTACAAAGGAAACTCTGGCAAATTTTTTGAAAATTTAGGGAGTAAGCCAAATTTGGGGCTGTTGATATGTTTCATGATGTGAAAAGCTGAGGTTGCATAAGGATTCCTAATGAGTGAACCTTGATCCTCATTCGAGGACGAATGATCTTAAGTGGGGGAGGATGTAAGGCCCCGTGAAAATTTTTACTCAAAAGCTCGAAATCTCGTAGTGCCAAGTTAGGGATATGTATTAGAAATTTTGTTCGGACCTTTTGGATTGATCTATGCATTAAAAAGTTAAGGAATAATGTTTTTCAGAAAAGCGCATTTATGCGGTCCATTATGCGATCGCATAATAGCTATGTGGATCGCATAGTCATCGCAGAGTCAGATAGTGTGCTGGTTAGTTTTGAAGTCAACTATGCGGCCAATTATACAATCACATAATCAATATACGGCTGCATAGTCATCGCATAATCTCCTTGGAATCCTGCGAGGGCAGTTCTGCGGTGCATTATGTGACCGCAGAACAGGTATGCGGACCGCATTCTTGTCACATACCCAAGCAGTTTGTTCATGTTTTGGGGGCCATTTTTGCGGTCCCTTTTGCGGGCCGCATGTCAATTATGCGATCGCAGATTGTGTCAGGGCTCCTATTTTCTAACTATTAAAACCTGACCCTATCCCATTAAAAACACCCCCACTAGACCCATTATATGCTATTTTACTGCAAATAGAGTGAGAGAGGGAGAAACCAACTCGCACCAAGTCACTACAATACTTGCCCAAATCTTTGGAGACTATCAAGTAAAATTTGCTAGGCCTTCATCCTAAGAGGTAAGAACTTGTGCCCTAATCTATGATTTCGAAATTTCTACTAAAATAAGCGATTAACAAGTGGGTTCATGGGTATAGGGATTGAATACCTTGCATGCATAAATGATAATAGGGTATGGGGAGATTGTGAGTTAAAAAGATAGCAATTGGGGTGTATGATGATAAAAATTTCTCACAAAAGGGTTCTAAAATCACAGTGCACACTTAGTGCTTGATAATATACTCAAATGAGCTAGAATCTTACTCTAATTCTTGGTTCATCTTGTAATTCTCATAAAATAGATCAAGTTGCTAGGAATTCCGGAAATATTGTAAGAATTTAAGGAAAGCTCTATTGAGGTATGTATGGCTAAAACCCCCTCTTCTTAGAAATTGAGCTCTGTTGGTTTTTATGCAAATGTGGTAAGACTAAAATTTGGTTGATGTATCAATTGTTGTTTCATATGAATTGGTTTTGCAATATATATATATATATATATATATATATATATATATATATATATGTGTGTGTGTGTGTGTGTGTGTGTGTGTGTGTGTGTGTGTGTGTGTGTGTGTGTGTGTGTGTGTACCTCAATGTGTGCAATGTACTATTCTTGATATTTAAAGATGTGAGAAGAATATGAACCATGTGTTGAAGTGCCTAGTTTTCAAGTCAAGATTAAAACTGAGATTGTCCTGCCAACTATATGAAATCTTACTTATGCTTACAACTTGAATTGCTTTTGTATGTGCCTATGATCCTCAACGGCAAAGTTAACATTGAAAGTGGAAATGATGTGATAATTGTGGCCCTAAGTGCCTATGAATTGATATTGTGAAATAAATATTGAAATGAGATGATTAATGAGAAAGGAACAACGTCTTGGTAAGGCGGCCTAGCCGATCGGGCCATGATCGGATGCTATGCCGCACACATAGTGGTATTGTGCTGATATTGAATTTCGGAAAGTGAGAATGGGATTGTGATTGAGGTATATGTCTCAAATGAGGCAAACTAGACGATCGGGTCGTGATCGGACTCTGCTCAAGAAAGCGGTGGTATTGTGATTGATGATGAACAGTATTAAATGCCCCAACTAAAGTTATGGAAATTATGTAAAAGTTATATGATTCTTTTATTTGATGATGTGGTGTTCAGTTAAAGCTTTTGATTGTCCCTTGTGATTTCCTTGTTCTTGTATGATAGTTCTTTATAATGAGATGGTGTTTAGTTATACATACTAGTACTATTCCATGGTACTAACGTCTCTTTTGTTGGGGGCGCTACATTTTTTAATGAATATAGGTGGTTCTATAGCGTACAGTGCCAATCGCAGGTAGTAGAGTATCCTCCTCTTAGAAGTCTTGGTGAGCCCCGTTCCTGTAGGGGTTATGCGGTACACCTCTTGTTATAAAATTTCCACTATTGAGGTATAGACGGGGCCTTATTGCCGGCGTTATCGTAACTGTCTTTTATATCCTTAGAGGCTCCGTAGACGTTTGTGTGGGTTATGATCGGGTATTAGAGGGGTCACTAGACTATGTTGTAATTCTAAACTCTTGTTTCCTCTAAACTGTAACTGCATAATGTTTTGGGAATATAACTATGGTTTAAGGATTATAATACAAAATGAACTAGCAATGTTGTATGAATGATCTTTCTTACTGTCTAAATTAAATGAAAGCATGATTTCTTGATCATAGTGAGTTGGGTAGAAGGTGTCAAAAAGGCTTGCTCAGTTGGGTTCAGTCGATTGAGCGTCGTTTGCGCCTCCCGAGGTTGGGGCATGACACATTCGTAGGAGAGGACATTACCGAAGCATACGACGGTTGGAGGATGTTCTTTAACGAAGCTGCCAATTTCAAAGGAGTGGGCATTGGAGCGGTTTTGGTATCAGAAACAGGTCAACATTATCTGGTATTTGCTAAACTCAGATTTTCCTGCACCAACAACATGGCAGAATATGAAGCCTGCATACTAGGACTCAATATGGCAATCGACATGAATATTTAGGACCTGCTGGTAATCGGTGAGTCAAATTTGCCCGTGCACTAGGTACAAGGAGAATGGACCACCCAAAATTCCAAGATATTGTCATATCTGCACTATGTGCATAAATTGAGAAAGAGATTCATGAAGATAGAGTTCCGACATGTGCCCAGAATTCAGAATGAGTTCGCCGATTCGTTGGCCACTTTATCATCCATGATACAGCATCCAGATAAGAATTATATTGATCCTATTCCGGTGAGAATTCATAATCAGCCAGCATATTGTGCCCATGTTGAAGAAGAAACGGATGGAAAACCTTGGTTCTATCACATCAGGGAGTATTTGGATAAAAGAGAATATCCGGAGCACGCAAACCACACTCAGAAACGCACCCTCCAGAGATTGTCCAATCACTTCTTCCACAACGGAGGAAACTTGTACATGAGAACTCCCGATTTGGGATTGCTAAGATGTATCGACACAAAAGAAGCTTCTTAACTACTTGAGAACGTACATGCTGGGACCTGTGGCCCGCACATGAATGGTATTGTCTTGGCCAAGAAGATACATAGGGCCGGTTACTTTTGGATGACCATGGAGACAGATTGCGTCCAGTATGTCCGCAAATGCTACCAATGCCAAGTGCATGCCGATATGATAAAAGTGCCGCCAAATGAGCTCAATTCCATAAGCTCACCTTGGCCATTCGCCGCCTCGGGAATGGTGTCATCGGCCCTATCGATCCCACGTCTTCAAACGGGCACAGATTTATTCTAGTAGCCATTGATTACTTCACAAAATGGGTAGAGGCTACATCTTACAAAGCCGTAACCAAGAAAGTCATCGCAGACTTTGTCAAAGATCGTATTGTTTGTTGATTCGGAGTAACCGAGTCCATTGTTACCGATAATGCCGCCAATCTCAATAGTGATCTGATAAAAGCCATGTGTGAGACTTTCAAAATCAAGCACAAGAATTCCACACCTTATAGACCTCAGGTGAATGGAGTCGTAAAAACCGCAAACAAAAACATCAAGAAGATACTAAGGAAGATGGTAGAAAACCACAAACAATGGCACGAGAAGCTACCTTTCGCTTTGTTGGGATACCGCACTATAGTTCGCACATCAACTGGAGCTACTCCCTACATGCTGGTTTATGGTACCGAGGTTGTCATCCCAGCTGAGGTGGAGATTCCTTCTTTAAGAATCATACAGGAAGTTGAACTCAGCGATGTAGAATGGATAAAGAGCTGCTATGAATAATTGGCCCTTATAGATGGAAAAAGGATGAACACAGTATGTCATAGTCAGCTTTACCAATTTGGTTCCTGAACTTTCAACAAAAGGGCTAAACCAAGACAATTTGCACCAGGACAGCTGGTGTTGAAGAAGATCTCCCCACATCAAGATGAAGCCAAAGGGAAATTCTCTCCTAACTGGCAAGGTCCGTACATGGTTCACACGGTGCTAATAGGAGGAGCACTCATATTCGCAGATATGGATGGAAAAATCTGGTCGAAACCAATCAATTCAGATGCAGTCAAGAGATACTATGCTTAAATTATTTACATATCCTCATCTGATGTAATTGAACTACGCTTGACATGATTCCCGTTTAAGAAGGGATACGTAGGCAGCCCTCTAGGTTCGGTCATATCATAATAAAATTTTCATTTCCTCCCAAAATCATAAACTGGGGTAGAATTTTAAGGAGGGCCCTCAAAATTCAGGAGCAAGTCCAGCCAATGCCAACATATACTAAACGGTCAGAAATCGGCTAAGAAATTGGGGCAGAATTTTGAGAAGGATTCTCAAAATTCCGAGGAAGGGTCGACAAGTCTCGTTACTCGCAAATGGTCGAGGGATCATCTACCAAACTGTTGTAGAATTTTGAGGAGGACCCTCCAAATCCTAACATTAGAAAGCTGCAATGTCTCTGGAATGTGTTACAGTCACTAGTTCATCTAAAATTACTTGATATATCAATATATTTCTAAAATGACTCTATTTTATCAATAATTGCATATTTTCGAAAACTCTATTTTTCGTAACAGTCAGGTGTTACCCAGGGAAACTCGAAAAGGCCTTCAGAATGGAGCAAAGCAAGGCCAGCGGCTAAAAGCACGAACTAACCTCCCCCTCACAAAACATGCAATTTTTCTTTGAATTAGACAAATTTGATGTAGCGATAGCATTCGCAAACATGTATACACAAAGCAAATGCACTAAAAATATCGCCACCAGACACCAAATATATCTCCAGTTAAGGAATATACTACTCTTATTTGCTACTCGCTCTTCACATGGGACTAAGCCTTATCACGCATATTTGCATGAGGCTAATCCCTGCCTCCATATTTGCATGAGGCTAATCCCTGACTCCATATTTGCATGAGGCTAATCCCTGCCTCCATATTTGCATGAGGCTAATCTTTGCCTCCATATTTGCATGAGGCTACTCCTTGCCTCCATACCTGCATGAGGCTAATCCCTGCCTCCATATTTGCATGAGGCTAATCCCTGCCTCCATATTTGCATGAGGCTAATCCTTGCCTCCTTATTTGCATGAGGCAAATCCTTGCCTCCATATTTGCATGAGGCTAATACTTGCCTCCATACCTGCATGAGGCTAACCCCTGCCTCCATATATGCATGAGGCTAATCCCTGTCTCCATATTTGCATGAGGCTAATCATTGCCTCCTTATTTGCATGCGGCTAATCCCTGCCTCCATACTTGCATGAGGCTAATCCCTGCCTCTATATTTGCATGAGGCTAATCCTTGCCTCCTTATTTGCATGAGGCTAATCCCTGCCTCCATACCTGCATGAGGCTAACTCCTACCTCCATACCTGTATGAGGCTAACCCCTGCCTCCATACCTGCATGAGGCTAACCCCTGCCTCCATATCTGCATGAGGCTAATCCCTACCTCCATATTTGCATGAGGCTAATCCCTGCCTCCATATTTGCATGAGGCTAATCCTTGCCTCTTAGCCTCCTTATTTGCATGAGGCTAATCCCTGCCTCCATACCTGCATAAGTCTAATCCATGCCTCCATGCCTGCATGAGGCTAATCCCTACCTCAATATCTACATGAGGCTAATACCTACCTCAATATCTACATGAGGCCAATCCTTGCCTCCCTGTTTGCATAAGGATAATCCTTGCCTCCATATTTTCATGAGGCTAATCCTTGCCTCCATACTTGCATGAGGCTAATCATTGCCTCCATACTTGAATGAGGTTAATCCTTGCATCCACACTTGCATGAGGCTAATCCCTGCCTCCACATTTGCATGAGGTTAATCCCTACCTCCACATTTGCATGAGACTAAGCATTGTCCCTCCTTACATAAATATTGCTCTATTCTGGTACTATCTGTGTGTTTTTTGATCAGGCTAAGCCATGTCCTGCATTTCATAAGACTAAGCCTTGCCTTGGTAGCATCATATTATTGCATCTCATGGGCTTAAATATCGCCAATCTATCCAAAGGCATCATAGTCTAAAGGGCATCAGCCTCATAGCTAGAAGACACCATGCCAAGGCCTGAGGATCCCTAAAATTTGCATATCATTATTCAAAGGCATCATGGTTCGGAGGAACCATATTCATGGCCCGAGAACATTATTTCATGGCTTGCGGATCCCTCACTAAACAATTCATGGCCCAGGACATCATTGTCTAAGGACGTCATCCTTAACTGTCCGAAGGCAACTTTCATGGTCCAGAGGGAATCTGCATCATGTTTAAATTTTCGCACAAATACATGTCTGTACCATCTCTTTATCTGCAGGTGACCAGCAAGCAACCACTATCCTAGTAGGAGTGACCTCGCTCCAGTTCCATCAAACTATTTCAAACTTAACCGTTCACCATAACCACTCTTGCACCCAGCCCAAAATCTCGTGTCCGTTTTTGTAATGATTTCATCGGTATATTCTGCCGATGAATCCGGAACTACACATGGCCTGATTCCTATAAACCAAGGATATGTAGGCAACTCAAAGACCGGAGTACGGCATCTATCTTTCAAAACATCCCATTCAGTCAAAATTGGCCATCATTTCTTTACCCGAACACTCTTTCATCCTCCTCGGGTAAAGAGGGGCAGCTGTTGATACCCAATTTTTCCCTCACATATTTTGGTACATATATATACTTTCAAAATGGTACATATACAGTTATAAGCATGCATAAACATTTTTTATAATTTTTTTATATATTTAAAGGCTCTAAATCAATTTATTTCTCCTCTTTTTATTATATAAATATCCAATAATTATCCTTCATATTAATTATGATGATTTAGCCATCTAAATTCATCATTTATTCCAACATAGTGTTTAAATATTTTTAGTGCATTTTTTGTAATTACATTTACATTTTTTAAGCTAAATTGCACATCTTTGCAATAATAACTCATACTAATGTATAATTATATTATTTATGCAAAAAATGATCTTTATTATTTTTAAAATGTTAAATAACTAGTTTAAACTATTTTTAGTGCACAAAGATATTTTGGTACTCATTTATTATTTTTTATAAATTATTAGTTGTTAAAATTGTTTATTTAAAATCTGGCCCCATTTTCTATTCAATTCTGATCCTAAATTGGAACCAATACTCAGCCCAATTTTAACCCAAAACATACCTAGCCCAAACCTAATACCCGATTCGACCCCAAAACCTTTCAATCTTGGTCGTTGATCACATAGATCAACGACCACAATTAACCCTTTCCTTTTTTAGTCCCAAATGACCCCAAAACCTAGCCATTTCTCACTAACAGCCGCCCTTGAATCCCCTCCTCTCTGGCTCTCTCTGAAACTAACCCCAAACCCTAATCGTCGTCACCCAAAACCAGCCCTAATTCGTTGAATCCATGTCCGATCTATGGCATCCTATGGTTGTACGAAGCCTTTACCCGTCTCTTATCTCCCTGGTTGTTCGATTATGTGGTTTTTGTGGAAGAACCTCGAAGAGATCTGGTCCAGATCTCGTGCAAGGCTCTTCAAGAGCTCGTCCATGGTTTATGAGTATTTTCTATTAAAGTTCCATGCTTCAAATCTCTGGTTCAAAACCAGGTTCTCTTTACCCCTCCCTTTTCTCCTAAAAACCCTAATCTTTGGACATGAATCCATCCTGATCTTTGTAGATCTAGAAGGATTCTGAGTTTGGCAGTGACTTTTCTTTAAAGATCTCTTGTTTCTTTTCTGTTAACCGATTTTAGCACTATATTTTGGGTTCTTTGCTATCTACTGTTAGAATCTCTGCATATTTGAGATTTTTCAAGTTTCTGTGATTGTTCTTTAAGTTTCTCTTATTCCTCTACTACTGACCGATTTTAAACACTACAATACTTCAGGTTTTTGACTTCTGTTTGTTCGAATCTCTGTGTTTTCAAACTAGGGTTTCCTGAAATTTTCTTTGTCCAAAACATTTGATAATTTTGAGTGTTAAACCTTCAGTTTCTTATGTGTTCTAACCGATTTTGTAAGGTTTGCTTTAACCCTAACTATTTATGCTAAAAAATCTAATTTTTCGACATTATTGTTTGGATTCTGAGTTTGTCTAGGTTACTTGTGTGCTGACTTTATCCTATGCTTTGGTTTCTGTGATTCTTCCTCCTAATGTGCCTTTATTAATGTTCTTGGTTCGACTTTTCTACTGATTCTATATGTCTATGTTCATTTTTTTCCTATTCATGGTAAACCTATATTTTCATCCTTAAATTAGTAATTGATTTGGATTCTTGATTTATCAAATTGCTTTGTCAAGACCTATGTGCTAATTCCTGACTATTCCATTTATTTATAATCTTGATTAGCTTTCTTACCTTATTCAACTAACCGTGATATTCAATGATTCTTTACAGATCATTTCCTTAAATTAAACTTCTATCTATTTACCCATAATTGCTCGTTTTATTTTCTTTCCTTAAATATATTCTGCCTTTACCGTTGGTTAATTACCCTTAATTAAGGGAAAATTATACTAATTGGTGTATAATTGATACTATGGCTTCCTTAGTTGCAGAAGGGTTGATTCCTTTTACCTTATTTTCCTTGCTTTTAACTGCTATATATAATCTCCTTTACTCCTCACTTCTAGACACGAACATTAGTTCATCTACATTCTCACACTCTCAAAAGATCTCTATTCTCTTCTGTTACTTGTAATTCTCACTAATTCAGCTGGCTGTAAGCCAAGGTTGGCTACTTGCACCATCTCTTCTCTATACTCTGTATTCTCTCCTTAACTGGTATGTCCTGATTCAATTCCCACTCCAAAACTATGTGTTTTTTCTTTGTTGCTGCAGTTCATTAGTTGTGATTTCCAGTTCTATTTGCTATTCTATTCAATGAGCAATCAGCATGCCTAGATTACTGTATCACTCAGCATGTTTAAGTTTATTCTGTTAAAAACTTTAGCTAGTATATTGTTTAGCATGCCAATCTTACTTTAGATAATTTGTTCACTAGTATGTCCAAGCTGCATTGTGTGTTTACTGTCTCACACAGCATGCCTAAATTCTGCTCGTTCTATATATGAGTAGTATTTCTAAAACCTTGAATGCACCTTTGGCCATCACAAAGATGCATTCTAGGTGACCCCTACCCCTTTCTTCTTGTGTGAAGTTTGTTCTGAAACCGTGTGTTCTGTGACTTGCTCTCTGATCCCAAAAAAATGTTATAATGTTTTCTCAAACTGTTTTCCACCCTAACTATGTATTGGTTTCAGAAAATCCTTTTTCATTCCTAAGTCCCTCTTGCTACTGCTTACCAAACTCTTTCAAATCATTATGCACTGTCACATTACTCTTAGATTACTAGGTCCTGCCCCTCTGATATGTGTACTGCTTTGAGACCCTTGAGATCTCTCTGAACTCTGGCATATCAGGGCAGGCACTTCCACACTGCACATAATCATTCTTTGTTAGAGGAAAGTCTGGGTGTGAGCACTATCCGGGATCCTTGAGGTCCTTAGAGAACTCTAACACACCTAGATATGAATTGGGCTATGAAACTTTGGGCATTTGAGACCAGTAAGGGCTTGGTACACCATGACTGTTTTTGGCCTCCTTCAGGCTCCCTATAGCTTAGCTTCTATTTTTATTTATGTAGTTTATACTCAGTTCTTGGTCTGTAATAATTATTGTAAACAAACATTAGGGTGATTAGTGAAAAAGGGTGGATAGTTGCATATTGTGGGTAAAATCGGGTAGATAACATGCCTATAGGGTCTATTTCGATTCAAATGTGTTGGTTAGATAATATGCCTATAGGATATGCTTTGGTTTAATAAATTCTGCATGCTTTACTTTCACACAATTGGAAGCCATGCCTATAGGATTCAAATCAGCTTTATAATTAGATATCATGCCTATAGGGTGTAAAGTAATTGAAGTTCAGTTTCTATTACAGCATGCATTCAAATTCGTCTCCTTATAAATCATGCCTATAGGATTAAAATCAGTTTTAATAGAAATCATGCCTATAGGGATTTCACTTTGATCAAATAAATCCTGCTTGCTTCACCTTATGTTCAAATAGAAATCATACCTATAGGATCTAAAACCAGTTTAGTTAGACCTAAAATCAGCTTAACTCTAAGTTTATACTAGTAAGTTATGAATCGGTTTAATTAAATAACCTACTCTTTTCATGTTAATCAATATCACTAGAAAGCATGCTTATAGGATCTAAATTACCTGTTTAAAATTGTTCACTAATTTACTGCCTTCCTAATCAATAATAGATACCATGCTCATAGGATATCACTATTATACGCCTAGGCAAGCCTATAGGGCGCTTAAAATCCTGCAACTGTAAAACTATGTTCTGTTATTTGTGACTGCTCATATTCAAACAGGTTTAAAATCAGTAGGCAAGCTGAATAGGTCTTTGACACTTTGGTCCTAATTCAATACTGTATAATCTCTGCTCACCTAGATATCATGTTCTAAGGTTTTCTCTTAAATATCTGAAATTGTTGTTTGAGACGTGCACTTACTTGTTATATTTGTGGAGGTAAATGTGAGCCTTTAATTGTTCTCTTTAATGCAGTCCTAACTGTTTTGATTGACGCCTAGATTTTTCTCCTTTAAGTACTTTAGGATGGTGTAGAACTACCTAAATTAGAGGTCCTAAACACCTCCAGGGCCACAAGGAAGGGACAGGTAGTGCACGCATAGGATATCATCCAAGGTTTCTAGAATGCTTTAGGCTATGACCAAAGGAAGGGAATTGGGTAGTAAGGATATGATGACTCTGCGCTAATATCACATGTAGCCCCTCATTGAAGAGTGATTACCGGGCATTGTGTGGGTATGAACCTGTAGGCTAACCAACCTAGGACCCCTCTTATTCCCAATTCCTATATGTTTTAAATGAATTTACTTTTCTTTACATATGTGCAAATTGTTCAAACATTTTCCCTTATTTTCATTAATTGAACCATACATGTACTTAGAATGTCAAAAATACGCATTTATTTGCGAGTATGTGTTAAAACTGTTTATTTTCTAAAATGACTAATTCACATAGTTTAAGTTCGGTAGGGACCCACCGTTGTGGACCGCGAGGGGTGCCTAACACCTTCGCCTCAAAGTTATTTCAAGACCTTACCCTAATCTTTGGTAATGCAAACTAGTTCATGAGTTAATCGCTCTAGGTGCTCTAACGCACTATAATCCGTTAGGTGGCGACTCTTCAAATACCCAATTCCCAAAAGGAAACGAGTTATCTTCCCCTATGAATGTCGAAACCCGTACTTCCTCGTCAAAATGGGAAAAAGGGGGCGCAACAGGTGGGAAATATTAATTTTTATCTACTTATTAGGTAATGTACTGTTACCTAGTAATTAACCATTACCCGCATAATTTAGAATTGTCTCAACTTACTTAAGTTACTACTCACTTTTAAAATATTTTACACCGAACTATCCGGATCATATGGTACCTTGTATGGTACTAGTCCATAAATACCGGGTATTTTAGCCCGGGCCGTATTTTATCCCAAAGTATCAAACTTCGATGAAATTCATTTTCTTTGATTTACTTACCTTTTCACCTTCACGAATTTACTCATTACTTGTTTGAAATAGCATAAAATGCTTATAATATTAAAATAATCTCATTCCCGAACTTACGTCGATTATAGCATAAAATGCTTATAATATTAAAATAATCTCATTCCCGAACTTATGTCGATTAACTTACGACGAAACTTTAACGTACGAAAAATGCGGGATGTAATACCTCGTTTCCGGGCTTTCATCAATTTACTTAGGGCGTACTTCCACGTATGAAAACATGGGGTGTAACAATTTTCTATATAAATTATGTGAGGGACGGCGTATATATAAGGTGACGAGTATATATATGATGTCACTGGGTTAAAGCATGCGGATGGAATTTTTTAATTATATTATATTATTTCCTTGATTATGTTTCCCATGCCATAGTTAGATTATACTTCTTTAATTTTCTGCCTTCATATCTATTGATTATTTTGGAGTTGTTGGAAATTTAAAAGTTGAGATGATTTATCATTACATTGATATTAAAGTGAAATAACTTCCTACCTTGTTTTACTATTTTTGAATTAATGTTGTTGCTTGGTGAGGAATAGCGAAAAGTACCAAGGGTGTTATCATTCCTTATTTGCATACAATATTATTGAGAGATTGTGAGGTTTAAAGCACGAAGGGTGATGTCGTACATTAATTGATTATTATCATTTACCACATCATGTGCGGTTGAGAGTAAAAGCACGAAAGGAGATATCGTGCCATTTTTTCTATGATATTGCAGGGTAAGGACGAGAGTAAAAGCACGAAGAGTGATGACGTGCCATTATTGAGTTCTTTGCTTTACTTGGTTACCAGATTAATGATTTACTTGGTTGGATTAGTATTTGTTTCTTTCTGGAAGAAGGTTATTTGGTAATTTTGTACTTACCGTTCTTTTGTACTTTCCTTTCCACATGTTCCCTCCCAATTAATACTTTAATTGTCCTATTAGTTTTGTTGTTGCTTTATATATGCTTATACAGGATTTACGTAGGTGTCTTGTCATATCCTCGTCACTATCTCGTCGAGGTTAGGCTCAACACTTACGGAGTACATTGGGTTGGTTATACTTATGCTACACTTCTGCACTTTTTGTGCAGATACTAGTATTGGTCCTAACGGCATATAGTGGTGTTTTTGCTCGAATTAAGCTGCATTGAAGACTGAGGTATAGCTGCACGGCGTTCGCAGCCTTGAAGTCCTCTTTCTTTATCTAGATTACTATTTATTTAGCTTCAAACGGTTGTATTGTGTTTTAGACCATCTATGTGGTATTCAAGTTGCTCATATACTTGAGACTCCGAATTTCTAGGAGTAGTTAGCATCGCATTATTTCTATTAACATTGTGTTAAACTATGAGTTTATTTATCGTTAAATATCATTATTTGTATTAATTGTCAAAAACTGAATAATTAATTTAATAACGTCGGTTTTCCTAGCAAGTAGATGTTAGGTTCCATCATGGTCCCAGATTGGAAATTTCGGGTCGTGACAGGGGTTTGATCCATGAGCTCTCTCTTGCTTCTTGTTATGACTTTTGGTCCCATTTTTGAGTTATGAAGATCCTTATTTATACTTGTGGACGAAAAGTATTGTGATGAGAACAAACTCTTTCCGACCAATAAGATTGAAGCGTGACAAGGCCACATTTGATTGGTCAGGACCTATTGTTTGGACATGTGACACGATTTTATTGGCTTTTTAATTTGACTTTGCAGGCTTTGTCATTTTGACACATGGAATGATCTTATTGGCTCTTCTACTTGATTTGGTGTGTCACGTCATTTGGCACGTTGTACCAAACTGTGCCCCTAGGAAGATGACATCTTGGGTTTACTGAAGTGGGCTCATCACCTGTAACCCAATTAAATAGGCTAACTCAGTCAATATTTATTGGACGTAAATAATTAATCCAATTATATTAGCCCATAATTTTATTTGGACTAATATATCTTGAATTTAATATATAATCCAAACTTATCTTATGGATTTAAGTCCAATAAAATTTACACGGCTACACTTACTACTCGACAATGAGAGTGAAAACTCGTCGTTACTAGCCTCCCCTTCTTCCAAATCCCCTTAACATTGAAACCCTGTTACACTTTGAAAAAGGTGTGATTAAAAGTAATGTAATTATACCAATTTAAGCACAATAAGTACAGAAGGCATACGAAGTTACAAAAGGAAGAGAGGAAGGTGCAATTAAAAGGATTAAGAAAGAGCCTTTTGGAATAGGAGTGATTAAGAGGATTAGTAAAGTACCTTTTGAACTTTCTAAAAGAACACAATAAACTATAAACTGAAATAAAAGGCAAAAAGATCGAGAAAAAAAGAAAATTAGCATTTCTTTGTTGAGAAAGAACAAATGAGGAAAAAGAATAGCATTCCTTGATTTTTTTCGTTTTTTTTTTTTTGGGAGAAGCATTCCTTGATTGAAAAAGAATAAACTTAGCATTGCTGATATTTGGGAAAAGATTGAACCATCAGCATGCTAAAAGCACAATACATGCACATGTATAAATATCATATACCGTTTTTTTGGCACGTGAATAAATATTATGTATCACATAACTCCTTAGTCCTTTCACCACCAAACAATCCACGTAAAAGACTAAGGTAGATACCAATTTTCCACCCAAAGCGTGAAATAACCAAGAGTAACTAGGGAAATCAACTCCATCCTTCCAAAATTAATCATATTCTACTTAATACAAAGAAAAAGGAAACAACTAAGCTCATCATGGCATCCCACCAAAAAGAGCGTCGACATCGGGCACACGACGAAACCCCTCGGGAGCCCTACGCAAGCAAAAGGATGATTAGTAGATTACTTTTAAAATATTAAGATTGAAGGAAAGAGAAATTTTCCTCACTATAGTTCTTAACTCTCCATCTGTATTTGGGAGCCATTTCATTCCACCGACGGGATTCTGGAGTTGTGATATCCAGGATTTCTAAACCCATCAATCCAGACCGTGAACTTATGGTTGTTTCCAACAAATAGCTGAAATAAAGGAAATCAAAACAAAAAATCTGCAAAACAAGAAATCATCTTTTTACGAAGAAAGCAAATGAATATCCGAAGACTTACGGAAAAGATTCCACGACTCGAAAAAAGATGGAGTTGTGGCCGGGATGATGTCCCTGGTAGTAATAATAATGAACCGTTCCATCCATCCGCGTTTTTTGTCATCGTCTATAATGGTGAGAAGGGCGTGGTGGCACTCCCCTACAAATAATCTTGGGGGAGTAGAGGTTCATCATATGTCCAAGAGTTAGGGTTTCTCCGGTCTCGGTGCACAACTGATGAAGGCAGGCCACCGTATGCCATGTAGATGGGCCTACTTATGCCAAGCAGGCCTAGTACTAGTGGAAAAATTCTAGAATAATTGGGTCAAGTCCTTCACTCGACCCCAAGGAGAAGGGACCCAATGTAAAGGGATATGTATAGATATACATAAACCCCTCTCTGGAGTAGGTAACTCGTTCTAACCCATCTGGGGTGAGAATTTTGACATTGGAGCAGTTGCAGTCCTCTTTCATAGTAGAGATACTAGAAGAGTGAATGGAGGAGCGGTACCTATGAACTAGACAATCCTTGCGGCATTGAGAATTTGTGGATGCGGTGCTGAGATGGAGTGGTATGATGGTGTTGACAATTGGAGGTTCAGACTCAACATCAACCTCTTTGGCTTTGTTTTTCTTCGGGCATCCACCGAATATAAAACCAGTGTTTCCAAAGTTAGCAGTGTAAGAAGAAATGGTGGTAAGAGATCAACAAAGACGTCCTTACTAAGAAAGCTAAATGTTTTAAGAAAACTTAGAAAGGACAAAAGATTGTGAAAGTAATGAAAGTGAAGAAGTAAAAATGATGAGAAGCAAAGAAGTTATAGACGGTAAAAATCATGGTCATGATTACCTCGAAAATCAGAAAAGAATACTTGTTGAATCACGGGGCAACACGTGTTCGGAGTATTAAATGCGAGGAGACATGCGTCCCTTCAAATGACCATTCAGGAACTTTTCCACTAAGAAAGGAATACTCATCTACTTTCCGGTAATACTAAGTTGCATCACCGTAAAGTAAGGGGACTATCTGTATGGGATGAAATTGGTTGATAACAAGTGGCAAAATGGCAAGGTGACACGTGGAACCGAGGACAAACAAAAGTTGAGTCATCAAATAATCGGCACCGAGTACGAGGTGCGTAACGAGTACCGGATGGATCCCGAGGAAGCACGACCAAAGGTAAAGCTTCAAAGGCTTGACATGGGATAGCATTTAATGAGCAGCCATTATAGAAAATATCTGCATTCAAAGCCATCTGTTATGCACCCATTAGAAGCGTTTTTATTCTCATTTTAGAGGAGCTTGATTTTAGGATCTTATCTCCCTAGGGATAACTATAAATATAAGGATTGACAACCCTTGTACGCACATGAAACATTCTACACACAAAGTTTTATTCAACTATTTTACGCTCAATTTAAAAAGTTTTATCATTGCTTTATCTATGCCTTTATTTATTCTCTCGGAAAGACCGAGTTTGGAATCAGGCTCGTTAACTCCTTTAATTTTAGTCGTTAATATTATTTTTGTTCTCATTTCTTTATCATGTTTGGGTCAAATCAATTTGATTATCTATAAACCAAGTTGTTTGACCAAAAAGTGCTAAGCTTTTCGTTAAACCAATTAATAATAAAAATAGAGGGTGAATCTTAGCCAAACATAATTAACTCTAGATCTAAGGATATTTAGTATGAGAACTGAAAAAGACTATGTTTAAATAACACTTCGTAGAATGATTAACAGACATCAAACGTAAATGATAAGCTTACATCTTTGATACATTGTTTCATACGTGTAAGAGCAAAGAGAATAAGAAAGGAGTGTCATTGATAACTACGAGATATATCTTTATTGATTCAGCAATGAAGATTACAAGGGTTTATAACCCAAATCTAGGCTTCTACTTTGTTGTTGAAGGTCTCCTCCAAATTGTTCCGTTCATTTCCCCTCTCGAACCCCCTTTTCTTGCTTTCTCATCTCATATAGATATTATAAATCTTCCCCTTTATCCAACGGTCTTTAACCAGCATACCCATTCTCGACTATACTCTTCTTTACTTGCTCAAGCACTATAGCATATATTCTGCCGTGCAAGCCTTTCAATGGATCGATCTCGGCGGTGGTCGAGACATTCGTCGCCATTACGCCTTATGGGCACGACTAGAGCTTGGTCAACCCCTTACCACTCTTTTTTGATGATAATCCATTTGTGGTCGGATTTGATCCATATATTTAGTCCCTCCACCCGTTGGGGTCGCCTCTTGGCGAGCTCGATGGGCGGATTCTGTTGATTCAAAAGTTTGGAAAAATCTGACCAATACGCGAGGAACGAGGTCCTTATGGCGAGGTAGTGACGTGACGCTTCAAGAATTTCATAGGACCGTTACGTCAGTTCAGAGTTGGGTCGTCACATCAACTCAAGATATCATGAATGCTTATTATGCATTATCATGGTGCACGTTTCCCAGGCAATGTATCGTTTCATATGCCCCTTTCGTTCTCTGATTGATGGCTCTTTGTTTTTTCGCTCAAGGCCTTTATGTCTCTATAAATAAAGGAGAAACCCTTTATTTGATTGTTTTGCTTTTCAATTATCTAAGAACTTTGAAAACTTCCTTCCCCTTTTATAGCTTTTCATTCTTCTGCTTCATCTAGAATTCACCGTGATCATTACCTTTTTTTCCTTCATCATTCTCGTTTATTTTGATCAAAGAAGACAAATGGCTAGTGCTCCTTCCCAGAATGATAAAGCTATTGAAGCTCCGGTGACGAAAAGTGACGTATCCCTGCTCGAAGAGGGAATGGAGGTGGTGGAAGACGAGGGGTTTCCGACGGTGGATGAGATAGTCCCCTGTCCGGGGAAGATGATGACTGATTTTAACAACCCAGCCAGAAATGAACCGGAGCCTGTTCTTTCCACTATGGATGATGCGGCGATCACGATGCTCAAGGCCAAGTGGGGAATCCCCGCCCATATCAAAATGGTACTGGCGGGGAAGGATATTGTACATTTCCACCACCCGGGATACTGCATGTTTTAAGCGTATCCCTTCATTATTGGGTACACGTTTCCCCTTCCCTCTCTAGTGATGGGCTTCTGCCACTTCTATGAAGTGTGCCCGGCTCAACTCTCCCCATATGTGTACAAGCTCTTTCTTATGCTCATCAAGTACGCGGAGCTGGCCAGCCGAGGAATTTCCCTGGGGCACATGCTTCATATTTTTTCCCCTCATTTTCTTCGGGGTACGATGATCCATATGCACAATCGAGGAATCAAGAGTTTGTGGTGAAGATGGACGATAAGGCCAATCGCCACTTTTGGGAAAGCTACTTCTATGTGCGGACAGAGCACCTTGTGGCGAACTCGGCAGGGTTTCCAAAGATGTGGAACTTCGCTCGTAAGTTTTTCCTGTGTTTACTTTGTGATTCTTCTTAAGATGGTTTTCGATTGTATTTCTTTTAGCAACTTTTCTGAGGACTTGTTTCTGATATCCACGATTGAGTGAGTGCAATTCCCCCTCCCCCCCACACGGTGGGGATTCATGAGTGGGCGCCCTTCCATGAGAAGTTTGGGCGCAAACCTCTTACTGGTGAGTCGGTTTGTTATAGCTTTGCTTTGTTCTCTATTTCATAGTTTAACCTTGTCGTTATATGGTCTAATCTCTCCTTGTTGATAGGTCGGAATGTGCGAAGGATGAGGGCTTCTCTGCTTGCATTCCGTCAACTGGCGCCCCCGCTCGGCCTGCACCGAGGGTTGCTGCCCGGCCTGCACCGAGGGTTGCTGCCCGGCCTGCACCAAGAACTACTGCCCAATCTGTGCCTGCGGCCGAAGTCGTGCGTGCGGAGGCTACTCCTCAATCGGAGACTCCGATTCCCGCAATCCATTCAACGAACAAATCTTCCTACATTGGTAGTGGGGAGGCCCCGTCGAAGAGATGACAAATAGTATTGGAAGAGGCTTCTCCACTCCAAAAATCTTCGAGGGGCGAACTTGCCTCGGAGGTCCCCGAAACTGGTGGTGGTGCCAACCCGGCCGCTGAGGCGACGCCGGTTGTGAGCGATCAAGGGGCTAGTGTGACGGAGAGGCGAAGTTCTGAGGCTGCCATTGATGTTTCGGGCGGACCTTCGACATCTCGGCAGAACCGTGCCCCTTCTTCGGCAAATGAGAAGGGGAAGGGTCTCATGGTTGAAGATTATGAATCTGAATCTGACATCGACCCTGAACACATGAGGATATTCGATGAGGGCTTTACCCGAACTGTGGTAAGAGCGAAAGGCCCTTCCTGAATACTTGAAATTCCCTCGTGTGAGCACGTGATTTTTGCCCTATATGAATTACTCTCATAAATTCAAAATAAAATAATTTTTCCATTGTTTGCAATTTTGTGAATTTTTGAGGCATCTTCTGTTAATTGTTTGCATATTGTCTGGGCATGTTTATTTTATTTAATTAATGAAAAAATACAAAAAATACACTGCATTTGCATTTAGGATCTAATTTTGCATTCTTGAATTAATTGTTAATTTAGTATTTTATAAAAATGGAAAAATCACAAAATAGTTATTGTTGCACTTTTAATTTAAATTTTTGAACTTTGGTAGTTTTCCTTTAATTAGTCTTGTAATTATTTGTGGTAATTATTATTTGGATTTAATTAGTTCACACTGGTAGATCAATTTGATTTTAATTTTAAATTAGGGTTTCATGTTTAATTTTGATAAAAAAAAGGAAGAAAAGAAAAAAGAAAAGAAGAAAGAATTAAAAAGAGAAATGAATTAAAAAGGAAATTGAAATAAGAGGAGAAAATCTATTGGGCAAAATCCAATCAAAACCCTCAAGCCCAAATCCTGAACACTTGAAACCCGTTCGGTCCAGCCCAAAACCCGCCCGGTCCACCCCACCTTAACACTAAATGACATCGTTTTGTTTTTGATCTGGACCGTTGATCTCAGTTGATCAAACGTTCCAGAACAAACTCGTATTTAATATATAACGGTCTGAATCGTCCACTCCCCCCCCCCCTCAATTGTCTCTCTCACAATACCCCACCTCAGAAACCCTAAATCGCCGCCCTCAGCTTCCACCGCTCTTAGTTGGCGGCGCCACCACCAAACCAGCCCAAATTCACACCGCAGAACCCCCTTCGCCTCCTCATCCCAAATCCATAATTTTTTGCCCTCGAATCACCGTAGACCTCGTCAAATCTTGAATCCAAGTTTGAACCCTAAAATCCCAAAACTTCCGAATCGAGATTTCAGTGAAGATTTTAGGCCTAGTTTGTTTTTATTCGTATGTTCTTGATAAGAACGCACGATTAATATCAAATTAAGCCGAGAATTGGAAGGTTTGAAGACTCAAGTTCAGTTCCTACTGTCCAAGTTTTGTAGGTATCTCCTCTTTACTTTTGTTTAATCTTTCCCTCCTTTTTTTCATCATTTTTCTATCTTCTGTTTCTTTCTTTTCTTCCGGGCTTTGTCTCGTTTCTTCCTAGTTCTTCAGGGTCATGTTCTTTATGCATGTTAGTATTAACTTGCTTAATTAACATGATTTCATTTTTGTGTTAGATTGGTTCGAACTTCATTTATTTTTCCTTTGAGCCCAAGACCTCATGAGTCTTTATGACTTGGTAGGTCACTTAGGCCGATAAAATTTGTTTGTTGATTTCGGAATTTGGGTTTGTCAGAATTCAATTGGACTTGGACCCTAAAAATTTGAAGTCCAAGATCTCGATATACAAACCTATACCAAATTGATTTGGGTCAATTTGACCCATGCTCTGTCCAGTTTCTTAAGGTAAAAATGGGAGTCCTAAGGGGTAAATTAGGAAATCTAGGTGAAAGAATCTCATTCAACTGAATAGGAAGCTTCCTAGAAGCTAGGGTGGGGGCTATTTTGAAATTTTGAGATTTACACTAGGGATTTCTAAGCTAAAATGAAATTTTCAGAAGGTTTTAAGTGCAATTTTGAACTCTTCAAGGCTGCCCTAGTGCCTTGCCTATAAAGGCATCCTAACTTGACTCTCAAGTCAGAACTTCATTGATAGAAAATACAAGAAATATAAAGCGGCAAAAAAGAACATCAGTGAAAATACTATTACCTTGGGTCTTTTCTGTGGATTTCTTAATTTTCCAGCTTCTAAGAACAAATTTGAATCCAAATGAAGCTGAAATGGTTTAAGGATAATGGTAAAAGGGTCTGATTTGAAGTTCTGGTCGATTGGGTAGCTTGATTTTAAAGTTCTTATCCTCTTGATTGTCTCTGCATTGGGTCATTGACTGCTACTGCTACTGCTACTGCTGAATTCCTTACCCTTGTATTTGTTCTCTCAATATCCAGGTACTTCTTACATCCTGAATCGCATGTGAAGTGCAAATGTATGTTCAGCATGGGAGATTAATGATAAATGCTGGAATTCAGCTTTTATCCTTCAAAGATCTTGTGGTTGCTATGTATTTTATACTTTCTTTACATGTTTAGTTGTTCATTTATATCTCTGGTTTGAATTTCATTTAAAAGATGGTCTGGTGTTATAATTTAGCAAGTTTGGGTTTGTAAGTTAGCTGCAGTTTGTTTGTTTAGATAGGAGTATAATATTTAAATCTCTTGTAGTATAGTTGACTTGTTCATCCTTCTAATTATAGAAGCTGCAACCTAAAGTTAAATCTTATCTCTGTTTCATGTCATAATCTCATTTTCTGTTGTACAATTCTCATTACTGTTAAAATATGGGTAGCATTAGGGACCAGTTCATGGGTTGTAGGGTAGTGTTGGGTTGATTAGTTGCAATGAGGCCTATTGCTGTTCTTGGGTCACAAGAGTAAAAGTAGGAATGGTCCTAGTGCTTATCTCATTTGGTCTTGTTCAGTTGTAGGTTATCACTTCATGCATGGGTTTGAAATTAGTATTAGTTCGTGTTAAACAATGAAACTGAACAAAAATGGTATTTAGCTCGCACATTCATTGTTTGGTATAAAAAAATTATGAAAGCATGCTGGATTTTGGTCGTGACCATTTTTTTGAATTTTGATTTTTTCTTAGGGTGGAGGTGTTTTTCTTGGATTGCTAGGTGATAGGAATTGTTGAGTTTATTTAACTAGTTGAAGTTCATAAATAATTTCATTAGTTTAATTCCTTGTCTTCCTATATCTTTCAACTGATTGGTTTTATTTGGTCAAGCAAATGTGGGAATTCATAGAACTGGGCCTAACGTTGGCCCAGTTGAAGAAGCTCATGACAGACTCGGCAGTTTGTCCCTATTTTTGGGTCTTCCCGTCCACTTAAAAATGGGCTCCTCCTAGGCCAGGTCTCAGAAGGCATTCATAAAGGACTTGTGTATTTCATGGACTTGAATTTGTTTAAATTTGCTAAACCCATCCTTCATCATTGTGAGAGCATCGTTGTTGGAACAAGTCTCGTTTAATAGCTTAGTCATGTGACGCAGGATCAACTACCCAGTAGGCTCGATTCTCAGCAATTAGTACCTTTCAACGACCTCCCTTCAGCTAGATTCCTGAGAAATAAGTTGGGGCAGGCCGTATTAGCGAAATAATAATAGTTATGGCCCTTCAAATCTTAGTTTGAATAACCTTTTAAAATAGAGTTGAGGTGCGCCCCGCCGAATATAATCTCAATTGCACGACCCACATTTAATTGGTCTTGTTTTTTATTGTTAGAATTCGAGGCATGCCATTTAGCGAATTTTCATGGCCCTCGCCAAGTGGCAAACGCATAGTTGTTTTAGGCGCGTTATTTTAATAATTTACCTTCCTAAACTCGGGTGCGCATTTATGTGACCCAAATCCAAATCTCAACAATGTTGAAATATGTCAAAGACTGCGGGTGCATTTATGTGACGTGGTTCAAGAGGTATTTTAATAGCGTTGCAATATTCCTAAAATGAATAAAAGCGGTTGATAAGTTAAAATTGCATATAGGTTCAAAAATGTTTTAAATCGGATAATTAAGCCGAATATAACAGTTGAGCGACCGTGCTAGAACCACGAAACTCGGGAGTGCCTAACTCCTTCTCCCGGGTTAACAAAATTTCTTACCCGGATTTCTGGTTCGCGGACTGTTAAACAGAGTCAATCTTTTCCTCGATTCAGGATTGAAACCGGTGACTTGGGACACCATAAATCTCTCAAGTGGCGACTTTGAATCTTTTAATAATTAAATCTTGTTTTGATTGTCACTTAAATTGGAAAAACTCTCTTATATACTCCCTTCCCGGGGTGTAGGTAAATATGAGGTGTGACAGCACTGGTGACTCTGCTGGGGACCGAACCCAGAATCTCTGGTTCAGGGTTCAGAATTCGAGCTTAGAATAATTGTTGTATTTGGCTTTATTTATTATCTGATTTTATTCACATGTTTGGGCCTAATGCGCTAAATGTTGCTTTTACCGCTTTGATATTATCTGATACTGTATATAAACTGCTACGAAACTTTTCTCTTCTCATCTTCGAGGATGTGCTCGCTGGTCGAGACTCCCTATTCTGTTAGTGTCATACCTTGAAATAAGAAAGAGGCTTGGACAAGTTACAAAGTCGGATGGCCTTTGGGTTCCCGGTACGTAGCCCCCTCCTCGGCTCGAGTTGTCCGCTCGGGTACACAGTCTAGAACAAATACCCAGGTTTTGAACCTAGAATAACTCAGCCTCATGTCGGATCCCTAGTAGGAACGTTTGTTTGCATCATGTGCATTTGACTTTGGAGACTCAACACAGGGGTTGGGTCTGTCTAGGACAGGTGTACCCGAAATGTAAAGACCATTATGATGCATCGTACTTGCTACTTGTGCATTCATTTGCTTCCGATTTGCATGTTGACCGGCTTACAAGGAAAACTTAGATGGTTGAGAGGAATAAGTGCCTGTTTTGAAAAACCAATGTCCCAAACATACCAAAACTCTGCCAAAATTTTGAGAAAAAAAAAGAATTTTGTAGTTTTCAAAGAAAAGAAAAAAAAGGAAAATATTTTGTGTTTTAGAAAGGAAAAATAGTTGGTTTTATTTTGACAAATTTGCCCGAACTACGCCAGTTTGATTCTCATAGGGTGTGAGATACGTAGGAAACCCTCATCGGGTCCAACTTCTTTTTGCAAAAATAGCCCAAAAGAAACAAAAATTTTACTTTTATTTGAAAATAATTAGGGTGATGCCATTCTTGTCAAAAATAGTCGAATGTCCCTAAAAGGGCGCCGGAAGGCTGCTTTTGGAAGAACAGTCGCCTATAGCAATTTTTCAAGGTTTTCGCTGGTTAGCCAACACAGCCTTAAAATCCTCGTCTCCGAGGTGCTGAAAGGCCATATTTGCAAAACCGGATTTTATTTAATTTGAAAAAAGTGTCAATTTGTTTTTGAGTCAATTGAATCGTGATTTTTGCTTAACCACCATAATAAATGTGCAGAATGAGCACAAGTCAGAATTTGCCAATAAAAATCGTGAACAAGATCCCTTTGGAGTTGCATATGTGGTGAAATGATCTGGATAAATCGGGACAAGACACGGTCAATCTATATTTGGGAGGCCTCACTGGGTTGCTGAAGATTAATCCTAGGGAAGACATCATAAAGGCATTGGTTACATTTTGGGACCCGGCCCACAACATATTTCATTTCTCAGATTTTGAACTTACCCCAACATTGGAAGAAATAGCCGGATATATTGGGAATCCCAAAGTTCCCCTGAGACACCAGTACCTGATTGCTCCAAGGGCCGTAGTCGTACACAGGTTCTTAGACTTTTTGAAAATAAGCAGGGGGTCCACAACCCAGACTTGGCAGCTGGTTTTTGTACTTTGCAGTTTATATACAACATATATGGTCATATAGGAGGGTTCAACAAGCCGGAAAATAAAATATGCAGCAAAGGAAGCCGCCTTAAGTGGGAAGAACACAGGTGTTTTGCATTTATGGTGGTCTTTTTAGGACTTTTGGTGTTTCCTAGAAAAGATGGGAATATTGACATACGAGTAGCCGGAGTTGTCAGCACTTTGCTTACTCAGGCCAACAGCACCCTCGCACCCATGATAGTAGCTGAAATCTTCCGCGCTCTCACAGCCTGCAAAGCCGGATAAGACTTTTTCGAGGGGTGCAACGTGTTGTTGTAGATGTGGATGATCGAACACTTATGCCATTGTCCTCAATTTATGAGTTATGGGTCGACAGAGAAATCATGCGTAGAAGAATTTTACACAAGGGTTAACGGGATCAGCCTGCCGGAAGGGGTCACAGAGTGGGTAACACGCCTCCGTTCCATCACTGCAAACCAAATAGAGTGGACATTTGGATGGCTGCCTGTGGATGAAATCATATACATGCCAGCCACCGGACCTCATTTCCTCTTGATGGGACTCAAGATTATCCAGCCTTATGCTCCATATCGGGTTTTGAGGCAGCTGGGGAGATTCTAGATAGTTCCGAGAGATGAAGATCTTAGTGCCCAAGTAGTCGAGATCGGACCTAACGGTCAGTTTCATGAAGCAGCAGTCCACCAAATTTGGAGCGAATGTCAATACTTAACAGCCAATACATGTGTACGTGATCGATCCAAAGGTGAGGTTTCACCAGGGTACCTTGCTTGGTATAGGAGAGAAATTGAGTTTGGGAGGCCGGCTAAAAGACCCCATCTTCAGGAATTCATCGAGGCGTCACAGGAACAATGGGCTTGGTTGACTAAGGAGAATGAGTACAAGGCCACAATAGGGAGGTTGGAAAAACAAGTCAAAGAACTTCAATTCGAGAATAGCTTGCAATCAGTGGCAGACGAAGGTGAAAAGAAAAAGCTAGCCAAAGAAAATGAGGCCCTTCGAGCCTAAATTCAGAAAATGAAAATAGCGGCAGAAAACCCCGCCCAATGTACCAAAGACAAAAAACTAGTAAATAACTTGAGGCAGAAAGTGAATGACTATAGTTTTGATTTGAACAAAGCAGAAAGTGAACTAGCCAGGGCTCAAAAGCAATTGGCTAAAAACGCAGATGAACGAGCACGCCTGGTTAAGCAGTTGAAAGAAAAGTACGACAATGAGGTCGCGGGATTAAAGAAAAGGGTTATCGCCACGGAAAACAAAATGATCAAAAAGGCTAAAGACTTCAAGGTTGAAAGAGAGCATTGTTATACAGCATTGGCACAATTAGAAATAGATTTGCAACAACTTCAGGAGCAGAATCAAGTGGTCGAGCAAACTTTGGAAGCCAGGGCCTAGCAGATCGGGCGTTTGTTGCAAGAAAAAGGTGTCATAAGAGAAAGAATTAGAACCATCGCCGATTACATTGTTGTGAAGTGCCACGTCTGTGAGGATATGACTCGCACCACCTTCTTCGCGGCAGTGATGACATTTGTTAAACAGATAATGAGTGACTTGGATCGACTTCAAAGGGATCTTACATATAGGCCCGCGGCGAGACCGAATGATGTCCCGCGGGCACCAGGAGCATTAATGTATTCATGATTTTTCAGTTGAGTCTGTATTTCCTTTTCCGTTAGAGTCTGTCAGTTGTTTTGAGTCTGTATTTTCTTTCTGCTGGGGTCTGTCAGTTGTTATTGAGTCTGTATTTTCTTTTGTTAGAGTATGATAGTTTTGGAGTTTGTATTTCGTCTTTTCATCAGAGTCCATTAGTTTCTTTTGAAGTATGTTAGTTTTCAGGCTTTGTAATCAAAGCATTTGCTTTTTATGGAAATTAAAAATCCTAAAAATGTTTTATTTCACACTTATCTCCCAGAACTACGCTCTGATTCATACGGGGTCATGATACGTAGGCAATCTTCATAAGATTCGACCATAACCAAAAGAAAAAAAGAGAAAAGAAGAGAAAAAGAAGAAAAACGAAAAGGGAGAGGAAAAACAAGAGAGGAAACGAAAGGAAAAGAGAGAAGAATAAGAAAACTAAGAGAAAGAGGCAATGGAAAAACCAGAGGGAAATGGGGGGATGAAAACAAAGAAAGGCAAGGCTAGAATGAAAAAAGAGAAAAAAAGGGAGGAAGTTGCAAATGGAAAAGTCGGGATGACGCAAGCAGCCGATCAAATGCATAATAGAAACAGTTAACTGCTTAGGTGGATTCATTCCCCAAAATGTGCGGTTACCAAATTGTTAAAGCCCTAATCACTAACAAGGTTGTTGTCAATGTATTGAGTTCAGGCAGGTGGTTAGTTGATTGGCATTCTAGCAACTTACTCATACAACACCCGATCAAAAGACAGGCTAAATATGGCCAACCAAGAAATGGAGGCAAGTATTCTTGACCCGTCAAAAGAGGTGGAAGAATTGGATGTTAATGCGATGAAGGAAGAGATGTATAAGTTAAAGCAGCAAATGGCTGAAATGTACCAAGCCTGGGCAAAGGGGCATCCGCCATCGGTTTATCCCACCAACCCTGCTTATATCCCACCATTAGCTCAATCTCAGGAACCTCCCACTGTGAACTCATCTCCAGCCGTTCCCCTCTACCAACAATGCCACGGCACCACTTCCCATACATCACAAGCTTCTCCCCCCAGACAAGTCATGCACCCTCCCCCACCAATCACACCTGTTTTTGTGGCACCTCCGCCTGCTGCATTACACCGATCTTCCAGTGAACCTCTATTCCAGACTCACAACAACCAGTATTATCCCCTTGAACCCACCTTCAAAGTCCCAGAACCATATTCCTACACCCCTCATCTTGATCTCCCAGCAGAGAACGAGAAGCCACCTAAAAATCCCGAACATGAGGAGATGATCAGAAAGGTCAAAAGTTTAGAACAATCATTCAGAGATATGAGGGGGCTAGGAGGTCAAGTAAGTGTGGCCTATAAAGATTTATGTTTGTTTCCAGATGTTCAGTTACCAGCAGGGTTCAAAATGCCCAAGTTTGATCTGTACGACGGGCATGGTGACCCAGTAGCATACTTAAGAGGGTTTTGTAGCAAGATGAGAGGAGTAGGAGGAAGAGATGAATTGTTGATGGCATATTTCAGCCAAAGTTTGAGTGGATCGGCATTAGAATGGTATACCAGACAAGATTACAGCAGGTGGTACACATGGGACGATTTGGCCCAAGCCTTCGCCTGCCATTTTCAGTACAATCTTGAAATTATCCCAGACCGTCTGTCATTAACAAAGATTGAGAAAAAGCCCGGTGAGAGTTTCAGAGAGTATGGATTCCGTTAGAGGGAACAAGCCGCAGGGGTTGACCCTCCGATGAAAGAAAGTGAGATGGTTGATTATTTCTTGCAGGCTTTGGAGCCCACTTATTTTGGTCATTTGGTGTCAGCAGTGAGCAAGTCCTTTAATGAGGTTGTAAAAATGGGAGGCATGGTTGAGAAGGGACTCAAGTCCAACAAGATCATGAGTTATTCAGCAATCAAAGAGACCACCCAGGCCATTCAAAACGGTATTGGGGGTGTACTCGGGAAGAAGAAGAAAGAGGATGTTGCGACAATTGAGTCGGGAGCTTAGGTCGGATCCAGGAACCTTCCATGTTACTACAACCCGCCTCGACCCTATCACCAAACTTACCCCCATACTCCATATAGACCACCACAACACTACTACCCACCGCCAGATCCCCATTTTTCTGTCCATCACGCACAAACCTATACCCAACCTCCTGGTCACGCACAATGGCATGTGCCAACTCCACAAAATACCCATCCACCACCAAGAGCCTATAAAAATCCCCCTGGAACAGGTTTTCGGCCAAATCAAGCCTTTAAGAATGAGAGGTTACAAAAGCAGAAGACTTTCACTCCACTGGGGGAATCATATACTAGTCTATTCCACAGATTGAGACAATTGGGTATGTTGAATCCGATCTAGGCTAAACTGCCAAATCCCCCTCCTAGAAATCTTGACCGCTCGGTGAGTTGTGAGTATTGTTCAGGGACCCCGGGTCATGACACAAAGAAATGCTGGAAATTGAAAACAGCTATTCAAGAGCTCGTTGATACTAATCGGATTGAGGTCCAAGCCCCAGAGGCACCCAATATCAACCAGAACCCATTGCCGGCCCATTATGAGACAAATATGATTAATATAGTGCAAAAGGGAGGGGACCCTAAGAAGCCTTCGCAAACCGTCATGATGATTCGGGCTAGTGAAGCCAAGCCATTTGAAAAGTCAACAAGTGAGAAGTCTGTGATCAAGTTGAACAAGGCAAGTAATGAACCATCTGTGGAGGTCAAGAAGGGGTCCTCAAGTGACGTTGCAGGAAAACATGAAAGAGCAAAAGTGGTTGTGCCAGGAGTGACGAACAAGCTTGTTGTAATTGTGAAGGGCGCCCGTACATATCCTGTCATTATCAAATCGGTAACTCAATTACCGATAATCAACAGCAAGGCAGTCCCATGGAATTATGAGCGAGTGATAGTGACTTACAAGGGGAAAGAGGTTAAAGAAGAAGTGTGTGAGACCCATGGTTTGACTCGATCGGGGAGATGCTTTGCCCCCGAATAGTTGAGAAAAGCTAAGACCTCCAAAGATAACCCAATGTTGGTGAAGAAAGTTGTGACCGAGGAAGAAGCAGAGGAATTTCTGAGAAAGATGAAAATGCAGGACTATTCCATTGTGGAGCAGTTAAGGAAGACACCGGCTCAGATCTCGCTATTGTCATTATTGATCCATTCAGACGAGCACCGTCGGGCTTTGATGAAGATCTTGAATGAAGCCCACGTTCCTGACAAAATCTCAGTAAAACGCTTGGAAAAGATAGCTAACAAGATATTTTGAGGTAAACAGAGTCACTTTTTTGATGATGAGTTGCCCGTGGAGGATACTGAGCACAATAGAGCCCTCTATCTGACGGTGAAATGTAAAGATTCTGTGGTTACTCGGATACTGGTTGACAATGGTTCTAGTGAAAATATTTGCCTTTTTCCCACTCTGAACAAGTTGAAGGTGGATAATGAAAGAATTCACAAGAATAGTATCTGCGTTCGGGGATTCGATGGTGGAGGGAAATATTCAGTCAAGGACATAGTGCTCGAGCTTACAATAGGTCCAGTTGAACTTACTATGAAATTCCAAGTGCTCGATGTGGCTGTTTCTTACAATTTGTTGTTAGGTCGACCCTGGATTCATGCTGCCAAAGCGGTACCGTCTACTCTACATCAAATGGTTAAGTTTGAATGGGATAGATAGGAAATTGTTGTGCATGGCGAAGATAAATTTGTGTGTTCCCAGTGATGCCATTATTCCGTTCATAGAGTTTGAAGACGACAAGGGGCCATGGGTTTATCAGGTTTTTGACACGGTATCAGTAGAGAAAATTCCTGAAGGGAAGTGCGTACCGACTCCAAGGGTAGCTACTACATCAGTCATGGTAGCCGTTAAAATGTTGAAAAATGGTTTTGTACCGGGCAAGGGTTTGGGTGCATCTCTGCAAGGGATCGTACAGCCGATTTATCTTGCTAAAAACTTGGATACATTTGGTCTGGGGTTCAAGCCCACAGTCGCAGACGTGAAAAGAGCCTGAAAAATGAAACAGAGAGCATGGGCCCTTCCAAAGCCAGTCTCGCGTCTTTCCAGATCATTTATCAAGCCTGGTACCAGAAAGCGCCCAGTGACGACAGTTCCCAGTTCGGTGGTTGATATGGATGGAGATTTGATAGAAAAGTTCGAGAGGATATTCGACGAAGTGTACAAGGTGGAAGCTGGAGAGGGTTCTAGCAAGGCGGATGTGCAATTTGTTGGGCCCAGTGCAAAGATTAACAATTGGGAAGCTACTTCTCTCCCCACCAGAAAGGAGTTTTGGTAGTTGGGTTTGATTTTCTTTCAGTTTATCTGGATTATCCCAGGGTTGTAGTTCAGATTCTATGTTCCGTCCGTTTAGATGTATAAGCCTTGTTATCTCTAATTTCAATGAAATGCAATTTCCCTTTTTCTCCCTTCCTGATAGTTTTATTTTTGTTTTTCTTTTCTTCCTTGTACAGTTCTTTTTATGCTGGCTTCATTGATATGACATGCATGCGGAATCTCCAGCCCAGTTTAAAAGCCAATGTAATTCTAAAATAGTAATTCAAGAAATAGAGTGTGATGTTGAATCGGAATATGACGAGGATGAAGCCTTTGAAGAGATTAGTAAAGAATTAAGCCATTTTGAAGAAAAACCCAAGCCTAACCTGAGTGATACAGAAGTAATCAATTTAGGGGACCAAGATAATGTCTGAGAAACTAAAATAAGTGTCCATATTAAACCACAACTCATAGAGGAGATAATTAAAGCACTGTTCGAGAATGAAGATGTTTTTGCATAGTCCTATGACGACATGCCGGGTCTAAGCACTGACTTGGTGGTTTACAAATTGCCCACTGAATCGGCATTTCCCCCTGTCAAGCAGAAGCTGAGGAAGTTTAAAACTGATATGAGTGTGAAGATTAAGGAAGGGGTCACCAAATAGTTTGAGGCCAAGGTCATTCGGGTCACCCGGTATCCCACCTGGTTAGCCAATGGTGTGCCTGTGCCGAAGAAGGATGGCAAGACCAGGGTGTGTGTTGATTATCGAGATTTCAACAAGGTGAGTCCCAAGGATAACTTCCCATTGCCGAACATCCACATATTGATCGATAATTGTGCCAAACATGAGATTGGTTCTTTTGTGGATTGTTATGAGGGCTACCACCAAATCTTAATGGATGAGGAGGACGCAGAAAAGACGGCATTCATCACGCCATAGGGAACGTACTACTATCGGGTCATGCCATTTGGTTTGAAAAATGTTGGGTCAACCTACATGAGGGCAATGACGATCATATTCCACGACATGATACACAGGGAGATCGAGGTTTATGTGGATGATGTGATTGTAAAGTCTAGAAAGTAGTCTGACCATGTCAGAGACCTGAGAAAGTTCTTCCAAAGGCTTCGCAGGTACAATCTCAAGCTTAATCCTGCAAAATGCGCGTTCGGTGTTCTGTATAGAAAGTTGTTGGGGTTCATAGTCAGCCGCCGAGGTATTGAATTAGACCCTTCAAAGATCAAAGCTATCCAGGAGTTGCCACCCCCAAAGAACAAGACTGAGGTGATAAGTCTGTTGGGGAGATTGAATTACATCAGCCGGTTTATTGCTCAGCTCACGACAACTTGTGAGCCTATTTTCAAACTGTTAAAGAAAGATGTTGCAGTCAAGTGGACAGACGAATATTAGGAAGCATTTGATAAGATAAAGGGGTACTTGTCAAACCCACCTGTGTTGGTCCCGCCAGAACCAAAGAGACTTTTGATTCTATATTTGACAGTCTTGGACAATTCATTTGGATGTGTGTTGGGATAGCATGACATCACTGGCAGGAAGGAGCAGGCCATATATTATCTCAGCAAGAAGTTCATACCTTACGAGGTTAAGTACACTCATCTTGAGAGGGCGTGTTGCGCCCTAACTTGGGTAGCCCAGAAATTGAAACACTATTTGTCATCTTATACTACTTACCTCATCTCTCGATTGGATCCGTTGAAGTATATATTCCAGAAGCCTATGCCCACGGGAAGGCTCGCAAAGTGGCATCTTGCTCACAGAATTTGACATTGTCTACGTGACTCGGACTGCGATGAAAGCACAAGCATTGGTCGACCATTTGGCTGAGAATCCTGTGGATGAAGAATACGAACCTTTGAAGACTTACTTCCCTGATGAAGAGGTAATGCACATTGATGAGTTGGAACAGATTGAAAAGCCAGGATGGAAACTTTTCTTTGATGGGGATGCTAACATGAAAGGCGTTGGGATAGGAGCGGTACTTGTTTCTGAAATAGGGCATCATTACCCTGTTATGGCTCAGCTTCGGTTCTACTGTACTAACAATATGGCTGAGTACGAGGCATGCATTTTGGGTTTGAGGATGGCTGTGGATATGGGTGTCCAGGAAGTCTTGGTCTTGGGTGACTTGGACCTTCTAGTGCACCAGATTCAGGGAGAATGGGAAATATGGGATTTAAAACTCGTACCGTACCAGCAATGTTTGCATGATCTTTGTCAACGGTTCAATCAATAGAGTTCAGGCATATTCCGAGGATCCACAATGAGGTCGCCAATGCTTTGGCTACTCTGGCATCGATGTTACATCATCCAGATAAGGCTTATGTTGACCCGTTGCATATTCAGGTCCGCGATCAGCATGCTTATTATAACATAGTCGAGGAAGAACTCGATGGTGAACCGTGGTTCTACGATATCAAGGAATACATCAGAATGGGAGTGTATCTGGTACAAGCCATAGGTGATCAAAAGAGAACAATTAGGCGATTGGCAAGCGGTTTTTTCTTCAGCGGAGGGGTTCTGTACAAAAGGACTCCAGACCTTGGGCTGCTGAGATGCATATGCTAGGCAGGCTACAGCTATTATGACCGAAGTACATTCTGGAGTCTGTGGACCGCATATGAGTGGGTATGTGCTGGCAAAGAAGATTCTCCGAGCAGGTTATTATTGGCTCACTATGGAGCGAGATTGTATCAGTTTTGTGCGTAAATGTCATCAGTGCCAAGTGCATGGAGATTTGATTCATTCTCCACCATCTGAATTACACATGATGTCTGCACCGTGACCCTTTGTTGCATGGGGCATGGATGTCATTGGGCCAATTGAGCCATCAATATCGAATGAGCACAGGTTCATTCTGGTGGCCATAGATTATTTCACCAAGTGGGTTGAGGCTAAAACATTCAAGTTTGTAACCAAGAAGGCGGTGGTTGATTTTGTGCACTCAAATATCATTTGCCAGTTCGGGATACCGAAGGTAATCATCACAGATAACGGTGCTAATCTCAATAGTCATCTGATGAAAGAGGTGTGTCAACAGTTTAATATTACACATCGCAATTCCACCCCATACCGCCCCAAGGCGAATGGAGCAGTCGAGGCAGCCAACACGAACATAAAGAAGATACTTCGAAAAATGGTAGAGGGTTCTAGGCAGTGGCATGAAAAGCTGCTGTTTGCATTGCTGGGTTATCGCACTACTGTCCGTACTTCAGTAGGGGCGACTCCTTATTTGTTGGTGTATGGCACCGAAGCAGTGATACCCGTAGAAGTGAAAATTCCATCCCTTCGAATTGTCGCGGAGGTTGAGATCAATGATAATGAATGGGTCAAAACCCGCTTGGAACAATTGAGTTTGATCGACGAGAAAAGATTGGCAGCAGTGTGTCATGGCCAGTTGTATCAACAGAGAATGGCAAGAGCATACAATAAGAAGGTGCGTCCACGGAAGTTTGAAATGGGTCAGTTAGTATTGAAACACGTTCTTCCACATCAGGTTGAAGCAAAAGGCAAGTTTGCCCCAAACTGGTCGGGGTCGTTCGTTGTAACTAGAGTGTTGTCCAATGGTGCATTGTATTTGACAGATGTAGAATGCAAGTGTGTAGAAATGGCTATCAACTCTGTTGCAGTCAAAAGATACTATGTATGATTCCTTTGTTTAATTGTACTTGTTTGTATTTGGCATGTTTTGAATATTGAAATGACGAAGGCATTTTGTTCTGCTATCTAAACATTTTATCCTTTGTTACCCCCTTTGAGCCTTATTTATTTTTCTTTCATACCCCTCTTTCGGAATCAGTAGCGAATATTGGAAACACAAGCGTGAAAGATAAGTAAAGGAAGAAGAGAAAAAGAGAAAGAAAAGAAAAGATAAAGAAAGGAATGAAAAGAGAAAGAGAAGAATGAAAAGAGAAAGAAAAGAATGAAAAGAAAAGAGGGAAGAAAACCAACAAAAAGAGAAAAAAAAAGAAAGAAAAGAAAGAGAAAATAGAAAACCACAACAATAAAGTAATTTCTATGACATAAACTACGTTCGACCTGATTCCTTGTAAGGATACGTAGGCTGCCTCACGGTTCGGTCTCATCAAAATAAAAATTCAAAAGTCCCCAAGCAAGAAACTGGGACAGAAGTTGTGGTTGTTGTAAGAAATCTGATTCCGAAAGTTGTAATTTTGAACCCATGTGAATTGTTTTTGAGCCTTTGATACCCTTTCTTTCCAATCCCATCCAAAAGCCCACATTATAGTCCAAAGAAAGACCTTCCGATCAGTCTTCGAGAAATACCAAGTCGAGCAGGTAGAGGTGATTCATATCAGGGGTAACACTCTGGTCCAAACGGGAAAAGGAAATCAAAAATGAGAGGGTCTTATTGGTGAAAACCCTCACGAGCACCGTAAGACGACGGCAAGTTGAGGGAAAAGAAATCAAAAATAAGAGAGTATTATTGGTGAAAACCCTCACGGGCACCATAAGGCGACGGGAGCTGAGAGAAATCAAAAATGAGAGAGTCTTATTGGTGAAAACCCTCACGGGCACCGTAAGACGAAAGTGAGTTGAGAAATGAACAAATGAGAGAGGCTTGTCGGTGAAAACCCCTCAGGGCACTGCAGGCCGAACAAGGTCAAGGTTTTGGTAAAGAAATCAGGTTATGGAAACTCTAAGGCAGCAAAGTATGGCAACTGGAAGTTGATTTGGTTGGACAGATTGGGTAGATTAATCTGAAATGTATGTCATGATCATTGGTGCCAGTTGTTCCCCTCATATAAGTCTATTTTCCTTTTCCCCTTCAAATAGTCTTCCAGTTTTGGATTTTCTTATCCTTAACTCTCTAAGTCATTGCATTTCATTTCTTTTGGGTATATTTCTCTAAGATGTTCCCAATGTCAGTTTTGTTTAAGCAAATAAGAAGGAATTTCAAAGCTCACTACCAGCTTCAATATTGCAAAGCACAGTGCGGCCAGAGCATACCAAAAATAGCATGATGTAAAGTGGGATAAAGTGCCAGCAAAGTTTCACCGGCAGAATGATTTAGTAATTTCATGGGAGATGCAGAGGTTCAGTTAAACGGGTCAGAGAGGTGAAACAACGGTTCGAGTGTAGAACACTCGGGTCATCCAAAGTCATGGGGGTTTTGAAAGTTAGTCGGAAAGTCAAGCGGTTCAGGGCCAGATCGGGGAAGCCAGTCAAAACAAAACAATGCAGTGGAGAGACCTTCAGCAAGAATGTCATCAACTAACCACCACATTTTAAACTGACAAGATTTTTCTTTGATTAAAATAGGGGCAGGAAATTTTGGTTGTTTCGGAGAACCCTCCGTGGAGAAAGGCAGTCACCAAACAGGTTTGATTTTTTATTTTCTGGACCCTCCTGGAAAATGGGACCTAGTTTAAAGTTCAGAAATAGCATAATCTAGCATAAATGTTTCCCAAAAAAATATAAGTTAGCGTAGAAGTTTGCATGTTCGAGATAGGATTCAATTAGGAGTTTCCAGGACCCTCCTGAATAATGGGACTTAGCTTTAAGACTTCGACTAGATAACAACATTTAGCGTAGACTCTGTTGTAGGGTAGTATAATTCAGCCATGAAAGTTGTCACCCTTAAGATAAAATTTGACCTTTGATTTACAAGACCCTCCTAGATAATGGAGAGTAGTTTAAAGATCCTCTTAGATAGCAAGATTTAGCAGAAGTCACACTTGTAGAAGATATAACTTAGATTTTAAATTGTCATTTAACTAGGAGTTTTCAGGACCCTCCTGGATAATGGGACCCAGCTTCCAAATTCTTAGTAATATTTGATAACATGATGTAGTTTTACACTTACATATGTGCCCAGATACCCAAACTAGGGCAGAAAATTTTCTTTATTTTGTCTATTTTTTGTTGAAATCAGGTACCCACTTGGAGAATAGGGAGAAGCAGTTCAAGTCTAGCAGTCAGGAGCCCGCCTGGAGAGCAGTGAATACATTTCAAGTCAGAAGTCATGAGCCCGCCTGGAGAACAAGGGAGTACAATTCAAGTTTTAGTTTTCAAGTTCTTATTGATATTTGGTAATGTGATTCATTTTACACTTACATATGTTCCCAGATACCCAAAATAGGGCAGAAGAATTTCCTCTGTTTTTGTCATTTTGTTGAAGTCAGGAGCCCGCCTGAAGAGTAGGGAATACATTCAAGTCAGCAGTCAGGAGCCCGCCTGGAGAGCAGGGAATACATTTCAAGTTCAGAAGTCAGGAGCCCGCCTGGAGAGCAGGGAATACATTCAAGTTCAGTAGTCAGGAGCCCGCTTGGAGAGCAGGGAATACATTTCAAGTCAGCAATCAGGAACCCGCCTGGAGAACAAGGGAGTACAATTCAAGTTTTAGCTTTCAAGTTCTTATTGATATTTGGTAATATGATTTAGTTTTGCACTCATATCTGTGCCCAGCCACCAAACTGGGGCAGAGAATTTTCTTTGTTTTCTCTATTTTGTTGAAGTCAGGAGCCCGCCTGGAGAGCAGGGAATACATTTCAAGTCAGCAGTTAGGAGCCCACCTGGAGAGCAGGGAATACATGTCAAGTTAGCAGTCAGGAGCCTGCCTGGAGAGCAGGGAATACTTTCAAGTTCAGCAATCAGGAGCCCGCCCAGAGAGCAGGGAGTACATTTCAAGTTTAGCAGTCAGGCGTCCACCTGGAGAAAGGGAAAGCATCTCAGGTTACAATTCGAGTTCAGCAATCAGGAGTCCACCTGTAGAAAAGGATGACATCTCAGATTACAAGTCAAGGCGGCAACAAAGGAATTTCATCAGGAGAATACAAGTCAACAAATCAACAAGAACCACAAGAGCAAGTTAGAAGATGTAGATAGGATTTTGTAATGCATAAATTATAGTCTAGTCTAGCTTCTTTTTATTTTATCACGGTGTAATAAGGGGTTAGTAAGCAGTAGTAGCAGCAGCAACAACAGTGAAATCACAGTTTCATGGTAGTCTCAGCTACCAAAACTTTCCGAACTACACTGACCTGATTCCTTTATAGCCAAGGATATGTAGGCAACCTCGGAAGCAAGGTGCGGTCAAATCTTTCAAAATACTTCCCACGGAGTATTCAAACGGGCAAAAATCGCTCGTATCCGCTCACATTATCTTTGCACGAAAACTCATCGTGTTTCCGGGCAAAAAGGGGCAGCTGTGAGCACGTGATTTTTGCCCTATATGAATTACTCTCATAAATTCAAAATAAAACAATTTTACCATTGTTTGCAATTTTGTGAATTTTTTAGGCATCTTCTGTTAATTGTTTGCATATTGCTTGGGCATGTTTATTTTATTTAATTAATGAAAAAATACAAAAAAATACACTACATTTGAATTTAGTATCTAATTTGCATTCTTGAATTAATTGTTAATTTAGTGTTTTATAAAAATGGAAAAATCACAAAATAGTTATTGTTGCACTTTTAATTTTAATTTTTGAACTTTGGGAGTTTTCCTTTAATTAGTCTTGTAATTATTTGTGGTAATTATTATTTGGATTTAATTAGTTCATATTGGTAGGTCAATTTGATTTTAATTTTAAATTAGGGTTTCATGTTTAATTTTGAAAAAAAAAAGGAAGAAAAGAAAAAAGAAAAGAAGAAAGAATTAAAAAGAGAAATGAATTAAAAAGGAAATTGAAATAAGAGGAGAAAATCTGTTAGGCTAAATCGAATTAAAACCCTCAAGCCCAAATCCTGAACACCCGAAACCTGTTCGGTCCAGCCCAAAACCCACCCGGTCCACCCCACCTTAACACTAAACGACATCGTTTTGTTTTTGATCTGGATCGTTGATCTTAGTTGATCAAACGGTCTAGAACTGACTCGTACTTAATATATAACGGTCTGAATCATCCCCCCCCCTCAATTGTCTCTCTCACAACACCCCACCTCAGAAACCCTAAATCGCCGCCCTCAGCTTCCACCTCTCTTAGTTGGCGGCACCACCACCAAACCAGCCCAAATTCACACCGCAGAACCCCCTTCGCCCCCTCATCCCAAATCCATAATTTGTTGCCCTCGAATCACCCTAGACGTCGTCAAATCTTGAATCCAAGTTTGAACCCTAAAATCCCAAAACTTCCGAATCGAGATTTCAGTGAAGATTTTAGGCCTAGTTGTATTTTATTCGTATGTTCTTGATAAGAACACACGATTAATATCAAATTAAGCCGAGAATTGGAAGGTTTGAAGACTCAAGTTCAGTTCCTACTGTCCAAGTTTTGTAGGTATCTCCTCTTTACTTTTGTTTAATCTTTCCCTCCTTTTTTTTCATCATTTTTCTATCTTCTGTTTCTTTCTTTTCTTCTGGTTTTTGTCTCGTTTCTTCCTAGTTCTTCAGGGTCATGTTCTTTATGCATGTTAGGATTAACTTGCTTAATTAACATGATTTCATTTTTGTGTTAGATTGGTTCGAACTTCTTTTACTTTTCCTTTGAGCCCAAGACCTCTTGAGTCTTTATGACTTGGTAGGTCACTTAGGCCGATAAAATTTGTTTGTTGATTTCGGAATTTGGGTTTGTCAGAATTCAATTGGACTTGGACCCTGAAAATTTGAAGTCCAAGATCTCGATATACAAACCTATACCAAATTGATTTGGGTCAATTTGACCCATGCTCTGTCCAGTTTCTTAAGGTAAAAACGGGAGTCCTAAGGGGTAAATTAGGAAATCTAGGTGGAAGAATCTCATTCAACTGAATAGGAAGCTTCCTAGAAGCTAGGGTGGGGGATATTTTGAAATTTTGAGATTTACACTAGGGATTTCTAAGCTAAAATGAAAATTTTAGAAGGTTTTAAGTTCAATTTTGAACTCTTCGAGGCTGCCCTAGTGCCTTGCCTATAAAGGAATCCTAACTTGACTCTCAAGTCAGAACTTCATTGATAGAAAATACAAGAAATATATAGCGGCAACAAAAACATCAGTGAAAATACTGTTACCTTGGGTCTTTTCTGTGGATTTCTTAGTTTTCCAGCTTCTAAGAACAAATTTGAATCCAAATGAAGCTGAAATGGTTTAAGGATAATGGTAAAAAGGGTCTGATTTGAAGTTCTGGTCGATTGGGTAGCTTGATTTTAAAGTTCTTCTCCTCCTGATTTTCTCTGCATTGGGTCATTGACTGCTACTGCTATTGTTGAATTCCTTACCCTTGTATTTGTTCTCTCAATATCCAGGTACTTCTTACATCCTGAATCGCATGTGAAGTGCAAATGTATATTCAACATGGTAGATTAATGATAAATGTTGGAATTCAGCTTTTATCCTTCAAAGATCTTGTGATTGCTATGTATTTTATACCTTCTTTACATGTTTAGTTGTTCATTTATATCTCTGGTTTAAATTTCATTTACAAGATGGCATGGTGTTATAATTTAGCAAGTTTGGGTTTGTAAGTTATTTGCAGTTTGTTTGTTTAGATGGGAGTATAATATTTAAATCTCTTGTAGTATAGTTGACTTGTTCATCCTTCTAATTATAGAAGTTGCAACCTAAAGTTAAATCTTATCTCTGTTTCATGTCATAATCTCATTTTCTGTTGTATATTTTTCATTACTATTAAAATATGGGTAGCATTAGGGACCATTTCATGGGTTGTAAGGTAGTGTTGGGTTGATTATCTGCAATGAGGCCTACTGTTGTGCTTGGGTCACAAGAGTAAAAGCAGGAATGGTCCTAGTGCTTATCTCATTTGGTCTTGTTCAGTTGTAGGTTATCACTTCATGCATGGGTTTGAAATTAGTAGTAGTTTGTGTTAAACAATGAAACTGAACAAAAATGGTATTTAGCTCGCACATTCATTGTTTGGTATTAAAAAAATTTATGAAAGCATGCTGGATTTTGGTCGTGACCATTTTTTTGAATTTTGATTTTTTTCTTAGGGTGGAGGTGTTTTTCTTGGATTGCTAGGTGACTGGAATTGTTGAGTTTATTTAATTAGTTGAAGTTCATAAATAATTTCATTAGTTTAATTCCTTGTCTTCCTATATCTTTCAACTGATTGGTTTTATTTGGTCAAGCAAATGTGGGAATTCATAGAACTGGGCCTAACATTGGCCCAGTTGAAGAAGATCATGACAGACTCGGCAGTTTGTCCCTGTTTTTGGGTCTTCCCGTCCACTTAAAAATGGGCTCCTCTCAGGCCAGGTCTCAGAAGGCATTCATAAAGGACTTGTCTATTTCATGGGCTTGAATTTGTTTAATTTTGCTAAACCCATCCTTCGTTATTGTGAGAGCATCGTTGTTGGAACAAGTCTTGTTTAATAGCTTAGTAATGTGACGCAGGATCAGCTACCCAGTAGGCTCGATTCTCAGCAATTAGTACCTTTCAGCGACCTCCCTTAAGCTAGATTCCTGAGAAATAAATTGGGTCAGGCCGTATTAGAGAAATAATAATAGTTATGGCCCTTCAAATCTTAGTTTGAATAACCTTTTAAAATGGAGTTGAGGTGCGTCGCGCCGAATATAATCTCAATTGCATGACCCACATTTAATTGGTCTTGTTTTAGATTGTTAGAATTCGAGGCGTGCCATTTAGCGAATTTTCATGGCCCTCGCCAAGTGGCAAACGCATAGTTGCTTTAGGCGCATTATTTTAATATTTTACCTTCCTAAACTCGGGTGCGCATTTATGTGACCCAAATCCAAATCTCAACAATGTTGAAATATGTCAAAGACTGCAGGTGCATTTATGTGATGTGGTTCAAGACGTGTTTAAACAGCGTTGCAATATTCCTAAAATGAATAAAAGCGGTTGATAAGTTAAAATTGCACATAGGTTCAAAAATGTTTTAAATCGGATAATTAAGCCGAATATAACAGTTGAGCGACCGTGCTAGAACCACGGAACTCAGGAGTGCCTAACACCTTCTCCCGGGTTAACAGAATTTCTTCCCCGGATTTCTGGTTCGCGGACTGTTAAATAGAGTCAATCTTTTCCTCGATTCGGAATTGGAACCGGTGACTTGGGACACCATAAATCTCTCAAGTGGCGACTCAAAATCTTTTAATAATAAATCCCGTTTCGATTGTCACTTAAATTGGAAAAACTCCCTTATATACTCCCTTCCCGGGGTGTAGGTAAATAGGGGTGTGACACCTTGAACCTCAATCTGCTGCAAGACACGGTGGATTTGGTGTCGCAGTTCAATCTTCTATGCTTTGCCGCTGAAAGTGGAGCTCTTCAGGATGTTAGCGATTCTGAGCTGTCACGCGGTGTGGCCGTGATGGGCCTAATGGTGAGTTCCCTTTTATTTTCTTAGTTTTGTGACCTTTGATTCTATGCTGACTCCTTCTTGTTTTTTTTAGACTTACATGTTGGAGGTTGAGAGTGCTCGTAGGGCCGAGATTTGGGCCGAGATCTTTTTGAAAATGGACGAGAAGTATCGGCGATATTGCAACAGATGCCGGGAGATGCATGAGCATCTCAGAGCGGGTGTGGGCATCCAATCTATCAAGGAGAAATTGGAGAGAAGAGATGAGGAACTGATACGGACTATCCGCAGATGTAGTGAGCTTGAGGAGCAACTTCATGCCAAGGATGAAGAGCTTGAGGTGGGCAAAAGGGTTGTTGCTGAGTGCGAGGACCTCCAGGCAAAGGTATCGTCTCACGAGCTGAGCTTGAGAAAAATTCTACTAAGGTCAATGCTCTGAGTGCGGAATGGACGGAGAAGGTGGCCGAGATGGAGAGAGCCGAGAACGCTCAAGTGTTGGCTTTGTGAGGGTGGCGGCACTAGAGGATACTATCCGCGTCCTTAAGTCCGAGCAGGAGTCTGAGAGAGCGACGGCCACGATAAGGGAGGCACGGCTCGAGGAGCGAATTGGTGAGATTGATCGGGACGCTTCGATTTTGGGAGACCGAGTTGCGGCTCTCGAAGCTAAGAAAGCGCAGTTATTGGCACAAGCGCCCCCCCCCTCAAAAGTCTATTTCGCCCACTATTCCCCCCTCCCCCCGCCGCATGTATGAGTTGTGGGTCCATGCCGAGGCCCAACATGATATATACAAAGGTTTATGGGAGGCGGGGAATGTTTCAGAGAGCACCTTTGAAGATGCTCGAGCGAAGGCCTGCGAGGCTCGTGCCTGCGGTTACGACCCTGCAACGCTGGAGGCCGGTGCGGGCATTGATGTTGTGGATTGGTTCCTTCTGATGATGATGATGATGATGATGATGGGGTGAACGGTGGTGAGAATGACGCTGAGTGAAGCTTTTGCTGCAACCTTTGTACTTAGTTTTTTTCTTTTGTTGTTTATTTTCATCTTTTTCCCGATGGCCTATTTCGGCCTTTCATAGGGTGTGGCTGTCGCGCATGTATATTCGAATGAAATAGTTGTTTCACCTTCGTTTGTGTATCTTCTAATTTTTTTTGTAATGAGTCCTTGATCTTTTTAATTGTGAATCCGACCTTGCGAGTTCGGGCAAAGGTGACTTCTGATTTGCCATGGAACCAACCTTAATTCAAACGAGGTCGAATTTAGACTCGCCATCTTGGGCGAAGTCAGTTTTGACTCATATACTCGAGTGGGATTGAATTCCGACTTACCAATTTTAGGCAAATCAATTTTCCATATGTATTCGAGCGAGGGCGAACTCGGAGTTGCCATCTTGCGCAAATGTTTTTGACTCATATATTCGAACGAGGTCGATCTTGGGGTCGCCATCTTGGGAGAAGTCAATTTCTGACTTATATATTCGAACGAGGTCTATCTTAGGGTTGCCATTTTGGGCGAAGTCAATTTCTGACTTATATATTTGAATGAGGTCGATCTTGGGGTTGCCATTTTCGGCGAAGTCAATTTTTCCATATGTATTTGAGCCGAGGTCGAAATTCCCTTTCGTGTGTCGATGGCCGATGGCCGTGAGGGTGTTTATTTCGAGTAAGTCAGAATTGTAACCCGTTGTAAATTCGATCGAGGTCGAAATTCCCTTTTGTTTGTCGATGGCCAATGGCCGTAAGGGTGTTAATTCGAACGAGGTCGGAATTGTAACCCGTTGTAAATTCGAGCAAGGTCAAAATTTCCTTATGTTTGGCGATGGCCGATGACCGTAAGGGTGTTAGTTCGAGCAAGGTCGGAATTGTACCCATTGTAAATTTGAGCGAGATCAAACTTTTTTTTTGTTTGGCGATGGTCGATGGCCGTAAGGGTGTTAATTCGAGCGAGGTTGAAATTGTGCCCGTTGTAAATTCGAGAGAGGTCGAACTTTCCTTTTAGTTTGGCGATGGTCGATGTCCATAAGGGTGTTAATTCGAGCGAGGTCGTAATTGTACCCGTTGTAAATTCGCGCGATGTCAAATTTTCCTTTTTGTTTGTCGATTGCCGTAAGGTTGTTAATTCGAACGAGGTCGGAATTGTAACCCGTTGTAAATTCGAGCGATGTCAAAATTTCCTTTTGTTCGGTGATGGCCGATGGTCATAAGGGTGTTAATTCGAGCGAGGTCGGAATTGTACCCGTTGTAAGTTCGAGCGAAGTCAAACTTTCCTTTTGTTTGGCGACGATCGATGGCCGTAAGAGTGTTAATTCGAGCGAGGTCAGAATTGTACCCGTTGTATTATTTTCACTAGAGAACATTGCTCGTCGCCGCATTGTTTACGCGTGCGTCGGGGCAAATCCCAGTTTGCTCAATTTTGCTTTCATTGGAGAATATTGTGTGTTTCAGGGGTGAGTCCCAGTTTGCCTAGCTTTGCTTTCATTGGAGAATATTGTGTGTTTCGTGGGTAAGTCCCAATTTGGGAGATTGTTTCTCAATAGTTGACCCGTACCAAACCGTTTTTGTTATTTGTAGTATGATACGGCTTGGAGGGCTTTGCTCAGTTGTGGTTTGCGAGATGGCATGGTACGGAACCTTTCCCTAGGGTGTTTTGGTGGCGTTCGTTCCTTGTTTGCGTACCTATGAGAGTGCTCGTGTTCCTGTTCTTAACCAACAAGAGAGCGTGATAAGTTAAACCCAAATGAAATTGCTTACCTAGTCCTGGCAAGTCGGTGAAAGGAGGAGCGGCGCTGTAGGGTCGCTCGCTTCGCCTCGTACCCGAATGATGTGTTCGGCTTCATCGTTAATTGCGTCTAGGCTTCTCGTGGGTGGGACTTAACTTGCCTGTTAGGGTATCGAGACCGAGTCCCAGTCCGACCCCATCCGATATGCGCAAAAAATAAAGGAAATATGTCATACTTTGTTCATAAATCATCCCGTGCGTGTGGGTACAAAAATAAGGCAGGATATGCCCGCTAGGGTCACACAGTAGGCTATCATCCCTTCCTAAGAGGTGGAAGTACATGCCGGTATATAAGGTGAATATGTCGTATGCATGTTTAAGGTAGAATCACGGTCACTACGGGTGAGGCGTGGGTTTTGCATAGATATCGGTCACAATTTCTATTTTATGTGGAGATTTGACTTCGATTAGTACGGTTATCTCAAAAACTTATCTACCGTTCTTTTCGAGTTGGTGTTTATACCGAGATGCTGAGGTTATGACAGCCTGGAAGTAATACTTAGTTGGTTCCATATCTAAAGGAAACTAAAAAATTTGGCTAAGAAATCCCCACAGACGGCGCCAAATTGTTTGACCAAAAAGCGCTAACCTTTTCGTTAAACCAAATAATAATAAAAATGGAGGATAAATCTTAGCCAAACATAATTAACTCTAGATCTAAGGATATTGAGTACGAGAATCGAAAGAGACTAAGTTTATATAACACTTCGTAGAATGATTAAAAGACAGCAAACGTAAATGATAAGCTTACATCTTTGATACATTGTTTCATACGTGTAAGAGCAAAGAGGATAAGAAAGGAGTGTCGTTGATAACCACGAGATCTATCTTTATAGATTCAGCAATGAAGATTACAAGGGTTTATAATCCAAAATCTAGGCTTCTACTTTGTTGTTGAAGGTCTCCTCCAAATTGTTTCGTTCTTTTCCCCCCTCGAACCCCCTTTTCTTGTTTTCTCATCTCATCTCATATTTATATATATATATATATATATATATATATATATATATATATATATATATATAATACAAATCTTTCCCTTTATCCAACGGTCTTTAACTAGCGTACCCCTTCTCGACTATACTCTTCTTTACTTGCTCAAGCGTTACGGCATATATTCTGTCGTGCAAGCCTTTCGATGACTCGATCTCGGCAGTGGCCAAGACATTCGTCGCCATTACGCCTTATGGGCACGACTAGAGCTTGGTCGACCCCTTACCACTCCTTTTAATGGATAATCCATTTGTGATTAGATTTTGACCCATACAGTTAGTCCCTCCGCCCGTTGCGGTCGCCTCTTGGCAAGCTCGATGGGCGGATTTTGTTGATTCAAAAGTTAGGAAAAATCTGACCATTACGCGAGGAACGAGGAGCTTATGGCGAGGTAGCGACGTGACGCTTCAAGAATTTCATTGGACCATTACGTCAGTTCAGAGTTGAGTCGTCACATCAATTCAAGATATCATGAATGTTTATTATGCGTTATCATAGCACACATTTCCCAGGCACCGTATCGTTACCTGTGCCCCTTTTGTTCTCTGATTGGCGGCTCTTGGTTTTTCCGCTCAAGGCCTTTATGTCTCTACAAATAAGGGAGAAACCCTTTATTTGATTGTTGTGCTTTTCAATTATCATAGAACTTTGCAAACTTCCTTCCCCTTCTATAGTTTTCATTCTTCTACTTCCGCTAGAATTCACCGTGATCATTACCTTTTTTTCCTTCATCATTCTTGTTTATTTCGATCAAAGAAGACAAATGGCTAGTGCTCCTTCCCAGACTGATAAAGTTGTTGAAGCTTCAGTGCCAGAAAGTGACGTATCCTTACTCGAAAAGGGAATGGAGGTGGTGAAAGACGAGGGGTTTCCGACGGTGGATGAGATAGTCCCCCGTCCGGGGAAGATGAGGACTGATTTTAACAGCCCTGCCAGAAATAAACCATAGCCCGTTCTTTCCACTATGGATGATGCGGCGATCACGACGCTCAAGGCCAAGTGGGGAATCCCTGCCCATATCGAAATGGTACCGGCGGGAAGGATATTGTACATTTGCACCGCCCAGGATACTGCGCGTTTTACGCGTATCCCTTCGTTATCGGGTACACGCTTCCCCTTCCCTCTCTGGTGGTGAACTTCTGCCGCTTCTATGAAGTGTGCCCGGCTCAATTCTCTCCATATGCGTACAAGCGCTTTCTTATGCTCATCAAGTACGCGGAGCTGGTCGGCCGAGGAATTTCCCTGGGGCACATGCTTCATATCTTTGCCTCTCATTTTCTTCGAGGTACGATGATCCATATGCACCATCGAGGAACCAAGAGTTTGGTGGTGAAGATGGACGATAAGGCCAAGCACCGCTTTTGGTAAAGCTACTTCTTATGTGCGGACAGAGCACCTTGTGGCGAACTCGGCAAGGTTTCCAGAGACGTGGAACTTCGCTCGTAAGTTTTTCCCGTGTTTACTTTGTGATTCTTCTTAAGATGGTCGTCGATTGTCTTTCTTTTAGCGACTTTGTTGAGGACTTGTTTTTTTGCGAATGTTAAGATGCGTGAATCATAAAAAGACAAACAAGATTAAAATCAGCTTATTTTGAAAAGTATTTTTTTAAAAGTACTTTTAGTAAGAAATAATTAGTGTTTGGCTTATCAATTTGGAAAACAATTTTTAAGCAGCAATTAATGTTTGGTCAAGCTTTTATAAAATGCTTCTACGTGTACTTTTCTTGAAATTGCATTTTTAAAAGGGGTATTATCACTTTTAGCCTCCGCCAGAAACTATTTACATTCGATAGCCGAAAAGGTGTATCAGAATTGTATAATTTTTGTATATAACATACATAACGTATATATATACAAAAAATATACACTTTTTTGGCTATTATTTGAAAGTGACTATACAGTGTCATTTTTTCTTTTTAAAATATGCTTTTTGGAGTAAACTACTTTTTTCTATTTCTCAAAAACTTCTTCTACCTCTACCCAAAAGCATTTTTTCCTTCTAAAAACTTGATCAAACACCTTTAACTATGAAAAAAAGTACTTTTGGCCCCAAAAAAACACCAAAGAAGCTATAAATGTCATGGACAGTGATAAAGCATACCCTACTTGCTTAGGACGAGACTCAATGTTGCATAACAATTTCCCATGAGGTCGCCCAAGGTCAAGTACTATTATTTGTATCGTTTTTCGTTCCTTTGGCTGGTAAGTGTCATGTTTTATCTTCTCTTCATTCTTTTTCTGGTTGTTTATCTACCATTAAGCAACAAATAGGTGGGAAGCCATTGCCCAGAAAAGAAAAATTAAGAGCAACTCTTAAGAAAAGAAAAGAAAAAAGATACAGTATCAAGGACTACTAATTTCAATTGGAACAAGCTATGATAATGTGGGGGCAATGGAGAGGTCATAAGAGGGGGTTTTTTTTTCGGGGGGGGGGGGGGGGGTGGAGGAACGGGCAAACCTATATGGGGAGATGGATCACAAAGAGTGAAGGATGAATCCTACGATCAGATGGATGACGAGCATCGGAAGATAGGCTTTCAAGCTCTGTACAAATGATGGATAGAAACCTGTATCAGAATTTATACTACCCTATTTCTACAAAAACTTAAGCAACTACCAATGATCTCCTTTAGTTCAATGAGAAAAAGGTACAATAGCTAATAGAGGCAGAAAGAGTACAATGGCAGCAGATACTAAAATTACAGATCACCGCGAAAGCACATTAGAGCATTGTTATTATTGCATCTACAATGGCGTTGACATCTTTATCATCCTATCACAAAGGCTTTTCAGATGCTCTGTAACTGAGAAAACGAAATGCGGATGGTTGAGCCACCAAGGGGTGTAGCATTTTTGCATACCAGTGCCTCAGTTGCCTGCTCCTCCTTTTCAAAAAGAACAAGAGCCTGCTGTTTGCCATTCATCTCAAACAGCTTACTATTGATGATGGGACCATGCTCCTCCAGATGTGCCACGATCTCTTCCTCTGTTACATCCTGGGGCAGGGAGGAGAGGTGGATCATCTTAGTAGGAGAGCAACAATACCGGTAGTTTTTAGCAGCATTACGGTTAAAACGGTTGAGATTTGAATTCGAGTAGTCATGTGTGTCCGGTCCGGTAGTAATATTGGGGTGCTTTGAGAAGTTGACTTCCAGCCGCTTATCAAATAATATGGCCCCCTGTATCCAAATCCGGAGGGGGAAATAGTTTCAGTATAATGTATACCATAGAGACTAAAAGGAAGCAAAAGATATAAAGGGCTATAGCACATGAATAGATGAATCTAAATGAGACAATTGAGAGTAGTTAACAATCAGACATAATTTAGTTAACGGTTAGAAAGAAGTTCAGAGCTAGCACTGCAAACCAAGCTCAAATTTTCTCCAAGATGAGCCGTATAGCCAAGAGAAACCATGAACGAAAATAGAACTTGCCCCACCCATGACTAAATATTTTCTAGTGTCCTGGTATATCCACATAACTGACAGCAGCATAAACTGAAACATTGTGGAGCTACAAAAAGTAGTTATCAATGATATTGGATGCAACAAATTTACTGATATGTTGTACTACATATGACTCGCTTCATCCATCTGCTTGGTGAAAATCGAGGAATCAATGCTACTGGCAAAAGACATGATGACTGCTGGTTGTTAGGAAACATAAATTGATCCAATAAAGAAACAGAACAAAAACAAAAAAGTTATCTTTAAGAGATGAAGGAAGAATTTTTAACTAACTTTCTTGTTTCTAGTAAAGTTTGGGGGGAGGGGGAGGATAGGGCTGAAAATAGAAAAATTACGAAACTCAGATAAACAAGGGAAGGAAAACTAGAAGAGAAGCTGCTGGATGCTTTGAAAGGTATCTGTCTAGGATGCTGATACCAAATGGAACAAATAACCTCCAACTCCAAACAAAACAGATACAAAAAAGGAGAATATCATCCAGACCTTCAAAAAATGAACAGCCAACTCAGCCTGGAAGCCATCACCCATCTGAACCAGAGCATGATCTGGTTTATTGCGCAGAATCTTAATTCTGATAATGTTTCCATAAAGGGAAAAGAGATTAAAAAGCTTGTCCTCATCTATTCTCTGCAATTAGGAGAACGCAATCAGAACAAACGTCAAGATAAGTAGAACGACTTTTCAAAATATTAAAAATGATAAAAAGGAGAAAGAGTCTTTTGGTACTCATACTGGGATAAAGAACAGAAGCTTACATCTGAATCTAAATTAGACACAAGAATAGTACATCTGTCATTTGTCCCGCTAATTCCAGGTGGCAAACCACCAGCAAACGCAGCTGCAATTGCTTCAGCATTTCCCATCTATTTAAACAATGTGGAAAAAAAAACTTGAGGTACTTAATATTACTACTTAAGTTCATGTTTATACGAGAGAGAGAGAGAGGGGGGGGATTGGGTTGGGGGGGGGGGGTTAAAAAGAGAGGTTAGTGTAGAAACACGGGTTCTATACTCTGTATTGTGGGATAGATAAAGATGAGAATAGGATAGGAATCATTATAGAATCATGAGGATAAACTTATTGAGGTAAGTATAGTTGGGTATATGATTATCTGATAATACTTGTAAGGGGTAAGGAGACAATTTATGTCATCAATGCCTAAAGTCCGCAAATAGGATTAGATGCACAAACCAAAACTAAACTCTGAGAAGATAGAAACCTTCTTCCAAGAAATTCCAATTGACGAACAAATCTTTATTGGAGGAGATCTGAATGGCCATGTCGAAAAATATAGATGGTTTCGGTTCCGGAGAATGGAAAGACAAATGAAGATGTTACATATAAAATCAAAATACTGAAACAGAGAAGTGTTACCAAGTGTATGTGATAGGGGATATCTACTAAAATGAAAGGTAAACAGTTGTAAGATCAGCAATATTATTTGGGTGAACGTTGGGCTCCAAGGTCCTACGTATCCACAAAAGTGTCATAAGAACACAGATGTAAAATGGATGTGCAGTCATTCAAAGATTAAACAGACAAAATTATCATATCTGGCAGAAGGTGTAAGTAGCACAGACGATTGGTCATGCCGTAAGTTTATCTTTAGATGCACCGATTTGTAAGTACGAAACCATGGTGATTGAAGATATTAAATGGTGATGAGGTAGACCTAAAACCACAATGAAGGAAGTTGTCTCAAGACCTATCATCTCTTGGAATCTATATATGCTGAGCAAAAAATAGAGGACAATAGAAGAAAAATTAATTGAGATTGAATTTTAGTCATGCGGGTACATATGCTTTAGGTCTAATGTTTGCTAGAAGTCTTCTGTTCTTGTTAGAGATTAATATGCCAGTAGGAAATCTAGAGAATCGTTACTGCAAGAAAACCTAAATATGTAAATATAAGGATTGTGAGGGGTTGAAATGGAGCAGCATGATAGTGAGGATTCATCTAGCCAAACCCAACTAGATTAAAATCGAGGTGTAAATGTCGTATCTGTGTAAACACAAGACAGAGAGAGGGAGGGAGAGAGAAATTGGGGGGAAAAAGAAGTTAATGCGTCACCAGAATCAGCAAATAAAGCTTCACCATCATTAATCATTATGCATGTACTATCGCATTGAGTGCATAATGATGGTAATTTCAATACATACTTCATAACAAATACTGACAACAAAGACATTAATGGTATAGAGGTATGAACAATTAATGTAAGGACAGCAAAAGTGAGTCGAGGTCACGCTCAGCTATCCAGATCTGCCAGCTCACAGATAGATAAGCAACAGAAGTTGAAATACTTGAAGATGTAATTGAAGCTGTTTTTTCCTCCAAAACAACAAAAAAATTGTTAAAGATAACGAGAAGATGCACACCTGAGGAAATCCACCTGGAAAACCAATAAGGAAAAAATACAGTCAGCAAACTATATAATATTTGGCATTGAATACAATAAGATAAGCATTAAGCACCTGCATGAGCTCCAGAACCTTGGAAGGAGTACATATCTCCATATCCTTGCTGTCACACAATGAAAAGTATTGAAGTCAAACCCATATTGGGAACAAACAGTATCCTAATAAAAATAGGTCAAGAAAAGTACCTGAGAGGATTTGCCCTTCTGTTCTGATGGTAGATTCGGGTTAGTGAAGTCCCTACTCAGAAACGGAAAGCACAAAATTAAAACTGTCCCGACAAACTATTAAATAAAAGCTTCTTTCATGATGCTTGAAAGGGGAAGAGAAAGCACTGAAATTGAACAAAAGTACCTTGAACGCTCATTATTGTAGTTCACTTGCAATTCATCTAGGCTAAATCACAAATAAATCTATGGTTAACACAGCTATCACAAGAAACGAGAGCAAAACTGGAAACATTTGCATGCAGATATGCAAGTACGGTAAATTGTAGAGCGAACTGAAACCTACTTAGAGAACTGTATGTCAAGCTGACAGCAGCCATCATATATATTACGCCCCTACAAGAAAATCGTATGCATTAAGCTTATTTTATCTCAAATAATAAACCAACCTGAAATAATCCAAATAAATTAAGTGATTTTATGAAGTCACAAACACACCTGAAGTGAGTTCCTTGCAGAAACAGCACTTTGTTGTAGTTGAAACTGGATTAAAGCTTGAAAACCTACGTAGTTCATAGAAAATATCAGCAGAAACAAGAGATTATGCAAGATATGGTCAAGAATGCATTAATGCAAGCATAAATATTAAAAGTCCGAATATCCTCCATGAAGCAGTAGAACCATAAGAATAAACAAATGATTTAAATACAAAATTGGAGTCCTATGATACAACAAAGAAATCCCCATTCCTCTCTTGATCCTTCTATAAATTCCAGCTAGTCTTAAATCCAAAACAAGAAAAATATAATGAACGAGTATATATATATATATATATATATATATATATATATATATATATATATATATATAGAGAGAGAGAGAGAGAGAGAACATGAAGGTGCTGACCAGCCGACTTCTGAAACGTAACGATCTTCTCTACAAATCCATGTGGAGAAAACACTTGATGCAGCACATCCACAGTTATAGGGTATAGCATGTGATGTATTGTGACTAAGAGAATTCGGTTAGGCTGAGAGTCCAGAGAGCCGAACAGCAGAGCAGCATAGAGACAGAAGAGAGAGAAGAGAAGAGAATGAATAGAGAAAAAGATGACAGAAAGGAGAAAAGAAGTAAACAAAATAAAAAAAGCTTCATCTTGGTTCAGTACTTAAAAAGGGCATAAAGACACAAAGATCTATGCAAGAGATAATGACAAAAGAACATGACAATAAGCAAGAAATTACAGAAAGTTACTACTGACTTTAGATCGTTAGCCCAGTGCCTTGATCCCAAATTCAGTGTCATGTCTCCTAATTATTTCATACAAAGTGACACTTCTCTAAAAAACTCTTGTGTGCCTTACTGGCAAGTGTTGCATCAGGTAAAAACTGAAAGATGCAAATAGATTTTTTTTAACAGCAATGCTGGTTTTTCCTGCTTTTGGATCGTCAGTCAGATCAAGTTTAAAATTGGTGAGGTGGGCTAGTCACACGCTTTACTTCTTGCAGTCATCTGATCCTTCCCTTAATCCCTATTTCAATTACAACTTGTGCTATGGACAAAGTGGAGTTAGACTTCAGTAGCCTGCTTTCTCTTTCAAGTCATCAAGAAGCATTGCTTGCACAAGGAGACCTATAGTTTTTATTTCAAGGACGTACACTCCTGTTTTCAACTGAAACGATCAGGTGACAACAACATTGCAACCCCCCCCCCAAACGCCAACCTCCCAAAACAAAAGGATCAGTTTCTGCTTGCCTGGTAGTCGCCAAGATGTATCACTTTGACCGACTTTTGCAATTAGAAATTGTGCAAGAGAAGAATCACTTAAGCAGCTTAATGAAGTGAAATGTTTTTAATAGGAAGGAAGTGTTGCAAGTCAAAGCTAATTGGTCCATCACATTAGTGTAATCATGAAATCTCAAATTTTCTCCATTTATTTCCACAACTTGCACTAGACATCGCACTACTCTAGCGATACATAATCCATTAACTTAGTTTAATTTTTGTTAACTTATGTTGCGTACATAATCCATTAACTTAATTTAATTTTTGTTAACTTATGTTGCGTACGCTAGTAGAGATTTTGGCATAATTTTCTTCTTTTTAATTTCCTTTTCCTTCGATGAAGTAAGTGAAATTTTGGCATGTTTTCTGTCAATTCAAATACACACAAAGATGGTCATTTCACATCCCAATGAACTTCATTAATTACTTGTCAAATAACAAACGATTGCCTGAAAATACTTTTCAATGTCATGACCATAAAGTGAATGGTGAGCTTCTGACTAGAACTGCTGTAGAATGAACTAGTCATAGAACTATCTTTTATCAAACACACAAAAAAAAAAGTGACTCTCTTGAACATGAAGCTGATTAATGCATGTTGGGATTTAAAAGAATAACAATGCAAATGCAGTGATCTCGATCTCGAAGTCTTAGGGAGGACTAGAGGAGGGGTAGTCGTCAGTAAATCACCCCGCCATGTATAGGACTGAGTTAAATACCAGTGAACCACAAAGCAACGTGCAAAAAGGAACATCACTGACCTCATCTCCTCGCCCTTGCGTATTTTGATCCATAGTTGTCAGTTCTTGGTGAGATGAGAACTGAACATAAACATTCCTCCCCCTATAGGACAAGAAAACGAGTCACTAATCAATGTCCTACAGAGCATGCTGATAAAAATAGTGCAGCTTACAGCTTGGAATACACAGATGATTCGAAAAGCTTCATATGGAGTTCTCCAAATGGAATACTAGTTTCTGTCTTAGAAGGTACCTTATGCTGGGCTGAACATTTGTGTAGAATTGCAATGCCTTTACAGCTGAAGGGACATCCTGCATTTGTAAGAGGGCCTAACAGGTACAAGATATAAAAATGAATCTTAGAAGTAAATTCATAAATCATGAGGCCATTCAATGTGCAAGTATGAAAGAAGCACCTGATTTTTAGCCCTAAGCATTACAAGTTTGGTAATGACGCCAAATGGCTGGAATAGTTGAAGCAAATCATTCTGGAAAAGAACAAAAAATCAAAAGCATATCAATTAGTTTCCATCGAAATCATTGTTTTGGTGCGTCATGAGCTGGAGAAAGATCTAATCTATGTTATTATAGATAAAGCACAAAGCTTCAAAGCGAAATATCAATCAAAATTTTACCTCTTCGAACTTATATTCCATATTGAGCAAAATTGTAACTACAATAAATATATTTGTTTTCTATTTACGTTAGAAATTGTTAAGAATATCTTTTTACTTCGAACACAATTACATTCTTTCTTGAAAAGCTATTTTCCTTTTTTATTTACTTTAGATATATTTGTAGGAATGGATGACAACTTGATCCCTTTTTTTGGTGTTAAAACTTTTTGAGAAAATAATTTAATTCCTTCTTTGAAAATGTGTTTTCCTCTTTTATTAACGTTAGATTTTAGGGATATTTTACCTTCTTTTATTTATGTTAGGAACTTTAGAAATATTTTACCTTTTCTAGGGAAGGGCCAAATTACTCCTGAACTGTTTGATATTGCGCAAATTTTACCCTCTGTTTCAATTTTGGCCCAATTTCTCCCTCGGTGTTAGCCAAAAGTCGCATAAATACCCTTCACACTAACGGAGCTCTAGCTCGAATAAACATATAACTAAAGTTAATACGCATATAAATAAATTACCCATTAACCTGTGATCCCTTATTTAAAGAAAGCGCAAAAGAAATACATAAAAAAAAGGAGGAGAAAAACCTAAAGGACTAAAAAGAAGTTGATCTTCCTTTCTCCTCTCCCTCCATTACCTCTTTTTGGAGACCTTCAATCAGCTCTCCAACTAAATTGTCCTTTATGGCCTGGCAAGGCCCTACTACAATGGCAGATATTTCCTTTGAAGCCTCCTATCCTTTTTACTCTATTTTTTTCCTTTTCTCTAACACCGGCCTATCTTGCCAGGAATCACCGCCAATATACTCCTCCCTACTCTGTGACGGACTCCCCCTAATGTTCCAGTCCCTTTTTCCAATCTTCACACTCTTCTCGCTCAAAAATCCAATCTCCGGGAGAATGACCAGGCTCTGATCACCTTCATCAAAATGTCTGGTCAACATAAGCTCGTCAACCTTTCAGTCTTGCTAATCCTGTCCCATCGCTGTATCCCTTATCCTTCTCTAATAATTTCTTAAGCTTATTTTCGTTCTAAATAGAGCTCCATTAGTGGGAGGTTATTTATACAAACTTTAGCTAATAGTGAGCACAAGATTGGTCCTACATTAAAATTGAGGGTAAAGTAGCACAATACCGAATAAATCAAAGGGCAAATGTGATGATTTCCCCTTTTTTTTGCATTTGGAACTTTAGCAATGTTGCTGTTACTTTGAACACCAATTTAGTTCCACCTTGGAATGGGCCAAGCTCATTTAATTCCATATAGAAAAGGATATATAAAGGAATTAAATCATGAATTAGCCTCTAAAGTTCGAAACTGATTTATCTTTGTTGTTAAATTTCATCCTACTTAATCTTCAATATTACAAGACGATAGCGTTTTTCAAAAAAAAAAAGGATTCTTTTGTAAAAAATGGTACTCCATATCTCTTTCATTATTTTATCTTTTCTATCCAATAATTAACACAAAATACATGTAAACCGTACATGCATAAAGACTAGACGATTCCAACTAAAGGAATGCAAAGGGAAGTAATTGTCTCTACTTTCAGATCCAACATTTACTATTGCAAAAGCGAAGAGCGCACTGCTCCTTCAAAAAATAGATGAATAAACACTATAAGCCAGATTACTGCAAACAGATTCTCTTTCAAAATTCAGTCTAGGCCATAAAATAAGAGCTGAGAGGTTAAAAACAGCAGTAACCTGATCTTCAAGAGATCCATGGAAACCTCAAACCCCCCCTCCCCTCCCCGGGACGCAGCCCACAAAAAATATTTTGACTGGTACAACTTTTCAAGAATTTCAGGAAGCGGCATGGTACATACAGAGCAAATTGCAAGAATGCTCAAACGGATTTCCTTCCTGCAGCTGTTTCAGTATGTCCTTTTTTCCCCAAAAACGCAAAAACACCATTACATCGGATTTATCTCAACTTCCTCTCTGATTAGAGAAGGTACATTACTTGTCAAAAAACAAGAAACTAGAGAAAAGGTATACATAGTTCTTTACTAGAGAAAAGGTATACATAGTTCTTTCTTCGCTATGCATCAGAAATAAAGGATTTTCATTTATACTAATTTATGCATATGATTTTAAGCTTACAACAGCGTAAAGAAAAAGATGTCAAACACTACAAACACTCATCCTTATTAACAAGGGCAGTAACCAACGACAAAAACAACTTGCTTATGAAAATTTGGAGCTCACAGGTCACACATCAAGGTAGATACCCATCAAACAAAAATTATGAAAGACCCTACAACACTACCTCTGAGATCTCATGCCCCACATTGCGAACATGAATGACCTTTGAAGGATCAGTCATTTCTTACCTGAATCACAACAAAACAATGAAACAAATGAAAATATATAAACTACTTAAAAGCACATCATAGAGAGTGCTAAGAAATGATTAAGCACATACAAGACATAAATTTGCAACAGAGGAAAAAGAGGATTCAGGAAAAGAAATAAACAAGAAGAAATTACAGCCAAAAACCAACTTTTCTATCTTATTTTGTTAGTAACGGAATAAGAAACTCAACTATTGCCAACAAGGCTACTTTCCTTTTACTCCTAACTCCTAGCCCCAGCCGAAAAGGCTACTGACTTGAAATCATCATTTACCACTAATTTTTTACTTAAGGTAAGAGAATATAGCAGTTCTCTCAATCTTTTTTCCCATCCAAAGAAGCAAAAGTAGCTTACAACAGACGTGGCATTTTAAAAAGCAAAATAAAACAAGATTAAGCTTTTCTAGCAAAACAAATACACAATTAAGGTTTTCCGGTAAAATTTAAAAAAAAGATTCTCTAGTTAGCAAATAAAACCAAGATTCAGCTTTTCCAGGGGCCAAACAATTTTGATCAGATTTTCCTACACAGAAAACAATATTAGTGATTCAAAACAAATTCAAGAACTTCAAATTTGCATTGACTACAACACCTTACGCGGTTCGAAAACCCAGTGCTCACTGACTAAAAAGTACAAGAAAAGTGGATAAACACGTTACAGAAGAAAGTAAGCTTAGATCTAACCTTCAGACAGGGAGAGAGAGAGAGAGAGAGGGAGGGGGACTAGGGTTTGGAGTACGACATGGGGATTTTTCCTTTTTATTTTTTTATTCGAAGTCGTCTGTTTTATTACGGGAAAAAAAAATTTAAAAAAAAATTAAAGTAAAAATGATATTTGAAAATTAGAATAGTGTTTTGACATGAATATAATTTTGGATTGTTTTTGAATTTTTGTGAGTGATCTTAAGTGAAAATTTTGAAAAAAAAATTTAGGAATTTTTTAAATTTTTGAAAAATTTCAAAATTTATAAAATTGAAAAATTTATGACCAAACACTAATTTCAGAAAAAAGTAAAAAAAATTCCAAAAAAAACTAAAAAACATTTATGGCCAAACGGGCCCTTCTCATTAAGTTGGACACAAACTTTTTGCCTTTTGGCTAATCAACGTGAAAAGTACTTTTGGACAATAATTTATATTTGGCCAAACTTTTCAAAAGTGTTTTGAAAGATCAAATTACGAATAAGGATATGAAGAGATTAATTTAATGGTTAATATTATATAAGTAAATAAATAGGTTTAAATATTTGTTACTAAAAACAATAATTAAGTATTTTTCATTTTATGTAAGTAAATATGAAAATAAAATTAAAAATTACTTTTATTCTTTTAGATGATTTAAAATAAGTACGTTTATTTGTGTTAAGGGTGTCACACCTCCTTTTTCCGACCTCCGCGAAGGGCGTAGGAGTTTTTTGCAATTAAAGGACAATCGAAACGGTATTTATTTATTTATTTCAGAGTTGCCACTTGGGAGATTTAGGGTGTCTCAAGTCACCAATTTTAATCCCGAATCGAGGAAAAGAATGACTCCATATTACAGTCTGCGTACTAGAAATCCGGATAAGGAATTCTATTAACCCGGGAGAAGGTGTTAGGCATTCCCAAGTTCCGTGGTTCTAGCACGGTCGCTTAACTGTCATATTCGGCTTATTTATCTGATTTTAATACAATTATGAACCGATGTGCCAATTTTAACTTTTTACCACTTTATTATTATTATTTTTTTAAAAAAATGTGAACATCGTTTAAAACATGTCTTTGGATTATGTCACATGAAATGCACCCGCAATCCGGAACACATTTTTATTCAATGTTTTAGGATTTAGATTTGGGTCGCATGAAATGCGCATCCGAGTTTAAGAAGGTAAAATTAATTAAATCGCGCCTAAAGAGTCTAGCGCGTTATTATCTTTGGGGAAGGAAGTGAAATTCACTAAACAGTCCATCCCAAATTCTAAGTATTTTTTTAAATAATTAAATAAATAAATAAGATTGGAGAATCCTGTAAATTTTTGTATTATTTACATCTATTTATTTTTAGCGAAATCCTTCCTTATTTTAAGAATATCCTTTAATGACTACATTTTTATTATTACTAAGTTTGTCTATAAATATAAAATCAATCTCTACATTCTTAAAAATAACATATTAAATAGAAGAGAAAAACAAATATTAACAGAAAGTAATAAAAATTATAATTATAAATACAACGTGGAATTGTCAAATAATTTTTTTTTAAAAAAAACTAATTATCCCATAGTCGGATTAAAAATCATATTGTTAGATGACTTGAGCTATTGAAATTAATTATTTACAAATACTGAAAATTTGAAATAATCTTGAGTACTAAACCGTATTTCTAAAAATTAAATAATTTAACCTTAACTAACCTTGTTTTAATTCAAATCATGTCCTAATATTTGATTCGCTTAATTAATTCATGTTTTAACTGAATTTAGCTACATGATTCCAATTAACTTAACGTTGGCAATACTAAAACCCTTATGAATAAGAAACTTAATCAATTTTGCCAAACTGATTTAATAAAGCCATTTTTACGTTATTTTCTTCTATTTTAATTATTTGACAGTTTAATCAGAAATGAACATGCTTAAATATATACTACCTAATAATCAGGTTAAAGCAAAACATTATTTAATACATCGCTACAATATGCCTAATTATGCAAAGCAACGGCGATTTACAGAATAATAATACATGAAATAACATAAATGCAATTAATAAAAAAAACTAAATTAAAATTTTAAACTTCCATTCTTCATTTTCAGCTTACAAAAGGCCAAAATTACAGTTGTATACCTGGTATTGTCAATATAAGAAGAAGAAAGTCAGCCACGTAGTACGTAACACAGCAACAACAATAATAACCAGCAATCCAGTCAACAGAAATCCCAGTGACAGATTTGAAAATCAAAATAAAATCCAGAAACACCGACAACAAACAACGGACAGGAATTTTCAGATTTGAAAGGCTAATTAATGTTTAACCCTTAATTTCTAAACCCGTATATCAGAATATTTATCAGGTGTGTACTACTCTCTCTTCTGATTTCTAGCTCTTTTATTTGTATATTTCTTTTCTTTTCTTTTTCTTTCTTGAAAGTTTTAATATTTTTCGGATTTTTTCTTTCTCTCTTAAATATTCAGCTTTTTTTCTCTCTCTATATTTGTCCGTGTCTTCTAAAATCTGATCAAGCCTCCTATATATATCACATCCCCAAACCCTTTAATTAATTAATAAAACACCCATTTTCTCTTACCAAACCCATTATCTTCCCACTCATCCTCATTTTAATCCCACTAAATTAAACAAATATATCAACCCCACCCCATTACATTTTGTCCCCCATGTTTATCATAAACAATTACCATATTCTCCTCCACTATATTTTATTTTGTCCCCCATTTATATTAAACAACTATATCACCTACACCCCATTACCTTTTGTCTCACATGCTTAACATAAAAAATTACAAAATGTACAATTCTTAAACTACCCCTCCGACCTTATTGCAATTACTATTTTACCCCCGGACGTACTTCAATTTACCAAACTATCCTCATCAGCTATAACCAATCAATTAATCAAACTCAACCAAAATATAGACAATATGACCAATTTCTACATAAATTCAAACAACAAATCACATGAACATGATTTCTTCAACATTTCAACAACAAATCACATGAACATGATTTCTTCAACATTTCAACAACAAATCACATGAACACGATGAACAACACAACTCCAAATTAATGGAAATAAATTAACCATATCGGGAACCAATCCTGGTTAACTTAGACCAAAAATGAATGAGCAAAGAGACAACAATACAAACAACAAAATACACGATTCAAACTAAATCAACAAATCAAAAACATAAGCTCACATTAAATCACTGGATTAAAAATGAACTTTAAACAAAGATGAACATGAATTAAATCTATTTTTAAACAACAAAACATGACGGATTAAATGACTCAAACAACATTAATAATTTCTGGAAAATACACAACAACATGAAACAAATTGAAGAAATAATTAATTAAATTTCAATTTGAATCTAACAAACATTAAACTAACAAATTTTTACCTAAACAATAAAACAAACATGAAATAAACATGAAAAACAACTAATTAAATTTCCATTTGAAATCTGAAAATTAATTCAACAAAACATATGAACATGAACAAAACAAAAAATCAAATATCTATCGATTTTAGATTCGAGAAGTATCCGAACGAAATACGGACAAACATAAAACTCAAAATCTACTAACCGGATCGAAACGAAATATGTACGGACTGTTTTGACGACCCTCGACCAAAACTCGAACAAATGACGATGAAGACGAATTTAGGAAGCAAACGAAACAACGCCGAAGCAGTAGCAGCAGTTGACGCAGTAGGGGAGGTCGACGGACAGTGGCGAACAAAATCAGCTGCTCGACGTTGAGGCAATGCAATGGCAGCCATAGGTGCTCTCTCCGTGATGCTGTAACTTTGGCCCACCTGACCCGCATTCTTGTTATACAAGCCTTGGATCTCTCCAAGTCTTCTCGGCTTTTGCTGACTTGATTTCTCAATTCCGCTATCAACCTTTCATCAGAGCGACGTTTCTGTCGGTCGCTATCACTCTTACCGACTTGGCGAATTCGGGCTTTCAGTGCCTGGTTTTCTTTGGCTAATTTGTTCTTTTCACCCTGCTCTGAGGCTACTTGAACGTTGTTTTCAAACATAAGCCTTTCAATTTGTCGCTTCAGCTTCCCGATTTCAGCCCAGTAGCCTTCCTCTCTCGCTAACCAACCCCACTGTTCATGCGAATCGTCCGCAAATTGTTAGACGTGAGCTCTTTTAGCAGGCCTCTGACGAATCTAGAACCTTTTCCCGAACCAAACATCGTACTTTGGGTCTACCTCACCCTTAGCCAGCTCTCGAACCATAGTCTTGGGCTCAAGGAATCTACATTCGTGCCACAGCTTTCTAATTTTTCCTTCGAGGACCACGACTCCTGGACTCAACTCAATGGCGTGCTTGCTTAGATCCTCATCAGTGGGAATTACTTGAAATCTTCCTAGCTGGCGCAGTACCCGATGAGGAGCATATGGCTTGATGCTGCGAAGTCCCATCAAAAGAACATGACATTCCTCGGCCGCCATGTATATTACCTCAGTATCATTCAGCTACCCAAATGCCCATTCAACTTGGTCGGCTGTTGTTGACCTCAATTGTGTAAGCCATGCTTCAACGCCCTCGGGAAATATGATGCCTGTCATTCGTTTCTCAAAGCCGTTAATGTAGTTTCTCTCGGTCAACCCGTGGTTCATGTATCCCTCTCGGTGATGGAGGTGTTCTTGCATCCACAGTTGGAGTAACAGATTGCATCCCTGAAAGAACTTGCCTCCTTCTCGGCATATTGTGAGCACGTGATTTTTGTCTTACGCGACAGTCGCTCCAAAAAAAAGAAATGAAAAATAATAACAAATGGTCTTGATGTACAATTTTCGGATTTTACGTGGCATTTTGTTAATTATTTATGATTTTTGCCCATTTTATTAAAATAAAATACAAAATGTACGTGTCATGCGTAATTTGAACCGTAATCCGGTTGTTAAATAGAAAATCATAAATATGCGTCTTCGTCCGTGATTTTTGTTTTGTTTGATTTTACCTGTTTTAAATATTTTAATAGGTGTGTGCAAATAATTATATTAAGTGTTTATTTAATTTTAATTTGATTTACTTAGGTTTTGTTTTAAAATAAAATAAAATAAAATAAAATAATAATAAAAGAGAGTGCAAAATTGGGTTGAAAATCAGTTGGGCTTATTTTTCATTTTTAATTCGAGGCCCAAAACTCAAACCCAAAACCCATGTGTAACCCGGTCCAGACCAGCTGATACCCAGAGCGTCCAAACGACGCCGTTTTAATCCAGTCTGATCTGGGCCATTGATCTCAGATTGATCAACGGCCAAGATCACTTCCCCATAACCCACTGATGAACCCGACCCATTCCACCTGGACCGACCCAACCCCTCTAGTTTTGAAACGACACCGTTTCCTATTAGTTGAAGGATCCTGGCCCTTCATCGTGTCTCATCCGACGGCCAGGATCCGTTCATCCACTCCATATATAAGCTCTCACTCGTACCCTGCCCCCTATCCAATACCCTAGCTTTCATCATCTTCACAAGAACCCCAAACCCTAGAGCCTCCCCATCTCCCTTTCACCAGAAACCCGGCGGCATGAACGCCGGTGACCTCCGCCTGAACACCATAGAACCCCCTCACAACCCTGAACATGGATCTGTTAACCACTTAGCTCGAATCCCTTCCCACCTTCTCGAATCTTCATTTGAAGATTCGAGTCGGAACCTGACTTACACCGTTTGACCCCAGTTTCACACCAGACACTCCCCAGACCCCCTCGTGACCAAACCATGCTTGGTTTGGTCCGAATCTGACCAGGGAAGCATGAATCCCAGATCTGATTTTTGGAACCTTAGGGTTCCTCGTCACTGGTCCGTATCCGTTTAAGCCAAAGAGATTAAGGTCTAATGGACCTTAATCGAATGAGAAACACTTTGATTAAAGTCCGTTCAGCCTTAAGAAAGGCCTGTTCGAATCCAACCTGAGGCTCTTTGATTTTTTTTCGGGATTTAAGGTGAGTTTTGTTTTGTTTTCTTTTCTTTATTCCATGTGCTGATTAAAGGTCTGTTCATGTTTTCTTTTAATTTGTGTCTTTGAATTTTTATCAACTGTTGTTTGTCCACCTTACCTGAACCTCTGTGTTTGATTGAATCCCCCTTCTATTTTTACTGATAATGTGTATATGTGTGTGCTGTGCAATTAATCGAACCTCAAATTTGACTGATCAACTGATTCCCCAGTACAATTCTGTTTGGTCAGTATGATTCGAGTCATGTGTTCGATACTGTTAAATGCCTGATTTTTGACTACGATTGTACATGTTATGATTAGTATAGTCGAGTCGACATATGTCGTCAATTAGTTTCGATTGTCCAAACAATAACAAATTGACCTGCTGCTGTCAAACATTGCCTGAATCTAATTAGGAACTGAGTCTAGTTACTTATAGTTATTAATTGGATTTCAGAAATCTAAGGTGTGGTCTGTAATTGCAAATTGAATTAATAGCACGTGCACTTGTGCACAACATGTGCATAAAGGCCCCCTTTCTGAATTTAAACAGTTTGACAACATATGCTGTCAGACTACATTCTGCTGCCCATACTCTACTTTAGTTTCAGAAATAATAAACATTACTCAAAAGTAAGACTGCCAGGGAATATGATGGGGGAGATTTATACTTAATTAGCTAAGTGGAAACTGAAAAGGGGCAGCACATGGGAAGGTGTTCTAATGATCTAAACAGGCTGTTAAAGGGATGATTTGAGGCTTATAAAAGGGGGACTTCCATCAGTTTAAAAGGGGGGAGGAGAAAAAAAAAGAGGAGAAGGAGATCCGGGAAGAGAGAGCAAAAATACATACACATACACACATAGACACACACACACAGATAGACATTGATAATAAAGGAAGGGGAATACACTGATATAAGGGGGATTGATAAGAAAACAGGGAAAGAGAGTTGTTTGAAAACACACACACGGACAGAAATAGATAGAGAGAGGCATAACACAGAAAAGAGGAACTGCATTTTTCATCTTTGTCTTGATTCTCACTAGTCTGGATTTGCCTGTTCCATATTGATTTCTTCTGAGTCCTGTTTGAGATTACTAGTTGTGTGTAGCATCAGTTCAGTTCTGGATCCATTCTGGTTAAATTCTGATTCCATATTGTTGGGAATTTGCTACATTCTGCCATCTTTCATTGGCTCTAAACAGCATCTTGCACTGGGAATTTGTCCTGCTGTTGTTCATCTGTTACTGCTGTTTCGCTTGCACTGTTGCTCAATTGACTCTTTTGCTTTCTCCATTGTAAGCATCTCCTCAGGTACACACTTCGAATCTGTCTGATGTAACTGATGTCGCAATGAAAGTTGAATCGAAAGATCTGAAGAATTTTAATCATTTGTGGCTTTACTTACATCTTTTTGTGGATATTGTTAAAGTTGTATAAGTCTTTTAATTTGTAGCCTAATAGAGAATACATTAGTAAATTTGTACTTAATTAATGTTTACGTTGATTTGAAACTGTGGTATTCGATTCGTTTAGTAGCATACAAGATGTAAATATAATTCATGGAATGTGAACTATTTAGTACAATTGTTAAAATTAAACTCACTTTTTCAGCATGCTTTGAATAAGTAGGGGCGAACGGCTTTTAAATTTGACCAAATATGATATAGTTTTGAATCACCCAGTTAGATTTCCTTTAGGCAGTGTATGAGATTAGTTTAGAACATCATCAGTAACATCCTTTAATAAGGAATTCTTTAATCCTGTTTAAGCAAGCTAATTTGAATCCGCTGTTAGGATGTTGTTCGGATTAGGTTTGGTATTTCGTCGATCTCGCATGTGACTTCTTTGTCCAATTAAAAGCATGTTGCACAAGGTATGACGTCTCTCCATGTTAATAAATAATTAATCAGAAATTGATAAGGATCGAGGTTAGGCCAAAGCATATACTTGAGTTAACGTGTGTCTTTCTTCTTCTATTTTTAGACAAACGCATTTAGAAATATAGCTGCTTTAGGATATCCTCTCTAAAATAGAGACGAGCCTCGCCAAATAAAAAATGCAAAATTGCGGGGCCCTCAATAAAATACATAACCATTGACTAGACTTTGGATTTGGCCGTTTAATGAACCTTCACGGCCTCTTCCTAAAATAACAATACGCTAGTTGCTTTAGGCGTACCTTTAATAATTTAACCTTCTTAAACACGGGTGCACATTGATGTGACCCAAATCCAAATCTCAACGGAGTCAAAATGTGTCGACGACCACGGGTGCATTGATTGTGACGTGGTTCGAGATGCATTTCCACGACGTTGCAATTCTATAAAAATAAATGATAATAATAAAAGCGGTTTAAACTTAATAAAAGCACGTAAGTCATAACATGTATTTAAATCAGATATTTAGCCATTATAACAATTTAAGCGACCGTGCTAGAACCACGGGATTCGAGGGTGCCTAACACCTTCCCTCGGGTCAACAGAATTCCTTACTTAGAATTTCTGGTTCGCAGACTTCATTTGGAAAAGTCGAAAATTTCCTCGATTTGGGATTCAAGATAAACCGGTGACTTGGGACACCAAAAGCCAAACCTTTCCCAAGTGGCGACTCTGAATTAAATAAATAATCCCATTTCGAATATTGTCACTTAAATTGGAAAAACTCCCTCGCGCATTTAACCCTTCGGGGCGGGCGCGCAAAAAGGAGGTGTGACAGCTCTGGCGACTCTGCTGGGGAAATAACCCAGAACCACTAGTTCAGGGTTCAAGAATTCGAGCTTAGAATAATTGTTATATTTGGCTTTATTATCTATTCTTTATTACATGTTTTTGCATAACGTGCTAAATGTTGTCTTTTACCGCTTTGATATTATCTGAACTGTATATAAACTGTGCCGAAACCTTTCTCTTCTTACCTCCGGGGAGAAGCTCGCTGGTCGAGACTCCCTATTCTGTTAGTGTCAATACCTGAAATAAGAAAGAGGTCGGACAAGTTACAAAGCCGGACGATCTCGCGGGTCTCCGGTACGTAGCCTCCTCCTCGACTCGAGTTGTCCGCTCGGGTACACAGTCTAGAACAAATACCCAGGTTGTGAACCTAGTATAACGAAACTTCATGCCGGATCCCTAGTAGGAACACTTATTCGCATCATGTTGCATTTGACTTAGGGGACTCAACACAGGGGTTGGGTCCGTCTAGGACTAGCAACCTGAAATGAAAAGACCATCCTGCTACATCCTATTTGTTTTGCGCATTTATTTGCTTCAGTTCCGCATGCCGACCGGTTTCTAAAAATAAAAGGAAAAATAGCAGCGTAGGGAGATATTTACTTCTTTTGGAAAAACCAATGTCCGAGTAGTGTCGAAACCTCGCCGGAATTTCTTCTAAAAAATATATAAAAAAAAAATTTTGTCTTCTAGTTTGATTTTTTTTTAAAAAAATAATATAAAAATTTTCTGTTTATTCACTTTCAAAATCAAAAAAAAAAGAGAAGGTATTTATTTAAAAGTAAAAAAAAACGGAAAATTCATAATTAAAAAAAAATGTTGTTTCTTTCGTAGTACCCCTTTATAAATTCAGACTAATAGTCCAAATATTTCCTAAAAAAATATATATTTTTTCTTTAGTCTTTATCTCTTTTCAAAAGAAAAAAAAATAATAAAAAATATATATTCTTGTTTTCTAGGTTGATTTGATTTTCTCTATTCACGATATCCCGAACTACGCCGGTTTGATTCTCACCGGATGTGAGATACGTAGGCAACCCTCGTCGGGTTCAACCCCATTTTCGCTAAAATAGCCAAAATCAATAAATAAATAAAAAAAAGGAAAAGATGTGTCAAATTTTGAAAGAGTCATAAATAAGTGAGGTGATGCTGTTTTGTCATAAATAGCCGAATGTTCCCGAAAAGGGACGCCGGAAGGCTGACTTTGCATAAACAGCCACCTTTGGGTCTTGTTTAGCATTTTTGTCCAGTTGACCCACACAGCCTTAAAATCTTCGTCCCCGAAGTGTTTAAAGGCCGTGTTCAAAACTTGATCCCCTTTGTAAAATATTTTTAAGTCAAGTCATTTTTGTTAAAATCACCTTAATAAATGTGCAGGATGAGCACGATGCAAAATGAACACTTTTCAATAATGACCAAAATCCCTGTCAAGTTACGGCTATGGTGGAATGATCTAGGTGTTGAAGGACAAAATGAGGTCAAGAAATATCTGAAAGGTCTCGTGGGTTTGTTGGAAATCCAGCCTCGGGGAGATATCATAAGAGCTTTGGTTACCTACTGGGACCCGGCGCACAATGTTTTCCATTTCTCTGATTTTGAACTCACCCCAACTTTGGAAGAAATGGCTGGGTACACTGGAGATGCGGAACTTCCGTTGAGGCAAAAATACTTGGTCGCCCCAAGAGCTGTCACGGTACATCGGTTCCTAGATTCATTGAAAATACCCAGAACGGTCCACAACCCCGATCTGGCTGCCGGATTTTGTACTCCATGCTTCATATATGATAGGTACGGTCATGAGAGAGGATTCAATAATCCAATCAACAAACTGTGCAGCAAAGGTATTCGTCAGAAGTGGGACAAACACAGATGGGTAGCCTTCATGATGATGTTCCTGGGCCTTCTGGTATTTCCAAGGAAAGACGGAAACATTGATTTGAAGATATCCGGGGTCGTCAGCACTTTACTCACGCAAAGTGACAGTACTCTCGCGCCTATGGTGGTATCTGACATTTTTCGAGCTCTCACAGTTTGTAAAGCTGGGGGAGGTTTCTTCGAAGGTTGTAACTTGCTCCTACAAATGTGGATGACCGAGCACCTCTGCCATCGTTCCGAGATTTTGAGCCATGGTTCCCCGGAAAAGACTTGCATAGAAGAATTTTACACGAGAACCAAAGAAGATCAGTTTGCCCAAAGGAGTCCTGGCATGGACCTCGTTCTTTCAAGCTCTTACTGCCAGCCAAATACAATGGACGCTGGGATGGTTGCCTGTTGATGAGGTCATATATATGCCGGCAGCTGAAACTCATTTCTTACTGATGGGGCTCAAGAGCATTCAACCTTACGCGCCCTGCCGAGTTTTGAGACAGCTCGGAAGATGCCAGACAGTACCTCATGAGGAAGATCTTAGCACTCAAGCAGTTGAGATAGGTCCTAACGGACAATTTCCAGAAGCGAAAATTCGCCAAATCTGGAGTGAGTGTCAATATTTGAAATCAGATACTTGCGTGCAGGATCGAGCCAAAGGAGAGACGGCGCCAGGCTACCTTGCATGGTATAGAAGGGAACTTGAGCATGAAAGACCGGCTAAGAGACCCCACATCCGGAATTTCACCGAATCATCGCAAAGGCAGTGGGATTGGTTAGCGAAGGAAAGAGGCTATTGCGCCGAAATCAGCAGGTTAAAGCAACAAGTGGAAAGCTTGAAATATGAGCACAACGTGCAAGTTGCTACCAATCTGGGAGAGCGGAACAGGTTAATTCAGGAAAACGAAATGCTCAGAGCCCAGATCAAACAGATAAGGGTGGATGCGGATAAACAGCCAAGGCGTCGATCAGACGAGCAGCTGATAAAAAGGCTAAAAAGTGAAATCAGGGAATGGCAAGATGGTTTGGAGAAATCTGAAAATGTCATAGCCAAGCTCAGGGCACAGTGGGATACAAGAGCAGATAAGCATCGCCGATACCTGAATCAATTGGAAGGCGACCACGAGAAAACTGTTGCTAAAATGAAGAGAGAGATGACTACACTTGAGATCAAAGCAGCTAATCAGGCCAAGGATCTCCAAATTGAGAGCAGATACTGGTACGACTTGTTGGCCCGAATGAAGTTAGAAGTACGGCAACTGAAGAATCAGCATATTCAGGATGCTTAGGTATTCAAGATGTGCAGCGATCAGATAAAATGCCTACTTATAGAGAAGAAGCAAACTAGAAATAGGATCAAGGCCATTGCCCATGCCATCACCAGACGATGTCTACGATGTGAGAACATGACCAGCGTTACCGTCCTTTCGGCAGTGATGAGTTATGTCAAGCAGACCATGCATGAGCTGGAACAACTCGAGAGGGATCTCACACCTAGGACCGCGGCGAGGCTGAACGATGCCCCGCGGACACCAATTCTCAAAACCATAATGTACTCATAAGTCAAGTCTATGTCTTAACATCTTCTACCTATTTTTTCGTAAGAGTGATTTTAGTCTGTTTTGAGTCTAGGTTTATTTTCAAAGTTTGTTTTTCCTTTTGCAAAATATAGCTTGTGATAGACCATTTTAACAATAAAAGGTGTGCTGCTTTCTACGCTCATTTGTGTGTCTCGAACTACATAATGATCTGATTCACATAGGCATCGTGATACGTAGGCAATCCTCATCGGATCCAGTCGCATTTCTTTTACTGCAAAATAAAAAAAAAAAAAAAAAAAAGAAAAAAAAGGGAAAATAATAATAAGAGGAAAAATGCCGGAACGACGCATGCTCTCGTAGCAAACATGTAGTAATCCACTTAACTGTATAGGTGCATCATGCCCAACGTGAGATTGTCTATCTGTTATTTGCTACAAATTAACAGTGCGTTTGTCGTTGAGTACCTCAGGGTTTTTGAAAAGACGGTTGGTTTGGTGAAAGTCTGGCCTCGCACTCATACTTCACGAGGTCAAAGAGAAGTGTTCAACTACCTTTTGTTAGGACCAGAAGCAGTACTCACACTTACTTCACCAGGTCAAAGGGAAGTGTGGAAATGTTTTCAGAAATGCCGTTGCAAACAATCCCTGTTTCCGAGGAGAGCTCGATCTCAGCCGTCCTCACACCTGAATTCGCAAATGCGGAGGAAAATAGAATCCTACGGCTCCGCATGTTGGAAATGTTGGACGACTGGAATAATGGGAAAGAGCCGCCAAGTGTCGTCCCCGGATTCCCTGAATTATTCTCCAGGTCAAGTGGGACTTCTAACGTCCCCATAAATTATCCTGCTACCCCATTTGGGTACCCAGCCACCTCAGTCTTCTTTGCTGGATCGCCTTCTGAGCCTCATCCCCGAATGTCAGCCACCGATGCAAGCATGAACATCTTTACTGCACTGCCCTGCCCGACTACGGCACAGCCTGCTGCGTACAAGCCAAGCTTTGACTCATCCTCTTTTACATTCCAAGCACCCTCACTCTCAATGGAACCAACTAGGTTCACTACCAACACTAATCCTCCACCACCTCAGTGCGAGCTTGCACTCGGGCAGGATCAGAACCCCAGAGTTGCAGAACAAAATGAGATGGCCAAGAGAATGAGAAGCCTTGAACAAAGTCTGAAGAATATGCAAGGATTGAGCGGGCAGAAGAGTGTCTCTTACGCCGACCTATGCATGTTCCCTCACGTACACCTGCCAGTAGGTTTCAAGACCCCTAAGTTTGAGAAGTACGATGGGCACGGTGACCCCATTGCATATCTTAAGAAATACTGTAACCAATTGCGGGGAGCTGGCGGAAAAGAAGAACTGCTAATGGCATACTTTGGGGAAAGTCTAATAGGGATAGCTTCGGAATGGTATATGGACCAGGAAATGTCCCGATGGAATATATGGGATGATCTCGCCAGAGATTTTGTGAAACAATTCCAGTATAACATCGACATCGCGCCAGACCGAAATTCTCTGTCGAATTTAAAGAAAAGACCCTCAGAAAGCTTCAGAGAATATGCTATTAAGTGGCGTGAGCAGGCGTCAAGGGTGAAGCCTCCCATGGATGAAGTGGAAATGGTCACTACCTTTCTCCAGGCTCAAGAGTCTGACTATTTCCAAAACATGATGTCAGCCATGGGAAAGCCATTCGCGGAAGCGATTAAGATTGGAGAGATGGTGGAAAATGGTCTGAAAACAGGTAGGATTCTGAGTCAAGCAGCCATAAGGGCGACCTCCCAAGCCGTCCAAAGCGGGTCCGGAGGAATGACAAGAGGGAAGAAGAAGGAAGAAACGACCATGGCAGCCTCGGAAGCAAGGGAGTATCGTCATCCCAGGCCCCGTTTTCCGGAAAGAACCCCACAACACTACTACCCCCACTCAAATATGGCATATGCTCATCAACCTTATATGGTCATGAATGCCCAGCCTTATGCCCATCCGCCACAACAAGCCAACCGAGGCCAAGCTCCACCTCCCAGAAATCAGCCTCCTTACCGCAACCACTATAACCCACAACCTCCCCAGAATAACTTCCGCCCTCAGGAGCCACCTCGAAGGCGGACTTTCACGCCCATCGGTGAACAATACTCTACTTTGTTCCCGAAGCTAGTCCAGTTGGGTTTCTTACAACCAATCCCTCAAACGAGGCAAAACCCGACGTCACCTTCTTACAAAGCTGGAGTCAGATGCGCCTATCATTCAGGGGCCGAGGGACATGATACAAATGACTGCTGGTCGTTGAAAAGAGTGGTCGAGAATTTGATAGAGCAAGGGAAAATAGTGCTAAGGGACGAGGAGATCCCAAATGTGACTAACAATCCATTGCCTGCTCACAATAATGGGCCGCTGATCGGAATGATTTGCGAAGACAAAGAATTCGACCCTGCTTTGAAAGCTATAATTGCCATCGTCGACACGGAGAAGAGGCCTGAGACAGACCAGAAACCAGAAAAGGGGGAGGAGGCCAAAGCTATAAAGAAAGAGCCTGAAAAGAAGGTGGAGAAGAAAGTGGTACCGGTAAAGGACGAGATTCTTTACATACCGCGAGGTCGAGCTGAGAAGACGCAGAACTTCGGGATCAAAAAGACAAAACCTATGTACGTGCCAAAAGGGGCCTATGTGGTCCGGGGGACGATTCAACCACCTTGACTGAATGAGCCAGTGGTTATCGGACGCGTGCCACAAAAGCCAATGACCAACCCGTCCACAGTGCCGTGGAATTATCAAAAGACTTTGGTAATGTACAAAGGTAAATAGGTCATAGGAGAACTTCCAGAAAACACTTTCATTGGAAGGTATTCAAATACCCAAGAGCTGAACAACGCCACACAAAGGCGCTTCCCGCCAAAGAAGCCCGTAAGTGCTGAAGAAGCGGAAGTGTTCTTCCAACAAATGAAAATGCCGGATTACGAAGTGATAGATCAGCTGCGCAAGCACCCTGAGCAAGTGTCCATGCTATCATTATTGATAAGGTCGGCCGAGCATCAAAAGATCTTACTGAAGACCCTGAATGAAGCATATGTACCAGTTGAAACCTCGGTGGAACAACTAGAGCGGATGACAGAAAGATTCTTCGCTGTCAACCAAATCTCTTTCAGCAAGAACGATTTACCCCCGGAAGGAGCGGCACACAACAAGGCCTTGCATCTAACAGTTAAATGCGAGGACTACTATGTCAAGCGGGTAATGTTGGATGGGGGATCAGGTGTTGACATTTGCCCGCTCTCCACGCTACAAAGAATGGAAATTGGGACCGGAAGAATCCGACCCAACAATGTCTGCGTAAGAGCTTTCGACGGCGTCAAGAGAGATACCGTGGGGGAAATAGACCTGTTGTTAGTCATAGGACCAGTCGAGTTTGAAGTAACCTTCCAGGTGATCGACATGGACACATCCTACAATTTTCTCCTTGGCAGACCTTGGATCCATGCGGCAGGAGCTGTGCCTTCCACTCTTCACCAGATGGTGAAGTTCGAGTACGAAGACCGAGAGATCGTGGTCCACGGAGAAGATGAGCATGCTATTTATCGGGACCCATCTATCCCATATCTTGAACCAAGAGAAGGGAGCGAACATACGGTCTATCAAGCTTTCGAGGTTGTACTGGCAGAGCAGCACGAAGAGGGAATACCCTGCCCCCAGCCTTTCTTGTCTAACGCCTCGGTTATGGTGGCCAAAGAGATGATCCGGCACAGATTTAGGCCAGGAAAAGGGCTTGGACGAACCCTTCAGGGAATAACAGAACCCATTTCCTTGCCAGTCACCAAGAAACCTTTTGGACTAGGTTTCAAACCTACTCCAGCAGACGAAGAGTGGGCAAAGAAAAGGAAAAATGGGGGTTGGAAGTTACCTCGACCATTGCCGGATTTATATGCAACTTTCATCAGGCCAAGGTACGCCGAAGAAGAAGATGATGAGGTCTTCACAACTGAGGAAATCGAGGAGATATGTGGGGCGATGAGAGAGATGCTCTACGAGGTCCACATGGTTCAACCAGGTGAAGGCACAAGCACTGCTGAGATGATGTACGTGGGGCCGAATGCCAAACTTCAAAACTGGGAGGCCACGCCATTCCCGACTAGACGGAAGTCCGGGTAGACCTGTCCTGCCACCTTTCCTGTGTCACAAGTTGTCTCCAGGACATAACTTGAACGTTTTCTTCCTTTCAATTGTTGTTTTGAATTCCTGAGTTGTAAACATTGTTGTCTTCCAACTTTCCAAAGAAAATGAAAAAAAATCATCATTGCTTTCCCATTCTTTCTTTTGTTCTGATTTGTGTTATTTTTCCTTTTATCTTTCCTTTCAGTTATAATAATGCGGCTTTAAATATGACATGCTTGCGGACTTCACGCCCAGATCACAACGAGCTATTTAACTGTGAATTAATGAACTCAGAACCAGAATATGACGAAGAAGAGGCTTTTAGGGAAATAAACCGAGAGTTGGAACATTTCGAGAATAAACCTAAGCCAAATCTGAATGACACTGAACCGGTAAATTTAGGAACCCCGGAGGAAATCCGGGAGACCAAGATAAGCATTCACACGGACAAGAAAACGCGAGATGCGATAATTCAACTTCTTTTTGAATTTAAAGACGTGTTTGCTTGGTCATATGATGACATGCCGGGACTAGGTATTGATCTAGTGGTTCATAAATTGCCGATTCATCCTGATTGTCCTCCAGTTCAACAGAAGCAACGAAAGTTCAAAACTGAGGTCAGCGACAAGATTAAAGAGGAGATCACTAAACAACTGAAAACGGGGGTGATTCGGGTAGTCCAATATACAACATGGTTGGCGAATGTGGTTCCAGTACCGAAAAAGGACGGGAAGACTCGAGTATGTGTAGATTCCCGAGATTTGAATAGAGCAAGTCCCAAAGATAATTTCCCACTGCCCAACATCCACATCCTCGTTGATAATTGCGCCAAACATGAAATACAGTCTTTCATAGATTGTTACGCTGGGTATCATCAGGTATTGATGGATGAATAGGACGCCGAGAAAACTTCCTTCACCACGCCTTGGGGCACCTACTGTTATCGGGTCATGCCATTTGGTTTGAAGAATGCTGGGGCTACTTACATGAGGGCCATGACTGCCATCTTTCATGACATGATGCATCAGGAAATAGAGGTGTACGTGGGCGACGTGATAGTCAAGTCCAGGACGCAGGATAATCACATCCAAGATTTGAGGAAGTTCTTCGAGAGATTAAGGAAGTATGACTTGAAGCTGAACCCAGCCAAATGTGCTTTCGGAGTTCCGTCGGGCAAACTTTTGGGCTTCATCGTAAGCAGGAGAGGTATCGAACTAGATCCAACTAAGATAAAATCTATCAGAGATTTGCCTCCCCCGAGAACGAAGAAAGATGTGATGAGTTTGTTGGGCAGGTTGAACTACATCAGTCGGTTTATTGCCCAGCTGACAAGCACGTGTGAGCCCATATTCAAGCTGTTAAGGAAAGTTGTGGCGATCAAATGGACAACTGAGTGTCAAGAAGCCTTTGATAAAGTCAAAGAATACCTTTCGAATCCCCCAGTCTTGGTCCCTCCAGAACCGGGAAGGCCACTTTTCTTGTATCTGACAGTCTTAGAGAACTCTTTCGGCTGTGTCCTCGGGCAAACACGACATAACCGGAAAGAAGGAGCAAGCAATCTACTACTTGAGCAAGAAATTCACCGGCTACGAGGCCAAATACACTCTGCTGGAAAGGACATGTTGCGCTCTGACGTGGGTTGCTCAAAAGCTGAGACATTATCTCCAAGCCCACACTACGTTCCTCATAAGCAGGTTGGATCCTTTGAAGTATATATTTCAGAAACCGATGCCTACTGGGAGACTGGCCAAGTGGTAAATCCTGCTTACTGAATTCGACATAGTCTATGTCACTCGCACGGCAATGAAAGCCCAGGCGCTAGCAGATCATTTGGCCGAAAATCCGGTCGATGATGAATACCAGCCATTGAGTACCTACTTTCCAGATGAAGAAGTGAACACCATAGAAGTGGTCTCGGAGGACGCTCATGTTTGGAAGATGTTCTTTGACGGAGCCGTGAATGCCAAAGGTGTAGGGATTGGGGCAATTCTGATCTCGCCTGCTGGTCAGCATTATCCCGCCATAGCTAGACTTCGTTTCTTTTGCACAAATAATACAGCTGAGTATGAAACCTGCATCATGGGCATGCATATGGCAATCGATTAGGATGTCGAAGACTTACTGATTATGGGAGATTCTGAATTGATTATCCGGCAAGCCCAAGGCGAGTGGGAAACTCGGGATGTCAAACTTATCCCTTATCGACAGCATGTGGAGGACCTCGGCAAGCGCTTTACATCAATAGAATTCAGGTATATCCCGAGATGTCACAATGAACTGGCAGATGCACTTGCTACTTTGGCTTCAATACTACCCTACCCGGGCAACGCCCACGTCGATCCTTTGGAAATCCAAATCAAGGAAAGACACGGTTACTGCAACGTAATCGAGGCGGGATCAAATACGCAGCCTTGGTACCATGACATCAAGAGGTTCCTGAAGACACAAGAATACCCCGAGCATGCTACTGGAGATCAAAAGAGGACCATTAGGCGACATGCAAGTGGTTTCTTTCTGAGCGGGGAATTGTTATATAAGAGGACCCCGGACCTCAATCTCCTAAGATGTGTCGATATCGAGGAGGCGAGGAAGATCATGCACGAAGTACACGCAGGTGTGTGCGGACCTCACATGAACGGGTATGTTTTAGCGAAGAAAATCCTTCGAGCAGGTTATTACTGGATAACCATGGAAAATGATTGCTTTAGCTTCGTTCGGAAGTGTCATCAGTGTCAGGTGCACGGTGATTTGATTCATGCACCTCCCACGGAGTTGCATCCCATGTCTGCACCTTGGCCATTTGTCGCCTGGGGCATGGATGTCATTGGACCAATCGAACCAAAGGCTTCGAATGGACACAGATTCATACTGGTTGCCATCGATTACTTCACAAAATGGGTAGAGGCTGTCACTCTCAAGTCGGTCACTAAAAAACTGTAGTGGATTTCGTACACTCAAATCTTATCTGTCATTTCGGTATTCCTGCGACTATCATTACAGATAACGCAGCAAACTTGAACAGTCACTTGATGGGAGATGTATGCGAGCAATTCAAAATAACGCATAGGAATTATACTCCTTATCGGCCAAAGGCCAATGGTGCTGTAGAAGCAGCGAATAAAAACATCAAGAAGATTTTGAGGAAAACCATCCAAAGTTCCCGACAGTGGCATGAGCAGTTACCATTTGCATTGTTGGGGTATCGCACTACGGTACGCACATCAGTAGGAGCGACTCCTTATCTTTTGGTTTATGGGACCGAGGCTGTAATACCGGCAGAGGTAGAAATTCCTTCGCTTCGAACCATTGTCGAAGCGGAAATCGAAGACAACGAGTGGGTCAAGACTCGGTTAGAGCAATTGACTTTGATTGATGAAAAGCGAATGGCCGCGGTTTGTCATGGACAGTTGTACCAACGAAGAATGGCCCGTGCTTACAACAAGAAGGTCCGACCCAGGAATTTCGAAGTAGGTCAACTGGTACTGAGGCGTATTCTGCCGCATCACGAGGAAGTAAAAGGGAAATTTGCTCCAAATTGGAAAGACCCATACATCATAAGAAAGATATTGCCGAGAGGAGCATTGCATTTAGGTGATATCGAAGGAAATGACCCCGAAAAAGTAGTAAATGCAGATGCAGTCAAGAGATACTACGTCTGAATTATACTCCAGTAGTCTTGACACATTTGAAATGAAGGAGGTTTTATTCCCCACTACTCCCCAAACACTACCCAATTCTCTCTACAAGCCTTTGAGCCGCTTACAAAACAAAAAACAAAAAAAAAACAAAACAAAAAAAAAACAAAACAAAAACATTGATTGAGGCCTGAACTACGTTTGACTTGATTCCGAAAGGATACGTAGGCAGCCTCTCCCTGAGGTTCAGTCACACCAACAATAAAATCCCATTCACCCTGAAATTGAAACCGGGGCACGTCGAGCAGTTTAGAAGTTAGTATCATCTACCTCTCTTTACCAAGCACAAGCCTTCAGATCAATTACCAAAGATAGTGGGAAACCAATAAGCGTCACAAATGGAGACCGGCACACTCTGAATTGAGAGAGATAAAATGAGAGAGTCTCGTCGGTGAAAACCTTCGGGCACCACGAGGCGACGGGAGTAGAGAAACCAAAATGAGAGAGCTTGTTTAGTAAAAACTCACAAAGAGTGCTATCAAGCGATGACAGGAAGAGAAATGAGAGAGGTCAGCCAGCGAAAACCCGCAAAGGGCGCTGTTGGCTGAAAAGAATGACTCCACCCCAAGGAGGTCTCGGCAAAGCTCCAAAGGTTTGGAATCACAGATCCGTTCTGGTTCAGGGAAACGCAAGTTCATGGAAGATCAGGCGTCCAGTCCAAAGAGCATGTCATGTCATTTAAAGCCAGCGTTATCTTCCTCAGATAAGTCTTTCTCGTCCCAAAAGGGACACTCCCTTCTTAAAATTTGTTTTCTCCTTTCTTTGTTTCTCTTCGAATCCTTTTTGTGTTTTAACCCCGAGTTCAAGATACACCGGAAAGGGCAGGTGGCAGGTTAGGTTGCACGGAATTCCATTTCATGAAGGAAAAACGCCTCGTTTCGTTGGTACGTTTGTCCAAGCCTGATAAATCATGATGTTTGATGGCGTTCGAAGTAAAAAAAAAAAGAAATTCCCCCCAGCAAGTCCGCCTTCGGACGAATCCCCACAGAGTCTCCCCTTGTACAATCCCCCACAGAGTCTCCCCAATATATATAAAAAAAAAATCCCCGTTGGAATTTCCCCGGCACATCCCCAACGAGTCCCTTTGAAAAAAAAATTCCCCAACAAGCTTACCCCAACAAATCCTAGAAAAGCCCGCTTTGAAACAAATCCCCAGCATGCCCCATTGTACAAAATCCACTTTGTAAATATTCCCCCCACAGAGCTTCCTTTTGTACAAATGCCCACAGAGTATCCCCAATAAAATCCCCGTTGAGAATCTCCAAGCAAGATGGGACAAAAAAAGAGAGAAAAGAAAAAAGAGCCTTACGAGGCAAATCATCACAGAATCTGGAAATACAAGCCTGAGCAGTCTAAAGGATTTCGACATATGAATCAAATCAATGGTGGGACTTCGCAACAGAAATGAAGACGCAACAAAGCAATCGGAAACGATCAAGGTCACCAAACCGACCGTCATTTCCAAACTAACAATTGTTCTTTGTCTGAAAAGTTGAAACAGGTATAATCCAAGACAACCATGCAAGAAGCAGGTGTCGCCCAAAGAAGAAGGTACATGGGTACAAGAAATATTTTGGCAATAAGGAATTCACTCGAAAGGTAAGTTTCCACGAAATTCCCTTTTATCTTCTACTAAAATAAGAAAATTCAAAAAAAAGAGGTCAGTTGTTGTTCTCGAATTTTGTCCCCAGCCAGTTAGCATTAGGGTTTTAAACCCTAAACTGAACTTTTTCTCCATTCAATCAGCATTAGGGTTTTAAACCCTAAACTGAATTTTTCCTTTAGTCAGCATTAGAGTTTTAAACCCTAAACTGAACTTTTTCCATTCAGCCAGCATTAGGGTTTTAAACCCTAAACTGAGCTTTTCCATGCAATCAGCATTAGGGTTTTAAACCCTAAACTGAATTTTTCCTTTGGTCAGCATTAGGGTTTTAAACCCTAAACTGAATTTTCCTTTAGTCAGCATTAGGGTTTTAAACCCTAAACTGAATTTTCCTTTAGTCAGCATTAAGGTTTTAAACCCTAAACTGAATTTTTCCTTTGGTCAGCATTAGGGTTTTAAATCCTAAACTGAATTTTCCTTTAGTCAGCATTAGAGTTTTAAACCCTAAACTGAATTTTCCTTTAATCAGCATTAGGGTTTTAAACCCTAAACTGAATTTTTCCTTTCAGCCAGCATTAGGGTTTTAAACCCTAGACTGAGCTTTTCCATGCAGTCAGCATTAGGGTTTTAAACCCTAAACTGAACTTTTTCCCATTCAGCCAGCATTAGGGTTTTAAACCCTAAACTGAGCTTTTTCCATGCAATCAGCATTAGGGTTTTAAACCCTAAACTGAATTTTTCCTTTAGTCAACATTAATGTTTTAAACCCTAAACTGAACTTTTTCCATTCAGCCAACATTAGGGTTTTAAACCCTAAACTGAGGTCTTCCATGCAGTCAACATTAGGGTTTTAAACCCTAAACTGAATTTTTCCTTTAGTCAGCATTAGGGTTTTAAACCCTAAACTGAACCTTTTCCCATTCAGCCAACATTAGGGTTTTAAACCCTAAACTGAATTTTTCCTTTCAGCCGGCATTAGGGTTTTAAACCCGAAACTGAGCTCTTCCATGCAGTCAGCATTAGGGTTTTAAACCTTAAACTGAATTTTTTCCTTAGTCAGCATTAGGGTTTTAAACCCTAAACTAAATTTTTCCTTTAGTTAGCATTAGGGTTTTAAACCCTAAACTGAACTTTTTCCATTCAGCCAGCATTAGGGTTTTAAACCCTAAACTGAGCTTTTCCATGCAATCAGCATTAGGGTTTTAAACCCTAAACTGAATTTTTCCTTTGGTCAGCATTAGGGTTTTAAACCCTAAACTGAATTTTCTTTTAGCCAGCATTAGGGTTTTAAACCCTAAACTGAGCTTTTCCATGCAATCAGCATTAGGGTTTTAAACCCTAAACTGAATTTTTCCTTTGGTCAGCATTAGGGTTTTAAACCCTAAACTGAATTTTCCTTTAGTCAGCATTAGGGTTTTAAACCCTAAACTGAATTTTCCTTTAATCAGCATTAGGGTTTTAAACCCTAAACTGAATTTTTCCTTTCAGCCAGCATTAGGGTTTTAAACCCTAGACTGAGCTTTTCCATGCAGTCAGCATTAGGGTTTTAAACCCTAAACTGAACTTTTTCTCATTCAGCCAGCATTAGGGTTTTAAACCCTAAACTGAGCTTTTCCATGCAATCGGCATTAGGGTTTTAAACCCTAAACTGAATTTTTCCTTTAGTCAGCATTAGGGTTTTAAACCATAAACTGAACTTTTTCCATTCAGCCAGCATTAGGGTTTTAAACTCTAGACTGAACTTTTCCATGCAGTCAGCATTAGGGTTTTAAACCCTAAACTGAACTTTTTCCCATTCAGCCAGCATTAGGGTTTTAAACCCTAAACTGAGCTTTTTCCATGCAATCAACATTAGGGTTTTAAACCCTAAACTAAATTTTTCCTTTAGTCAGCATTAGGGTTTTAAACCCTAAACTGAACTTTTTCCATTCAGCCAGCATTAGGGTTTTAAACCCTAAACTGAGCTTTTCCATGCAATCAGCATTAGGGTTTTAAACCCTAAACTGAATTTTTCCTTTAGTCAGCATTAGGGTTTTAAACCCTAAACTGAACTTTTTCCCATTCAGCCAGCATTAGGGTTTTAAACCCTAAACTGAGCTTTTCCATGCAGTCAGCATTATGGTTTTAAACCCTAAACTGAATTTTCCTTTCAGCCGGCATTAGGGTTTTAAACCCTAAACTAAGCTCTTCCATGCAGTCAGCATTAGTGTTTTAAACCCTAAACTGAATTTTTTCCTTAGTCAGCATTAGATTTTTAAACCCTAAACTGAACTTTTTCCATTCAGCCAGCATTAGGGTTTTAAACCCTAAACTGAGCTTTTCCATGCAATCAGCATTAAGGGTTTTAAACCCTAAACTAAATTTTCCCTTTGGTCAGCATTAGGGTTTTAAACCCTAAACTGAATTTTCCTTTAGTCAGCATTAGGGTTTTAAATCCTAAACTGAATTTTTCCTTAGTCAGCATTAGTGTTTTAAACCCTAAACTGAATTTTTCCTTTTAGCCAGCATTAGGGTTTTAAACCCTAAACTGAATTTTCCCTTTCAACCGGCAGTAGGGTTTTAAACCCTAAACTGAGCTCTTCCATGCAGTCAGCATTAGGGTTTTAAACCCTAAACTGAATTTTTCCTTAGTCAGCATTAGGGTTTTAAACCCTAAACTGAACTTTTTCCATTTAGCCAACATTAGGGTTTTAAACCCTAAACTGAGCTTTTCCATGCAATCAGCATTAGGGTTTTAAACCCTAAACTTAATTTTTCCTTTAGTCAGCATTATGGTTTTAAACCCTAAACTGAATTTTCCTTTAGTCAGCATTAGGGTTTTAAACCCTAAACTGAATTTTTCCTTTGGTCAGCATTAGGGTTTTTAAAACCCTAAACTGAACTTTTCCCCAGTTGGTCAGCATTAGAGTTTCAACTCTAAAAACTGAACTTCTCCCCAGCTATTCGGTATTAGGGCTCCAACCCTGAACTGAGCATTTTTATCTCCCTTCCTCAATTTTATGAACTTCCTGGTGAATAATTAACGAAATTTTCCTAGTGAAACTGGGGCAGAAAATTTCGTTCGTTTGTTTGTTTTCTCCCGCAGGTCTAACCTCGAGCCATACGGATCGAAATGACCCACGAGATGAGTCTCAACTCAGAATCAAAAAAGAAAAGACAAAAAGAAGATGTCCCGAGATACCAGAGAAAATGGAAGGCGGATCGTTCCAAGATTTGATTAAGGTCTAGAACTCTGCCAGTCACGTCTCACTGAGTATCCCAGAGGTTAAACAAGCACCTACAACTCGCAAGCATCAAGATTCGGATCGAAGTCTCCAAGCAAAATTAGCTAAGACCCATGATCAAGTCGCAAAAGAATCATAGATAGGGATCTTGTAACTAGCAGTTGACATGCATATAAGTATTTAGTTCAGTTTCAATTTTTCTTTGGTTGTAATAAGGCGGTCAGTAAAGCAGGTGACAACAGCAACAGCAGTAACAGTAAGCATTGCAATCCCATGGTAGTCCCAGCTACCGAAGCTTCCCGAACTACATTGACCTGATTCCTGTTTAGCCCAGGATATGTAGGAAATCTTTGAAGCAAAGATTCAGTCAAATCTTTCAAAAAACATGCTTCACACGGAGTAGTCCATAGGCAAAAATCGCTCATATCTGCTCACTTTATCTTTGCACGAAAACTCTTCGTGTTTCCGAACAAAGAGGGGCAGCTGTGAGCACATGATTTTTGTCTTACGCGACAGTCGCTCCAAAAAAAAGAAATGAAAAATAATAACAAATGGTCCTGCTGTACAATTTTCGGATTTTACGTGGCATTTTGTTAATTATTTATGATTTTAGCCCATTTTATTAAAATAAAATACAAAATGTACGTGTCATGCGTAATTTGAGAGTGCAAAATTGGGTTGAAAATCAATTGGGCTTATTTTTCATTTTTAATTCGAGGCCCAAAACTCAAACCCAAAACCCCTGTGTAACCCGGTCCAGACCAGCTGATACCCAGAGCGTCCAAACGACGCCGTTTTAATCTAGTCTGATCTGGGCCGTTGATCTCAGATTGATCAACGGCCAAGATCACTTCCCCATAACCCACTGATGAACCCGACCCATTCCACCCGGACCGACCCAACCCCTCTAGTTTTGAAACGACACCGTTTCCTATTAGTTGAAGGATCCTGGCCCTTCATCGTGTCTCATCCGACGGCCAGGATCCGTTCATCCACTCCATATATAAGCTCCCACTCGTACCCTGCCCCCTATCCAATACCCTAGCTTTCATCATCTTCACAAGAACCCCAAACCCTAGAGCCTCCCCATCTCCCTTTCACCAGAAACCCGGCGGCATGAACGCCGGTGACCTCCGCCTGAACACCATAGAACCCCCTCACAACCCTGAACATGGATCTGTTAACCACTTAGCTCGAATCCCTTCCCACCTTCTCGAATCTTCATTTGAAGATTCGAGTCAGAACCTGACTTACACCGTTTGACCCCAGTTTCACACCAGACACTCCCCAGACCCCCTCGTGACCAAACCATGCTTGGTTTGGTCCGAATCTGACTAGGGAAGCATGAATCCCAGATCTGATTTTTGGAACCTTAGGGTTCCTCGTCACTGGTCCGTATCCGTTTAAGCCAAAGAGATTAAGGTCTAATGGACCTTAATCGAATGAGAAACACTTCGATTAAAGTCCGTTCAGCCTTAAGAAAGGCCTGTTCGAATCCAACTTGAGGCTCTTTGATTTTTTTTCGGGATTTAAGGTGAGTTTTGTTTTGTTTTCTTTTCTTTATTCCATGTGCTGATTAAAGGTCTGTTCATGTTTTGTTTTAATTTGTGTCTTTGAATTTTTATCAACTGTTGTTTGTCCACCTTACCTGAACCTCTGTGTTTGATTGAATCCCCCTTCTATTTTTACTGATAATGTGTATATGTGTGTGTTGTGCAATTAATCGAACCTCAAATTTGACTGATCAACTGATTCCCCAGTACAATTCCGTTTGGTCAGTATGATTCGAGTCATGTGTTCGATACTGTTAAATGCCTGATTTTTGACTACGATTGTACATGTTATGATTAGTATAGTCGAGTCGACATATGTCGTCAATTAGTTTCGATTGTCCAAACAATGACAAATTGACCTGCTGCTGTCAAGCATTGCCTGAATCTAATTAGGAACTGAGTCTAGTTACTTATAGTTATTAATTGGATTTCAGAAATCTAAGGTGTGGTCTGTAATTGCAAATTGAATTGATAGCACGTGCACTTGTGCACAACATGTGCATAAAGACCCCCTTTCTGAATTAAAACAGTTTGACAACATATGCTGTCAGACTACATTCTGCTGCCCATACTCTACTTTAGTTTCAGAAATAATAAACATTACTCAAAAGTAAGACTGCCAGGGAATATGATGGGGGAGGTTTATACTTAATTAGCTAAGTGGAAACTGAAAAGGGGCAGCACATGAGAAGGTGTTCTGATGATCTAAACAGGCTGTTAAAGGGATGATTTGAGGCTTATAAAAGGGGGACTTCCATCACTTTAAAAGGGGGGAGGAGAAAAAAAAAAGAGGAGAAGGAGATCCGGGAAGAGAGAGCAAAAATACATACACATACACACATAGACACACACACAGATAGACATTGATAATAAAGGAAGGGGAATACACTGATATAAGGGGGATTGATAAGAAAACAGGGAAAGAGAGTTGTTTGAAAACACACACACGGACAGAAATAGATAGAGAGAGGCATAACACAGAAAAGAGGAACTGCATTTTTCATCTTTGTCTTGATTCTCACTAGTCTGGATTTGCCTGTTTCATATTGATTTCTTCTGAGTCCTGTTTGAGATTACTAGTTGTGTGTAGCATCAGTTCAGTTCTGGATCCATTCTGGTTAAATTCTGATTCCATATTGCTGGGAATTTGCTACATTCTGCCATCTTTTATTGGCTCTAAACTGCATCTTGCACTGGGAATTTGTCTTGCTGTTGTTCATCTGTTACTGCTGTTTCGCTTGCACTGTTGCTCAATTGACTCTTTTGCTTTCTCCATTGTAAGCATCTCCTCAGGTACACACTTCGAATCTGTCTGATGTAACTGATGTCGCAATGAAAGTTGAATCGAAAGATCTGAAGAATTTTAATCATTTGTGGCTTTACTTACAGCTTTTTGTGGATATTGTTAAAGTTGTATAAGTCTTTTAATTTGTAGCCTAATAGAGAATACATTAGTAAATTTGTACTTAATTAATGTTTACGTTGATTTGAAACTGTGGTATTCAATTCGTTTAGTAGCATACAAGATGTAAATATAATTCATGGAATGTGAACTATTTAGTACAATTGTTAAAATTAAACTCACTTTTTCAGCATGCTTTGAATAAGTAGGGGCGAACGACTTTTAAATTTGAGAGAGCAAAAATACATACACATACACACATAGACACACACAGATAGACATTGATAATAAAGGAAGGGGAATACACTGATATAAGGGGGATTGATAAGAAAACAGGGAAAGAGAGTTGTTTGAAAACACACACACAGACAGAAATAGATAGAGAGAGGCATAACACAGAAAAGAGGAACTGCATTTTTCATCTTTGTCTTGATTCTCACTAGTCTGGATTTGCCTGTTCCATATTGATTTCTTCTGAGTCCTGTTTGAGATTACTAGTTGTGTGTAGCATCAGTTCAGTTCTGGATCCATTCTGGTTAAATTCTGATTCCATATTGCTGGGAATTTGCTACATTCTGCCATCTTTCATTGGCTCTAAACTGTATCTTGCACTGGGAATTTGTCCTGCTGTTGTTCATCTGTTACTGCTGTTTCGCTTGCACTGTTGCTCAATTGACTCTTTTGCTTTCTCCATTGTAAGCATCTCCTCAGGTACACACTTCGAATCTGTCTGATGTAACTGATGTCGCAATGAAAGTTGAATCGAAAGATCTGAAGAATTTTAATCATTTATGGCTTTACTTACAGCTTTTTGTGGATATTGTTAAAGTTGTATAAGTCTTTTAATTTGTAGCCTAATAGAGAATACATTAGTAAATTTGTACTTAATGTTTACGTTGATTTGAAACTGTGGTATTCGATTCGTTTAGTAGCATACAAGATGTAAATATAATTCATGGAATGTGAACTATTTAGTACAATTGTTAAAATTAAACTCACTTTTCCAGCATGCTTTGAATAAGTAGGGGCGAACGGCTTTTAAATTTGACCAAATATGATATAGTTTTGAATCACCCAGTTAGATTTCCTTTAGGCAGTGTATGGGATTAGTTTAGAACATCATCAGTAACATCCTTTAATAAGGAATTCTATTAATCCTGTTTAAGCAAGCTAATTTGAATCCGCTGTTAGGATGTTGTTCGGATTAGGTTTGGTATTTCGTCGATCTCGCATGTGACTTCTTTGTCCAATTAAAAGCATGTTGCACAAGGTATGACGTCTCTCCATGTTAATAAATAATTAATCAGAAATTGATAAGGATCCAGGTTAGGCCAAAGCATATACTTGAGTTAACGTGTGTCTTTCTTCTTCTATTTTTAGACAAACGCATTTAGAAATGTAGCTGCTTTAGGATATCCTCTCTAAAATAGAGACGAGCCTCGCCAAATAAAAAATGCAAAATTGCGGGGCCCTCAATAACTAACCATAATAAATATTTAGGACAGACCGTTTAGTGAATTTCATGGCCTCTTCCTAAAATAACAATACGCTAGTTGCTTTAGGCGTACCTTTAATAATTTAACCTTCTTAAACACGGGTGCACATTGATGTGACCCAAATCCAAATCTCAACGGAGTCAAAATGTGTCGACGACCACGGGTGCATTGATTGTGACGTGGTTCGAGATGCATTTCCACGACGTTGCAATTCTATAAAAATAAATGATAATAATAAAAGCGGTTTAAACTTAATAAAAGCACGTAAGTCATAACATGTATTTAAATCAGATATTTAGCCATTATAACAATTTAAGCGACCGTGCTAGAACCACGGGATTCGAGGGTGCCTAACACCTTCCCTCGGGTCAACAGAATTCCTTACTTAGAATTTCTGGTTCGCAGACTTCATTTGGAAAAGTCGAAAATTTCCTCGATTTGGGATCCAAGATAAACCGGTGACTTGGGACACCAAAAGCCAAACCTTTCCCAAGTGGCGACTCTGAATTAAATAAATAATCCCATTTCGATTATTGTCACTTAAATTGGAAAAACTCCCCTTGCGCATTTAACCCTTCGGGGCGGGCGCGCAAAAAGGAGGTGTGACACATATAGTTAAAGCTCGGTAGATTTCGGACAAAATCAAAGGAACCACAGTACTGTCGGTTCTTTTGATTGCAACATCGGCCATCCCTACAAGGCCTATCTCTATTTTTTTTATCTTTGGGGGGACAGACCACAACTCCCAAAAATGCTGTGATAAATGCCAAAGTACGTCTTGCTTCCCACTTGATTCTGTTCCCAGTGTGAATTAATCCGAGGTTTGGTTCTTCCAAACCCTGAGGAATTCCGTATCGTTGATACAAGAATTGGAGAGTACAACATCCCTTCGACAAATCATCATTCTGCACCTTCCGACTAATGCTTAGAAAATCCAAGAACGCGTGCGGAGATACTGGTCTTGGTGAAAGTAAATACTGCCCTCTTAATTTCCCATTCAACCCCGCATATCCGGCGACTTCCTCTAATGTAGGTGAAAGTTCAAAGTCGACAAAACGGAATACATTGCGGGTCGGGTCCCAGAACGGTATTAGAGCCTCAATGATATCTGTCCTTGGCTTGATATTCAACAGATCGACAAAACCTCCCAAAACTCTTTCCACTATCTTTTTACTATCATTTTCCATATCATTCCACCACATGTGGAGTTGCAAAGGGACCTCGCTACAGACTGAGAACGGTTTATTTTGACTTGTGCTCATCTGCACATTTATTATAGTAATTAAAGAAGGAAAAACTTTTATTTGACTCGAAAACTATCTATATTCCAAATGACCCGGCTTTCCAATACGGCCTTTGAGGACGAAGAGATTTTTTTTTTTTTGAAAAATAAGACGTCTAAAGAAATATTTTTGAATTTTAAACTCTTATTTTTTCGAGATTCAGAAGCCGGTCAACATGCAAGATTGAGCAAATAAATGCACATAAAACAAATAAGATGCCTCAGGACGGTCTTTATTTCAGGTTGCTATCCCTAGACGGACCCAACCCCTGTGTTGAGTCCCCTAAGTCAAAATGCACATGATGCAAATAAGCGTTCCTATTAGGGATCCGGCATGAGGCTAAGTTATTCTAGGTTCAGAACCTAGGTGTTTGTTCTAGACCTGGCTTACCCGAGCGGACAGCTTGAGCCGAGGGGGAGGCAGCGTACCGGGAATACAGAAGCTTCACCGGCTTTGCAACTTATCCAACCTCGTTCTAAATTGGGAATTTAGACACTATACAGAAAAGAAGTCACACGAAGTGCACCCTTCTTCATGATTCAGAAGACTCAGAGAGGAGATGGGTTTCGGCACAGTTTATATACAGTTCACGTAATATTAAAGCGGTAAAAGGCAATCAATTAGCACATTGATCCAAAATATGTAACAAAATCAGATAAAACCAATTATAACAATTTATATCTAAGCTCGAATTTCTAACCCTGAACCAGTGGTTCTGGGTTATGATGTCCCCAGCAGAGTCGCCAGAGCTGTCACACCTCCTTTTTCCGACTTCCGCGAAGGGCGTAGGAGTTTTTTTCAATTAAAGGACAATCGAAACGGGATTTATTTATTTATTTCAGAGTCGCTACTTGGGAGATTTAGGGTGTCCCAAGTCACCAATTTTAATCCCGAATCGAGGAAAAGAATGACTCCATATTACAGTCTGCGTACCAGATATCCGGATAAGGAATTCTGTTAACCCGAGAGAAGGTGTTAGGCATTCCCGAGTTCCGTGGTTCTAGAACGGTCGCTCAACTGTCATATTCGGCTTATTTATCTGATTTTAATACAATTATGAACCGATGTGCCAATTTTAACTTTTTACCACTTTATTATTATTATTTTTTTAAAAAAATGTGAACATCGTTTAAAACATGTCTTTGGATTATGTCACATGAAATGCACCCGCAATCCGGAACACATTTTTATTCAATGTTTTAGGATTTAGATTTGGGTCGCATGAAATGCGCATCCGAGTTTAAGAAGGTAAAATTAATTAAATCGCGCCTAAAGAGTCTAGCGCGTTATTATCTTTGGGGAAGGAAGTGAAATTCACTAAACAGTCCATCCCAAATTCTAAGTATTTTTTTTAAATAATTAAATAAATAAATGAGATTGAAGAATCCTGTAAATTTTTGTATTATTTACATCTATTTATTTTTAGCGAAATCCTTCCTTATTTTAAGAATATCCTTTAATGACTACATTTTTATTATTACTAAGTTTGTCTATAAATATAAAATCAATCTCTACATTCTTAAAAATAACATATTAAATAGAAGAGAAAAACAAATATTAACAGAAAGTAATAAAAATTATAATTATAAATACAACATGGAATTGTCAAATAATTTTTTTTTAAAAAAAAACTAATTATCCCATAGTCGGATTAAAAATCATATTGTTAGATGACTTGAGCTATTGAAATTAATTATTTACAAATACTGAAAATTTGAAATAATCTTGAGTACTAAACCGTATTTCTAAAAATTAAATAATTTAACCTTAACTAACCTTGTTTTAATTCAAATCCTGTCCTAATATTTGATTCGCAAAATTAATTCATGTTTTAACTGAATTTAGCTACATGATTCCGATTAACTTAACGTTGGCGATACTAAAACCCTTATGAATAAGGAACTTAATCAATTTTGCCAAACTGATTTAATAAAGCCATTTTTACGTTATTTTCTTCTATTTTAATTATTTGACAGTTTAATCAGTAATGAACATGCTTAAATATATACTACCTAATAATCAGGTTAAAGCAAAGCATTATTTAATACATCGCTACAATATGCCTAATTATGCAAAACAACGGCGATTTACAGAATAATAATACATGAAATAACATAAATGCAATTAATAAAAAAAACTAAATTAAAATTTTAAACTTCTATTCTTCATTTTCAGCTTACAAAAGGCCAAAATTACAGTTGTGTACCTGGTATTGTCAATATAAGAAGAAGAAAGTCAGCCACGTAGTACGTAACACAACAACAACAATAATAACCAGCAATCCAGTCAACAGAAATCCCACTGACAGATTTGAAAATCAAAATAAAATCCAGAAACACCGACAACAAACAACGGACATGAATTTTCAGATTTGAAAGGCTAATTAATGTTTAACCCTTAATTTCTAAACCCGTATATCAGAATATTTATCAGGTGTGTACTACTCTCTCTTCTGATTTCTAGCTCTTTAATTTGTATATTTTTTTCTTTTCTTTTTCTTTCTTGAAAGTTTTAATATTTTTCGGATTTTTTCTTTCTCTCTTAAATATTCAGCTTTTTTTCTCTCTCTATATCTGTCCGTGTCTTCTAAAATCTGATCAAGCCTCCTATATATATCACATCCCCAAACCCTTTAATTAATTAATAAAACACCCATTTTCTCTTACCAAACCCATTATCTTCCCACTCATCCCCATTTTAATCCCACTAAATTAAACAAATATATCAACCCCACCCCATTACATTTTATCCCCCATGCTTATCATAAACAATTACCATATTCCCCTCCACTATATTTTGTTTTGTCCCCCATTTATATTAAACAACTATATCACCTACACCCCATTACCTTTTGTCCCACATGCTTAGCATAAAAAATTACAAAATGTACAATTCCTAAACTACCCCTCCGACCTTATTGCAATTACTATTTTACCCCCGGACGTACTTCAATTTACCAAACTATCCTCATCAGCTATAACCAATCAATTAATCAAACTCAACCAAAATATAGACAATATGACCAATTTCTACATAAATTCAAACAACAAATCACATGAACATGATTTCTTCAACATTTCAACAACAAATCACATGAACATGATTTCTTCAACATTTCAACAACAAATCACATGAACACGATGAACAACACAACTCCAAATTAATGGAAATAAATTAACCATATCGGGAACCAATCCTGGTTAACTTAGACCAAAAATGAATGAGCAAAGAGACAACAATACAAACAACAAAATACATGATTCAAACTAAATCAACAAATCAAAAACATAAACTCACATTAAATCACTGGATTAAAAATGAACTTTAAACAAAGATGAACATGAATTAAATCTATTTTTAAACAACAAAATATGACGGATTAAATGACTCAAACAACATTAATAATTTCTGGAAAATACATAACAACATGAAACAAATTGAAGAAATAATTAATTAAATTTCAATTTGAATCTAACAAACATTAAACTAACAAATTTTTACCTAAACAATAAAACAAACATGAAATAAACATGAAAAACAACTAATTAAATTTTCATTTGAAATCTGAAAATTAATTCAACAAAACATATGAACATGAACAAAACAAAAAATCAAATATCTACTGATTTTAGATTCTAGAAATATCAGAACGAAATACGGACAAACATAAAACTCAAAATCTACTAACCGGATCGAAACGAAATATGTACGGACTGTTTTGACGACCCTCGACCAAAACTCGAACAAATGACGATGAAGACGAATTTAGGAAGCAAACGAAACAACGCCGAAGCAGTAGCAGCAGTTGACGCAGTAGGGGAGGTCGACGGACAGTGGCGAACAAAATCAGCTGCTCGACGTTGAGGCGATGCAATGGCAGCTATGGCTGCCCGTGTCGATGAGGCAGAAGCTGGACGAGGCAGCCATGTCCATGCTGAGTCGACGAGGCAGAAGCTGGAGCAACAACATCCATGAACGAGGGAGCTGGAGCAAATACTCAACAGCAGCGTCGAAGGAAAATGGAAGAAGGTCGACGGGCTGGACGCAACTGGACGCGGCGGGGTCTATTTGGAGAAGGTCGACGGGCTGTTCGTCGTCGATGGAGCAGTGGAAACGCAGCAGCAATGGAGAAGATGAAGCAGTTCTGCTGGTTGCGTCAATGGTGGACGATGGTGGTCGTTCAAGGTGGTGAGGTCGAGGAAGAAGAAATGAGGCAACTGTTCGTTGCCATGGATGAAGGCTTGATTATTGGCTTTGTTGCACACGACATTTCTCTATGCCTCTCTACGGAAGGGTTTCGAGTAGAAGGGAGAGAGGATAAGATGAAGAGGACTGAGGAGAAAGGCAGCCATGGATGGGATGTTTTTGAGTTTGGGGAAGAAGAAACAAAAGTGGGGGGGGGGATCCTTTCTAGGTTTTTTAGGGTTTTTTTTCTTTTTGTTTTGTGTTTTGTGTTTTGAAAAAAATGAAGAAGGGTGTTGGGTATTTGGGTTAATGGGGCGGACCGGGTCGACCCGGTTTGAAGTGGACCGGGTCATGGGGAAGGTTGGGCAATTATTTGGGCCTGTGGTTTGAAAATTGAAGAAGTGGCCCAATCCGATTTTTCTTTGTATTTTTGTTCTCTTTTCTTCTTTTATTTTTCTAACACTAAATTATAAAACTACTTAAATTATTATTAAGGACTAAATTAAGTTATAAAAGCGCAAATTAACTCCCAATAACAATTAACGCACATTAAGTAATAATTAAGCATAAAATTGTATATTTGGACATTAAATGCTAAAAATGCAAACGATGCCTATTTTTGTAATTTTTTAATTTTTGTAAAACAACATTAATTACTAACAATTGTAAAATTAAATCCTACATGCAAAATGCGACATATTTTTGTATTTTTTTATTAATTTAGCAAATAAACATGCACAGACAAACACAAATAATTATCTAAAAATATCACAAAATTGCACACCAAGGACAATCATTTTATTTTTGAATTTTTTGGGAGTAATTCTCATATAGGGCAAAAATCACGTGCTTACAAAGGGTATATTTGGCAAGAAGAAAAATCGAAAGAAGTTACTTTTTTCTGCTTCTTAAATAATGCTTCTGCTTCTTCCTATTAGCAGTTTTTCCCCCAAAAAAATCGACCAAACACTTAAAGTTGTTGAGGACAAAAGTACATTTGAGAAAAAGAAAAAAAAAAGTACTTTGGCCCCGGAGAAACTTGGCCAAACAGGCTATAAACCTATTTTAAGGTACATGATTAAATAAGACACTTTAAAGAAATAAATCAAATTATAATTGAATTTTATATTTGCTAAATGGATACAATCCGCATATGGTAAAACTTTATATGAGTTGCGTGTATTTTTATTTTCAAGGAATAGCCTAGCATTTATAGTGGATCAAAGCATCTGGATGCCAAATTTGTTAAATGTCGTTAATTTATTATTATTTTTTTGTGATAAGGAGGTTAAATGTCGTTAACGAAAATAGCAAGTCATTATTCTCAACAATATGTTTTGAAGACTTTTTGGTTCATCATGCTATTACTTTTGCTTTACATGCAACTAAATTAATTTTAGTGAAGTATGTTTAGACGCATGTGGTTTCAAGTTAATGTAAGATAAAAAAAATATCGATTATAATTTTAGGTGCGATAGTATAGAACGATGCGATATATGTGATATTTCTGCATTAGACATGTTTTATTTAGCAGTTTTTGGAATGTTAAATACTATTAGATGAGTTACTTTTGTGGCATTAGAAGCGCATCATATTATGGCAGGATAATGTTTCACCCTTTAATGAATCTTTAACTTATTTGATGGGCTGGTTAAGAGAATATTTATGATTAAACTCTTCATAACTTATAAATGATGTAACACTTTTGGCAATGAAGTTAATCGAATTTGGGCATGGATATTCTTTTTTGGACATTTTATTTCGGTTTTTGGACTTATGTCCTTAATTTATTATTGACATGAATTAATTGAAATTTGAGCATGGGTTCATGAACGTACATCTTTAGCCAATACAATTTGTTGTAGAGATAACTCAATGCCCTTTTCACTGTACAGGCAAGATGATTGGATTTGCTAAATTTTCCTTAGATTACACATTTACTTATGCGGCTTTCTTAATTGCTTCTACGTCAGCTAAATTTTTGTTAATACTTTTAATGTATGTATTCGCAATAGTTGAAAGCAAAGGCTTTTGACACATAGGAGTAATATAGGGTCGCGCCTCATTTTCTCGCAGAAGCGAGTTTTTGTATGTGACAACTCTTTTAAGTAGATTAAAAGAGATGAGTCACTTAACAATTTTTAAGGTGCATCAGGGCACCTACTTGTAAATAATTAGGGTTAAACTAGTTGCGCCATTAAAGATCGGGTAAGGATTTAAATTACCTCAAAAAGAAGGTGTTAAGCACTTTTCGAGGTCCACAATTATGACACGTTCGGATTTCAAAACTAAGTGGTATTTATTTGTCACGACCCAAAATCTCGCCTTAAGGATCGTGATGGCACCTAGTCGCTAAAATTAGGTAAGCCAATAAAATATGATATTATAAAGCAGAGGTTAATATAAATGGGAAATAAAGGCGATACAAGCCAACACAACGATAATCAAAACAAATCTCCAAGACTAGGTAGTACAGAGTCACAAGCTCTAACTGAATACATAAAAATATCTCAAAGTACAATATTTTTCGTGCAGAGAGTTTGCAATATAAATGTAAGGAAAGGATTTCAAGGGAGTGCGACGAACAAAGCAACTCTACCTTGAATCATTGCGATCAAAGAAGCTCTCATGGTTTGGGTCCGCTACCTCCAACACCTGGATATGCACAAAAATATGCAGGAGTATAGCATGAGTACACCATATTAGGTACCTAGTAAGTATCAAGATTAACCTCGGTGGAGTAGTGACGAGGTTCAAGTCAAGACACTCACTAGTCAAATATAACTTGTACAAAATGTCAATGATCGACAATAGAAAGAATAACACAATACAATAATTGAACCTCATTAGAATTAGTGGTAACAATTTAGAACAAATAGAAGTCCAGTCTTGATGATAAGTCATCAAATTGAATCACACAAATATGAGATAGGGCACCTAGTGCCCACATTTTTAGTTACCCTCGCACGACAAAGATCTCGTGCCACAACATAAGCCACGCCCCCCACTACAAAGACCTCGTGCCATAATATAAGTCACACTCGCACGACAAAAATCTCGTGCCACCACGTGTATCGTACCCGTGTCAGTTACCAATAACACGCTCAAGAGAAATTTATTAAGAATCAAATAAAGTAATGCATGATAACAAATTCTTTATTTCAATCTGTTATGTTACTAACAACTCAACAAAATATGAGATAATAACTTCACGTAGGTAAATCCATTTTGAAAACCAAATCATCAACTAATAATGGAGACACAAATTAGCACATTGGAAACAACGCAACAAATCACGTATAATGCATGACACACACAAGAAGTCATAAACCATTCCAATACAAGAATAAAAACAAGAGTCACTTCGATGTGCCATATATCAAAATCACAAATCATCTTTATGACGCCGCGTGAGCTTCACATTGTAAAACATTTCTCCAAAATTGCTTCACACGCATAAGCCCTTTTTATCTCGCCATGCGTGCATCATAATGAAGTGTTTTTCCTTAATTGCACCATGCGTATAAGCCCCCTTATCTCTCCGCATGTGTATCAATATATACACTACCCTTATGTCGCCACATGCATATCTCAATCACAACACAATGATCAACCACACACCACGTGCACTGATAATATGCTAGATTTACATGTAATCGGACATGTTATACCCCTACTTTGGTGTGTTTTAAGGTGTTTTGAAGGTTGAAATATGACAAAATGATCTTAATGGTTAAAGTTGTTATGTAGGAAACCAAGAGTGAAGAATAGAGGTAATTTGAGAAATAATAAAGCTAAAAGGTAATTTCTGAAGAAATAAAAGAAAAACACGACCCAGACAATGAAGTAACTACCCATAGCACAGGAAAATCACAGGAAAGTTGTGACCCTAGGCAGTGAAGTAACTTTCCCATAGTACAGGAAAAGCACAGGAAAATCTGGAATTTCAATCAGACCTTGTGCGAAGCACAACTATAGTACTAGTACAAATTCGCATGCGTTCTATCTTGAGGGGCAACTTAGTCATTGGGATAAGGGACGTGATATAAAAGCTTCTAACCTTCAGCTATATGCTTGATCTGAGAAGGCTAGGAACACCATTGTTAAAGCAGTATTTGAGACCGGAAGATCCTCAAGTTCATTCCACAAGACGAATCGAAGAGTTTTTCTCTACTTTTCTATCGTTACATCTATCGATATTGGTTTGACAATGGTTTATGTATTTTTGAGTGTATTATGAGTATCTAAACTCTTATCCAGGGTTTGATGGAACCAATTGTTGGATGAATTCTTGATTGTGTATTAGTATAATTGAGATGTTTTACTCCCTATTCGTTCAACTACGTGTTTCTTGTGGTTAATTGAAAGGCCTTTGATTAATTACGTCTAGTTATCTTCTGCTGCTTAAGAGAGAACACTAGATTGTCACATCTCCTTCTTTTTCTACACCCCCCGGAAGGGATGTATAAGGGAGTTTTTCCAACTTAAAGTGACAATCGAAACGGGATTATTTTATTAAAAATTCAGAGTCACCACTTGGGATAATTTATGGTGTCCCAAGTCACCGGTTGAATCCCGAATCGAGGAAAATATTGACTCTGTTTAATAGTCCGCGAACCAGAAATTCGGGTAAGGAATTCTGTTAACCCGGGAGAAGGTGTTAGGCACTCCCGAGTTCCGTGGTTCTAGCACGGTCGCTCAACTGTTATATTCGGCTTAATTATCTGATTTTAAACAATTATGAACCTATGTGCAAATTTTATCTTTTTTAACCGCTTTTATTTAGTTAATTGAAGGAAGATTGTAACGTCATTTAAAATATGTTTCAAACCCCGTCACATAAATGCACCCGTGATTTTGACATATTTTAACATCGTTGAGATTTGGATTTGGGTCACATAAATGCGCACCTGAATTTAGGAATGTAATATTATTAAATTAACGCGCCTAAGCAATTACGATTTTGCAACTTTGCGAGGGCCATGGAAATTTGCTAAATGGCGCACCTCGAATTCTAGGGGTCAAATGAAGTTAGTCAAAACGAGGGCCATGCAATTGTTATTTGTTCGCACACCTCAACTTCCAATTTTAAAAGGGAATTTCAACTACACTTAGAGGGCCATAAACTATTTGATTTCGAATGGCATGTTTCCACTAATTAAATTAACTAAATAAGATTTAAGGGAATTATAGCTACTTGTTAAAATACAACTGAATTTAAATGACTTGGGATTTAACTTCATTTTATTTCGAAGCTTGGGCTTGGCCTAACGTGAGGCCCAATTGAGTCAACAACTGACTTTAGTCTAGGCTGGGCCCAAAGGAGCCCAATTCTAAGGATAAAATCAGCGTTGCCAAACTTGGGACTCAAGATCGAGTCCCTTCATAGCATTGAGCAGCATACATTCGGGGTTCAAAAACACCAGTTGACCCATGTCAGATTTTAATCAAATAAAGCAGCAAAGGGTGAAGCATCGTCAAACCACATCATCATTTGAAATAAAAAATTGCTTAAGTCCGGCTATTCCAATAACAACAGATGCACAGTATTCGATTTTATTTAAAGCTCAAACTAAATTACAACCAGCTATAAGCCCCATTCTCCAGAACCAATAATTACACAAAATCGATTGAATGCAAATCAAGCAACAACCTCATGAGACATGAAGCTGAATTAATATTCTACTTCATTTCTGAATTCTGACTATCTGAACATGCATCAATTAGCTAAGCATTTTGATAGTCTAAAACACTCTTTCCAACTTAAACATGCTCAAAAACATACTAAGAGTAAATCAGGGCAACCTTTACTATTAGGCCCCTCTGTTCTTTCTTCATTCACAAAGACTGTGTATCAACCACAACTTAAAGTTCATTCCACCATCCATTTTACAAACAAAATGCTATTTAACTAAACACTTATGGCAACAGTCTTAAAAAATCAATAGGCAGGAAAGTTCAGGTGCAGTACATTATCATTACACGATTTTATAAGGTTAGACTCACAAGTTCACTATCCTATGCAAATTACCCAACAACTAGCTATGAGACATCCAATGGGAAATTGGGTTCCCCTACTAATTTCAAACCAAATACAGCTCGCAGCATGGTATTTGTCAACAGCTAACAGAATGCCATGTATCATAAAACTAGGAACTAAGCAAGTAAACAAAGTAAACTAAGCTATGAACAAAATTAATTGTGACTAAAACTCAAAGCTCCAGATTTCCATTTCGATTCCAAATCAGGCCTTACATTAGGTAGGTGCAGAAGTGTGTACCTGAATAACAGCAAAATAGACCAAAACTTAATCTGAAACTAAGAGGAAGCAGCAGTAACAACAAGCCAAACGAAACAGGAAAGTGACAGCAGAAATCAGCTCGAGATCAGCAATGGAACAGTGTTTCCCCATCAAAATCCAAACCAGAATTTTACAAAAAAAAAAAAAAAATTCAATCCATTTCAACCCCAGAAGAATCAGAATTCACTTCAGAAATCGAAAACCTCAAGAATTACAAAAGAAATTCAATGGAACAATGATTTTTTTTTGATATTTCCAGCCGTTCCAGTTTTTCAGTCTTTTTATCTCTTCAAAATCTGACTTGAATATCAAGTAAGATGCCTTTATAGGCAAGGCACTAGGGCAGCCTAAAGAAGTCAGATTTTTTATTTTGACCTTTTTCATATTTTCATTTTTGCTCAAAAGCCCTTAGTTTAAAATATCAGATTTCATATAAGTCCCCACCCACTTTCCTAGATATTTCTGAATTCTGTTACTCAAGATTCCTCCCACCTACAGTTCCTAAATTACCCCTTTAAGCCCTGTTTTTTACTCTGAAAACCAGACCCAAAAATAGGTCAGAATTGACCCAATAACCCAAACTAATTTGGACGGGCTGCTCTTTGCCAAATGGACCAGAGACAACCCAAAGCCCAAACGAACACTTATCTATTTGAAGAGGAAATCTGCAAGCCATGATAACATGAAATGATTTCAAAGCAAACCAACTAAACTACTGATCAATTAACACGACTAGACAGGAAATTAACTAAGTTATTAAATCAAAAATAACCTAATTAAACTAATGAGGCTAACATAGAAAGGGAGATACTCAGAAGGAACAGAACAATTCAAACATTAGAAAATCGGTGAAGTTTTCAACCAGAGAAAAGGAGAAGAAAAGAAGAAGGATGGAAAGTGAACTAAAACCACAAATGGACACAAAGATAGATAGAAACTCAACAATCAAACTCGAAGTTACACTTGATGCCCTTAATCACACGAAACTGATGCTAATCACTTGTTCTCTATTAAGAACAAACGAACAACATCAGTTTTGCAATTAATCAACCTTTTAGTCATGAACAACGAAGGCTTGAGTCGATGCATGCCACCAGATTCAACAAGAACTGTTTTTGAACTTTTAGGGCTCGAACTCGGATTTAAGATTCGAGGAGCATTGAACAGATTTCAATGAAACCAACGGTGGATTAGGTGTGAGGGGGGTATGGTGGTTATGAGGTATTGATTTGGGATCGATTGGGTGAGTTGGAGTTTTTTCCTTCCTCTTCAATTCAAGATTCGAAGAGTTCCGCTAGGATTCGAGAGAGGGGTTTTGGAGATTTGGGAAGAGTAGAAGGAAAGGGTTATAGGGTGTGATTTTTGGGTGGATTGGGGTGGTTTACGGCCGTGCCGCCACCGGATATAATGGTGGGTTTTTAGGGCGGCGGGCTCTAGGGTTCGTTGCTGAGAGAGACGAGGGAGACTAAGGAGGGGGTTTGGGCAGAGGGTGGTCTGTTTCGGACACCTTTATACGGGGGAAGGGGCAATTCTGGTCCGTTGGATCTAGTTGATCCAACGATTGAGGTGAGATAGGGTGAAACGGCGTCGTTTGGCTTAGAGGGGGGCAGGCCGATTTTTGGAGTGAGTTTTGGGCCGGTTCTGGACGGGTAAGGGGTGTTTAAGACTTGGGCCTGGGGGAAATTTAATTATAACAGCCCAAACTTGATTTTCTTTTATTTCTCTTCTTTTTCTTTTTCAATTTCAAATCCTTTTTCTTTTCAAATTAAAAATAACACCTAAATTAATTTTTAAACTAAATTAACCTACCCAATTAGGTCAATCATTCATCATGGTATTTACAATAATTAATTAAATCCTAAATTTAGAGAAAAACTATAAAATTCAAAATTAAAGAATTAAAATGCAAAATGAACTATTTTTGTGATTTTCATATCTTATAAAACAAACTAATTTACTAATTAATCTAAAAAAATGTAAAATTAAATCCTAAATGCAGATGCAGAATATTTTGTATTTTCATTAATTAAACAAAAATAAAAATGCACAGACCAATGCAAACAATTATCAGAAAATGCCACAAAATCCACAAAAATTACAAATAATGAAAAGAAATTATTTTATTTTGAATTTATGGGAGTAATTGATATATAGGGCAAAAATCACGTGCTCACATAGATTAGATTGTTATTGAACAACACAACTTTTGAGTAAGTTAAGAGATTAATTACTGATATTTAAAAGTGGGATTAGAGATAACGAAGTTTTGGTGCGATCTTTATGAGTTGTACAAATTATCAACTAGAGTAATTCGAGAGAATACTTCTAGTAAATTATCGTAATTGATTGAGAGATAATTGCGATAAATGAAGAAATAATCATCTGTAGAGAGTGGTGCCGCGAGATTATAGCTAACGTGTTAGGAAATAATCTGGAAATTGGATAAGTCATAAACCCTAGATCTTTTTAAGCTTGATTCAACCTCATTCTTGTTAATGAATAACCCCTGTTTTGTAACCGTTTAATCCTTTTTATGAGGCATAATTGGTCGTGATCAAATGTTGGTATTTTTGCTGGGAACTAATAGTGTTAGTCATTACAACTTGAAAGAATTGCTAGGACTTTTAGTTTAGATCATTATTCTGTGATGCTATTTCCATTGAAATTCTCATGTTTGATTTCTTCTAATGAAATTCTCACATTTGAATTATTCTGTGTCTCAGGTGTATTCCTAGAAGCTCCTTGAGAACTGATGAACTATTTGAAGGTCTCTCAGATCCCGAGAAAACATTCATGTCATTAAATCGGGCTAACAAGAAAGGCAAGCAACAACTAAAACAGAACGAACAATCCAAAATTAAAATGGGTGATGTTGAGAACAACAACGAAATAATAGAAATAACCAAGGTGACCCAAACATCAGAGTGGTAGCACCCCTTGTGCCAAAGGCTGCTCCATATGATTAAGCGTAACCAACCGCTGACAATCTGGAAACTGCAATTCCAGTCCCTCAAATACAAATGGAAACTTTTCAAATTACAAACAACATGTTGCATTTGTTGCAAAACAAGGGGTTGTTCTCCGGGTCTTACATTGAAAACCGACAACAACATCTAAAAAAAATTCTATCAATTTGTGTCACTCAAAGACAGCCGAATGTGACAATTGAAGCAATCAGATTGTTACTGTTTTCATTCTTAGTGACTGGGGAGGCTCAGACTTGGCTTAATTCACTTCCAATAAACTCCATTGCTACTTGGGAGGAACTAGTCAAGCAGTTTTTAAACAAGTTTTATCCACCCAATAAGACTGCAAGGCAAATTGATGAGATATTGCAATTTCGATAGAAACCAACTAAAACTTTGCAAGAAACCTTGGAAAGGTTCAAGGGTATGTTGGTTAAGTATCCACACCATGGCATCCTATATCAGATACTAGGACAAAGATTCTATATGAGTTTGCCTAATAATCTGAAGGCCAATGTTGATGGCCGGTGGTGCATTCTTGAGCAAATCATTCTTAGAACGTAAGATTCTTCTTAATATGATAGCTCAAAATTCAGGCTAGATAACGAGGGATACAACACTCACTCCAATAGTGCATTATGTTGCTATTGATCCAAACAATACAAATGCAGAAAACATAGCTACTCTAATGACCCATATGAGTTTGCTAAAAAATAAAATTGACGAGATGGGCACGAAACAAGTTCACAGTGTTGACACAACAAATGGAGGCATATGCACTCCTTACATCAATCAGCCGTATGTTTGCTCGTGGAGTGGAGAAAGTGATAACATAGCTTCAGAGAAGACTTGAATTCATAAATAATTTTGGGGTTAAAAACAAGGCGGACAACAATGGGGACATTAGAATCAGTTGTATAGACCAATCCAGCTATCCTGGGGGAGCATGACCACCGTGTCAAGTTATGCCCTATCAAATGCAACTAGGCTATATTCAGTAGGACCAATCCAGATTAGAATGTTATTGAACAATGCCACTTTCAAGTAAGTTAAGAGATTAATTACTTGAATTTAAAAGTGGGATTAGAGATAACGAAGTTTTTGTGCGATCTTTATGAGTTGTACAAATTATCAGCTTAGAGTAGTTCGAGAGAATACTTCTAGTAAATTATAGTGATTGATCGAAAGATAATTGTGATAAATGAAGAAATAATCATTTGTAGAGAGTGGTGTGACGAGATTATAACTAACATGTTAGGAAATAATCCAACAATTGGGGAAATCATAGACCCAAGACTTTTTAACCTTGATTCAACCTAATTCTTGTTAGCGATAATTCTTATATTTCTATTTTTATTAGTTAAGTAATTTTTGTTAATTCATAAAATCTAAATCTTGAACTCTGAAAGCTGATTGAACCTTTTATTAGTGATACTATAAAGTTCTAGCAAATAGGTTAGTTCTCTGTAGAATTCGGCTCCTGACTCTTGAATTGGATTATTTTTGTAGCGACCACTTAGTCCTTTTTATAAGGCATAGTTGGGCATGATCAAATTGTGGCACTGTTGTAGGGGAACTAACAGTGTTATTCATTACAACTTGAATGAGTTGCTAGGATTTTTACTTAAGATCAATATTCTGTGGTGCTAAAAATATTTGCATTGAAATTCTCATGTTTGAATTTTTCTGATGAAATTCTCATGTTTGAATTCTTCTGTGCCTTAGGTGCATTCCTAGAAGCTCCTTGAGAACTGGTGAACAATTCGAAGGTCTCTAAGATCCAGAAAGCATTCAAGACATTGAATTGGGCTAACAAGAAGAGCAAACAATAACTACAATAGAACGAACAAATCAAAATTGGAATGAGTGACGTCGAGAACAACAACGAAATAATAGAAATAACCAAGGTAACCCAAATATCAGAGTCATAGCATCCCTTGTGCTGAAGGCTGCTCTATATGATTGGGAGTGACCAACCGCTGATAATCTGGCAACTGCAATTGCAGTCCCTAAAATACAAGCAGAAACCTTTCAAATTACAAATAACATGTTGCATTTGCTGCAGAACAATGGGTTGTTCTCTAGGTCTTACATCGAAGAACCACAACAATATCTAAAAAAATTTCTATCAATTTGTGTCACTTAAAGACAGCTGAATGTGACACCTGAAGCAATCAGATTTTTATTGTTTCCATTCTCAGTGACTAGGAAGGCTCAAACTTGGCTTAATTCACTTCCAATAAACTCTATTGCTACTTGGGTGGAACTAGTCAAGCAGTTTTTAAACAAGTTTTATCCACCCAATAAGACTACAAGGCAAATTAATGAGATATTGTAGTTCAGGCAGAAACCAACTGAAACTTTGCAAGAAACCTAGGAAAGGTTCAAGGGTATGTTGGTGAAGTATTCATACCATAGCATCACAGATCAGATATTGGACAAAGATTCTATATGGGTTTGGATGATAATCTGAAGGCCAATGTTGATGCTTCAGTCGGTAATGCATTCTTGAGCAAATCATTCACAGCGTGTAAGATTCTTCTTGACATGATGGCTCAAATTTTAGGCTGAATGACGAGGGATACAACACTCACTCTAATAATGCATTTTATTATTGACCCAAACAATACAAATACAGATAACATAGCCACTCTAATGACCCAAATGAGTTTGTTAACAAAGAAAATTAAGGAGATAGGCACGAAACATGTTCACATTGTTGACATAACAAATGAAGGCCTATGCACTCCTTATATCAATCAGCCGTATGTTTGCTCGTGGAGTGAAGAAAGTGATTATAAGACTTTAGAGAAGACTTGAATCACGTAAATAATTTTGGGGGTCAGAGACAAGGTGGACATCAATAGGGACATTAGAATCAGCAGTATAGACCAGCCTAGCAACAATACAATAACAATCCCGGGGGAGCACGACCACAAGGTCAAGTTATGCCCTATCAAAGGAAACAGGGTTACGATCAACAAGACCAACAACATATAACTTATCAACAACCTCATCAACAACATGTGACCATACAAGAAGATAGTAATATGATAGAAATCAAGGGCATGTTGCAACAATTCATTGGGATTAATGGAAATATGCAAGAAAAGATAGCTGTACATGACTCGACTATTAAAGGAATTAAAAATCAGTTAGGCCAGTTGTCCATGGCTTTGAACAATCACCCACAAGGAACATTGCCTGTAACACAAACATCAATCCAAAAGAATAGAACCCGAATAAGTTAATAGTAGTGAGTCTCTTGAATGGAAGGGATTTGGACAGAGAGCAAGAATTTGCTCAATCTAATAGAGAAACACTGCCACCTACTCCAATGCCACTCAAGATATATGAGTCAATGGTTGTAATTAAACAAGCACAAGTTGATAAGGATAACAAGAAATAAATTGAATAGTTCCCGGGGAACCTACTATAAAAGACTTCTGATTAGGAAAAGATACATCTCAGTACAGAAGTGACCTCCAACACCATTCCCTCAAAGGTTGGCAAAGCAAAAAAAAAAGATGATCAATGCAGAAAATTTATGGAAATGCTAAGGCAGATTCAATTGAATATTCCTCTAATAGATGTTTTTGAGGGAAATGCCAAGCTATGCTAAAATGATGAAGGATTTGATGTCTCAAAGGTTTGACTTCCAGAACCTTTCTACTGTGACTCTGACTCAAACTTGTAGTGTTGTAGTGACAAGGCCTATGGCTCAAAAGTTGTCTGATAGTTGTAGTTTCACAATCCCATGCACAATTGGAAGCTATGTTATTGCTAAAGCATTGTGTGACTTAGAGGACATTATTAACTTGATGCCTTTGGCAATCTACATAAAGTTATGCATTTGTAGAGCTAGACCAATATCAATGTTGTTGCAAATGGCTGATCACACAGTGATAAGGCCAATAGGAATTTTGGATGATGTGCTCGTTCAAGCGAGAAAATTTGTACTTCCTGCAGATTTTGTTATTCTTGACTACCAGGTTGATGAAGAAATGCCCATAATTTTAGGAAGGTCATTCTTAGCTACTAGGAGAACATTGATTGATTGTGAGACTGGAGAGTTAAAAATGAGATTGAACAATGAAGAAATAATATTCAATGTTCAACACTCTATGATGAGACCCAGTGAGTTTGCAAATTGTTCGTTAGTGGAGGCAGTTGATGTGATACTACAAGAGGAGGATGAGACCCTTTATGTTAATGATCCATTAAAAGCTTCCTTGATGAATTAAAATAAGTTGATGGTGAAGATTTGGAAAATTGGGTTATGGCTCTTGAAGGTCAAAGTTTCTGGAAAAGGTAACCTCAATTTGAGCCCTTAAACTTAGAAGAAAGAAAAATACCACTACGAAGCCATCAATAGAGGAGCCACTACAATTGGATATGAAACCGCTTCCATCCCACCTCAGGTATGCTTTCTTAGGACCTAACTCTACTTTACCTGTTATTATTTCATCTGGATTGTTAGGTGTGCAGGTAGAACAACTTTTACATGTGTTACCGAAATATAAGACTTTTATTTTTTGGACCACAACAAACTTAAAGGTATCAGTATGGCCTTTTGCATGCACAAGATTCTTTTGGAAGAGGGGAACAAGCCTTCCATGGAACATCAAATAAGGGTGAACTCGAACATGAAGGAAGTGGTGAAGAAGGAAAAGATTAAGTGGCTAGATGCAGGCATCACCTTTCCCATCTCGGACAACGTTTGGGTAAGCCCGGTCCAATGTGTTCCGAAGAAAAGGTGGCATGAATGTTGTGCAGATGAGAATAATGAGTTGATCTCCACTCGTACGGTCAGGGGTTGGCGAATTTGCATGGATTACAGAAAACTTAACAATGCTACCTGAAAAGACCACTTTCTATTGTCGTTCATTGACCAAATATTGGCTAGATTGGTAGGGCGGTCTCACTTCATCTTTTTGGATGAATATTCAAGGTACAGTAAGATCATAGTAGCCCTGAGGATAGAGAGAAAACGTCATTCACTTGTCCGTATGGCATTTTTTCCTTTCGGAGAATGCCGTTTGTCCTATGCAATGCACCAACCACTTCCCAGAGGTGTATGATGGCCATTTTCACTAATATGGTTGAAGATATTATGGAAGTCCCTATGGATGATTTCTCAATGGTAGGAAATTCATTCGATGATTGTCTTAACAATTTGAGAAGAGTGTTTGAAAAGATGAATGAAGATGAATCTGGTGTTAAATTAGGATAAATGTCATTTTATGGTACAAGAAGGTATAGTTTTGGGGTGTTTAGTGTCATGTAAGGGTATTGAGGTCGACCGTTCTAAGGTTGAAGTGCCATCGCCCACTTCAGTCAAGGCAATGAGAAGTTTTCGTGGTCTCACAGGTTTCTATAGGCGATTTTATAAAAGATTTCTCTAAAATTGCTAATCCTTTATGTAAACTACTTGCAAAGGATCACCCCTTTGTATTTTCTGATGATTGTAGGTTGGCATTTGAGGAGATGAAGAAGAGACTGGTAACTTCACCAATCATTGTTGCACCCGACTGGGAGCAACCTCTTGAGCTCATGTGTGATGCGAATGGCTATCCTATAGGAGCTGTTTTGGGGCAACGAAAAGGACAAAATTATGCATCTAGTCTACTATGCAAGTAGAATGCTAAACGGTGCACAACTTAATTATACCGTGACTGGGAAAGAGATGTTGGTAGTGGTGTTTGCATTCGACAAATTTAGGTCTTATTTGACAGGTTCAAAAGTGATTGTTTATACTAACCATACAATACTTAAGTACCTGATAGAGAAGAAGGAGTCAAAGCCATGCTTGATCCATTGGGTTCTCTTGCTACAAAAGTTCGATTTGGAGATCTGTGATAGGAAAAGAACGGAGAACCAAATGTCAGACCACCTTTCAAGGTTGGAGGGAAATGAAAAGAAAGTCGAGGTTGAAGATATAACGGAGACATTCTCGGATAAACAATAACAACATACATAGCCACAAACAACCAATAGTTATACCTTTCCCAAAACTGGTAGTACAGAGTCATAAGCTCTACTGAAATTCACTAGAATTTCTAAATATAATATTGTTCTGAATTACAAATTAACAGTAACATAATAAAGTAAGATGGTGACTCCGAGGCCTGCAAACATCAATCAGGTATATCTTGAAGCCTCCCACCGTGCAGACGTAACTCTCAACAACACGATCAAAATACCTAGATCTGCACAAAAATATGCAGAAGTGTAGCATGAGTACACCACAACGGTATCCAATAAGTATCAAGCCTTACCTCGGTTGAGCAGTGACGAGGCCAGGTCAAGACACCTACTAGATATAGAAACATGTTCAAGATATACATAAATCTAACAAATGAAATAACATCAATGTAAGACTAATGATGAAAAGATTATTGATTTACAACCAACAATGAAGTAATAGAATGTCACGACCCTAAAACTGACCTGGTCGTGATGGCGCCGATCGTGAAACTAGGCCAGCCGACACAACTCCTGAATTAACCATTAATCAATAAAAGTCATTTTTAGTCTTTAATTAATCAAATATTTCATAATGAAAGTCTAAATGAATAGTGCGAAATAAATACACAAGCCCGACATCGGGGTGTAACAACTCACGAACATCTACTAAGGTCTGAATACAACAAAAATTCTGAAAAATATACTAAATACAGTCTAGTGAAAACAAGAGGGAGAAAAGCAGTGCTGCGAACGTCGGACAGCTACCTTGCTAACTCTGATGACTCTGCCACTGAGCAATCAACACCCGCAACCGGGTTTAAAAATACCTGAATCTGCACACAAAGTGCATGGAGTAATGTGAGTACTCCAACTCAGTAAGTAATAAAAGTAAATGATAGCTGAGCAGTAAGAAAACACGTAAACCACATCAAAGCACCACAGTAGTTACAGTATGTTCCCAAAATAGGATACCATTCAAATCATTCTGTTAAATTTCCAACTTCAGTAAAATCCTTTAGGAAATATCTTTCTAACCTTTTCAATAGAGGTTTAATGAAATATATAGTGAAAGTGATGAAACTCATAATCGGCCCTTCGGGCAAAACATAGTTCGTATACAACCCCTTGGCAAACAGAAATTCATAATAGTTCATAACTTAAAAATCTCGGAGGAAATAACAAAGCCAAATCAGTGACTAAATTCCGAAAGCCTCGTAAAAACTTCAATTTAAAATGAAGGTTGTTTAAAGCATTTTTTAACATTTTCAATAGAGGCTCGCTCTAAAGATGAGTGAAAGCAGTAATTTAATCAACATATTCAACAGAAACTCACTTTAAGAAAAAGTGAAAAACAGTAAGTTCATTAATAGGCCCCTCAGGCAAGGCATCACTCATATACATGTATATATAGCCCTTCCGGCAAGCCTCTCAGTCACTCATGACTCAACTCTTCTCAATCAGCGTTCCCATCCAGCACTCACGCTTAATAGGTACCCTATAATAATCGTTGCGGCGTGCAACCCGATCCATATATCGCAGCGGCGTGCAGCCCAATCCATATATATAGTCGACTGCGCTCACTGGGGGTGTGTAGACTTCGGAGGGGCTCCTACAGCCCAAGCACTATATCGCTGCGGCGTGCAGCCCGATCCAACATATCGCTGCGATGTGCAACCTAATCCATATATCGTTATGGCGTGCAACCCAATCCATATACATATATATAATATATTACTGCGGCGTGCACACACACACACACACACACACACACACACACACACACATATATATATATATATATATATATATATATATATATATATATATATATATATATATATATATATATATCCTCACAACCAGGCCCTCGAACTCTCTTAGTCCTTAACCTCACAATCAGACCCTCGGTCTATCTCAACCATCAACCTCACAAGCCACTCGGACTATCAGCAAAACAAGGCGTTAAGTTCATGAATATCATTTATAGTATCAAAATTGAGAAAATAAGGCTCAGTTATGAAATCAGTAAAACACAACATGACTGAGTACAATTATTAAGTCAAAACAGTGAGGAAAAGTAGTAAAAGCCCCCATAAGGGTCCAAAACAGTCGGCACGGGGCCCAAATATGACATTCTGCCCAAAACATAGCAATACTTTTTAAAACACAATGATATCAAATAATTTTAAATCAAATACACGACTTAACAATCGTACGGGACGGGCAATCCCCAATGGTGCACGACCCCACGCTCGTCATCTAGCGTGTGCGTCACCTCAAAGTAGCATAACGATATGAAATCCGGGGTGTCATACCCTCAGGATAACATTTACAATCATTACTTACCTCGATCCGGTCCAAACTCTAGCCCGTGATGCCTTTGCCTCTCGAATCGTCTTCCAAATGCTCCAAATCTAACCAAAATCAGTATATTATCATTAATATATGCTAAAGGAACAAAATCCAATCAAAAATAATCAAATTAACTCAAAAATCCCGAAATTGGCTCAAACCCGGCCCCCGGGTCCATGTCTCGGAATACAATAAAAATCATAAAACTAGAAAACCCATTCGCTCGCGAGTCTACCCATATCAAATTCACCAAAATCCAACATCAAATGGCCATCCAAATCTACAAAATCAACTCTCCAAACCTTCTTCTATTTTCTTAATTTTCACTCCAAATTCGAAAATTAAATGATAAGAATCAAGATATAATCATGAGATTTAACCAAATTTGAGTGAAGAACACTTACCCCAATCAATCTTCTGAAAATCCTTTCAAAAATCGCCTCAATCCGAGCTCCATAGCTCCAAAAATGCAAAAATGGCCGAAATCCTCGAAATAGAGTACTTTATAATCTGCCCATGCATTTACCCTATGTTATCGCGGAGAAACTAATGCAATATCAAAGCATAAAATTTTCTAACCCTTCTTTTACCCTATGCGATCGCAACCATTTCCCGGCGATCGCGTAGAACAAATTTTTCCAATAGCCTTCTCCAATTCTTCCGGACAGCCTCTAGTATAATGGTCATAACATTTTGTACAAAACTCTAAATTACAATTGGTTTAACTTTCTGAAAACTAGACATCAAGGGCTACAACTTTTAGTTTTGGAACATTTTCAAATTTCTTATAGATTGTGAGTTATAAGCTTCCAAAGTCGGGTCAGTGCAACAGAGATTTTACTCTATGCGATCACGGGAAGACTTATGCGATCGCATAACACAACTCCATTTTTCCAAATTTTCTCTATGCTAATGCGGTCAGATCTATGCTAACGCACTGTACACCCCTGAAGCCAAAAACCAGCAACTAGAAATGGTCTAGAAATGGTCCGAAACCACCTCGAAACTCACCCGAGGCCCTTGGGACCTCAACCAAATATGCCAACACATCCCATAACATCATTCAAACTTGTTCCAAGCTTCGGAACGCTCAAAACAACATCAAAACATCGAATCACCCTCGTATTCAAGCATAAGAATTCCAAAATTTCCGAATTCCGAATTCGATCAAAAAGTCTATCTAACCTCGTCCGAATGACCTGAAATTTTGCACACACGTCACAAATGACACAACAGACCTACTCCTATTTTTGGAATTTCATTCTGACCCCGATATCAAAATTTCCACTACCGACTGGAAAATGACAAATTTCTAATTTCGCCAATTCAAGCCTAAATCTACCATGGACCTCCAAAACATATTCCGGACGTGCTCCCAAGTCCAAAATCACCTAACGGGGCTAATCAAATCATAAAAATCCAAATCCGAGATCGAATACTAAAAAGTCAAAACTTGGTCAAACCTTTCAAATTTAAAGCTTTAAATTGAGAATATTTCTTCCAAATCTATTCCGATTATCCTGAAAACCAAAATCGACGATTTGCATAAGTTATAATACAACACACGGGGCTAGTCATGCCCGAGAACTGGCGAGCGAAATGCAAATGCTCAAAACGACCAGTCGGGTCATTACATCCTCCCCCACTTAAACATACGTTCATCCTAGAACGTGCCTAGAGTTGTTCCGAAACCATCAAATCGCTGTGTAACCTTACCATGCACACACCCGGGGGTGATCCCACGTCACCCTATCCCTTTTAGGTCCGATAACACAGCATGACTGAAATTTCACTATCCAACCTAGCCCATAAACCTTAGAACCAAATTTCCACTTCCGAAATCATCTATAAGATATGAATCTCACATCTACACTCTAAATAAGTCTGAACAAGATGTAACAAACCATACCTGCAGCCTCAAATGCAATTACATGATATACCATATAGCTCAAACTCTCGTAGCAATAACTTCTAATCACAACAGTTGCTCAGAACAACCGAATATCGATAATAAATCTCTTATCAAATAAAGACTCATATCCAACACTTCCGTATACTACCAATGAGAAATGAAACACATAGAAAGTCATAACCATTCCTTAGATCAACCATTCATGAAGCTGCCTCTTCTTTGGCAAGGGCCATAGCAAATTTCTGAGCCGAACAACGATATTATCCTTCCAACACATTGAAACCGAATCCGTTTGTATTCATTCTAGATACCAACGACCTCATCTAATCCAACACAACTACTTTGGTTACATGACACATCAATACAATCTAAAGCCACAACTCGTGCAACCCGTGCACCAATAAGCAACGACCCCAATGTACTCAAACCATGGAAAGTGAATCAAATGAGAGAGTTGTACCGTAGGCTCACCAGTACCACCACAATACAATGCTAAGAACCCATCACACATCGTAGAACAATCTAACCCGAAAGATCATACCTCAAGATAACTTCACTACAATGCGCGACCCTATCCAAACACTGGTTCGTATGAGACTCCTCAAATCACCATGCTCAAAATCATCAACCAAGCGCAATTTGATGCCTAGCACCCAAAAGTGAATCACCATAACTATGGAGAAGCAAATGACGCAATGCCATATCAGTCCGAAAGAACATACCCAATGCACAACAAATCATGCAACACCCAATTACCCATCTTGCTCAAATTATTCTATAAAGCTCAAATGGAATCCCACCATATGCGCATATAACCAACAAATCACAACTCCTCGTAACACAGAAGATTAACTCATAGATCACTCCAGAACACGGATTAGCTCAGCAACAATCGAATGTCACATCTCTCAACCATAATAGTTCAAAATCAAAAATTCTGACCCGGTGCAGAACACACATCCATGTTGGGCCTACCAATGAACCACACATCAACTCTGGTCACCCACAACAGCTAAACAACCCTGCGAAGATTCACAATGACTGAATCGTAGCACATACTATCATCTGACTAGCTTACTCACATCTTTACAGTCCACAACCGCGAAATAACCTGTTTATGAGAGCTCCTAGTCTCCAAATCCATAAAGCATACGAATCACCATATCTGATCCCAACTCCACGCCCGAATATCTAACACATCCTTACTACTCGATCATCCCACGAGGGGTACTTCTAAAAATTCTTCTGTGACACCAAGCAAACCTTGAATATCAACAGTCGATCAGACAAGATAGTGCCGCAATACCAATAAAGCATCCATAACCCAAACACATCGCCCTTTCTGAAATGTATACCATTATCAAGCCACACCAATCAGTGATCTCATTTGTCTAGTCATCTAAAACTGTCCACGCTATCTAAGAATTTGTGACCTTCCTTTCAAGACTGAACCGTGACCTTACATATGCAAATCTCAACCCCACACAACATACCGCATATACCATACCATCATATGATAATTATGAGAACTTCATAATCCACTCCGAACTATAAGCTACCATGTACTCAACTAGCCAAGACTTTCCATTTGACCCCATCTAGGAGAAAATCACTATACATCCCATGCTCCTCATGCCAATAGAAAATATACATCTCTAACCATGGTAGACCCATCAAGAACTCTCCAAATTCCAGTTGCACAATACCAAACTGTCAGAACTAAATCCCTCTACCTCAACCCAACTACGCATGCCATCAAAACCTAAGAGCATTGCCACAAAACACCTGTAGAAGCCCAGTGCATCATAAGCACCCAAGAACCGATCATATTTGTTACCTTGCCGATCCAACCTACTACCAGGCTGTCCAAATTCTCTGAGTTCCTTCCGAATTACCTTCAAATTGATACGTTTCCTTGCTAGTACACCACTATCCTTAACTAAAACTTTACCCACGAACTTTAGCTTAAAATCACATTGCCCTAAGGCTCATAAACCCTCGCATTCCTCTAAAGCCCCCCCAAAAGTACCACAACCGAGATACCCGCTTTGAGAAGATCTTATGCGAATCTAAAGTCATTACCTTCACTTTCCTGACACTGATGTGTAGAATCCATATTAATACAGAAATACCACGAGCCTTGACACCCTCCAATGCAAACCTTAGTTTCTAGCCAAATATACAACCTGAAAATCTCCAATTATTACATGTGAAAATCTTGAACCCATTAAACTCATCCTCGAGAGTCATCCACCCTGCTCAAATCTCACTTAGACTGATCAAACGGACCGGACGACTTGTGCTCCATTAGCACTCCAATACCGCAGAAAGTAACCCCACCTTAATGCATCCAAATAGATTCCTGCTCCATGTATATTATATCCTTCACCAATAATAACTCAAGGCATTCCCTAGATTCTTATACGTTTATAAAGCACAACATAACCCCTACCCAAAATTTCCTTTATTCGGGCCATCTTCGATCTCAACCTCCATAAGCCATAACTGATTCACCAATATACCCTAAACTGGAACCAACACAGCACATAACCGTGCAATCAACAGATCAATAGCAGACTCCCCCACTTGGCTCAAAGCCATATGTCAAAACACACAATAACCATAATGCATAAACTTTATTACTGCCATAATATCATAATGAGATTAAACTCAATCCTTTATAAGCTCGTGCAACACAGACCATCTAGTACTTCAAATCTTTTGCAAATTTCACGTTCACCCTCGTAACAGTCAAGCCCACTCTCTTAAGCGACCCCAAATTTAAATTGCAACACATATATTTCACTGGTAAAGGAGATCTTCCAACAACAACATAAGGATCACACAAACTTCAGAATGCTCCGCAGGAGATAACCCATCTGCTTTGCCTCAAATTGGCATCTCTCTATATTCTTCCATAATCATAACTATTACCCGGTCACTTACCCTTCCTGGGTCTGAACTCATCTTACGACATGAGATTTACTCCATTTCCAACTAGACAACATGAAAAAGATCCTTCATCATGCCCACAACTCGGGCTATACATCAACTTACGATAAAAATCAAGCACCAGATAGTTCTTACTACCCCAAAGCAGACCCTTCTCGTCTCATTCAATTCATATGAACACATCTCGCAATTACATCACACTCATCACGTAACTATCCAGTTATCACTTCCCTTAATAGGGACACTATCGAACATATAAATCCAGAAACACGTGCTCGCGCAATCAACAGCTCAGAGTGGAAGCTACAGGCAAGGCCTGTCCTCAAGTCCTCCAGACTGGCCCAACATCAACACACAGAGATCACATCTCACCCCTTGATCAGGGAATCACTAGCCGTCGATGCACAGCCGATACTGTGTGCTCATGCACACATATGAACGTGTGGAAGGAATTCAAAGAGTTACATTTCAAGCTGAATCAAGGACGCATGATAAGAATTCAAGAATGTGAAGTTTTTCCTAAAGGTTCTGCAGCCTCCCGTGGATAAGTACAGACGTCTCTGTACCGATCCGCGAGACTCTACTAAACCTGCTCATGACTCGTGAGACCTATGTAACCTAGGATCTAATACCAACTTGTCACGACCCTAAAACCGACCTGGTCGTGATGGCGCCGATCGTGAAACTAGGCCAACCGACACAACTCCTGAATTAACCATTAATCAATAAAAATCATTTTTAGTCTTTAATTCAAATATTTCATAATGAAAGTCTAAATGAATAGTGTGGAATAAATACACAACCCCGACATCGGGGTGTCACAAGTCACGAGCATCTACTAAGGTCTGAATACAACGAAAATTCTGAAAAATATACTAAATACAGTCTAGTGAAAACAAGAGGGAGAAAAGCAGTGCTGCGAACGTCGGACAGCTACCTTGCTAACTCCGATGACTCTGCCACTGAGCAATCAACACCCGCTACCGGGTTTAGAAATACCTGAATCTGCACACAAGGTGCATGGAGTAATGTGAGTACTCCAACTTAGTAAGTAATAAAAGTAAATGAAAGCTGAGCAGTAAGAAAATACGTAAACCACATCAAAGCACCACAATAGTTACAGTATGTTCCCAAAATAGGATACCATTCAAATCATTCCGTTAAATTTCCAACTTCAGTAAAATCCTTTAGGAAATATCTTTCTAACCTTTTCAATAGAGGTTTAATGAAATATATAGTGAAAGTGATGAAAATCATAATCGGCCCTTCGGGAAAAACATAGTTCGTATACAGCCCCTTGGCAAACAGAAATTCATAACTTAAAAATCTCGGAGGAAGTAACAAAGCCAAATCAGTGACTAAATTCCGAATGCCTCATAAAAACTTCAATTTAAAATGAAGGTTGTTTAAAGCATTTTTTAACATTTTCAATAGAGGCTCACTCTAAAGATGAGTGAAAGCAGTAATTTAATCAACATATTCAACAGAAACTCACTTTAAGAAGAAGTGAAAAATAGTAAGTTCATAAACAGGCCCCTCAGGCAAGGCATCACTCATATACATGTATATATATCCCCTCGGGCAAGCCTCTCAGTCACTCATAACTCAACTCTTCTCAATCAACACTCCCACTCAGCACTCACGCTCAATAGGTACCCTATAATAATCGTTGCGGCGTGAAGCCCAATCCATATATCGCAGCGGCATGCAACACAATCCATATATATAGTCGATTGCACTCACTGGGGGTGTGTAGACTCCGGAGGGGCTCCTACAGCCCAAGCGCTATATCGCTGCGGCGTGCAGCCCGATCCAACATATCGCTGCGATGTGCAACCCGATCCATATATCGTTATGGCGTGCAGCCCAATCCATATACATATATATATAATATTGTTGCGGCGTGCAACCCGATCCATATATATATATATATATATATATATATATATATATATATATATATATATAATCCTCACAACTAGGCCCTCGTCCTCTCTCTGTCATTAACCTCACAATCAGACCCTCGGTCTATCTCAGCCATCAACATCACAAGCCACTCGGACTATCAGTAAAACAGGGCGTTAAGTTCGTGAATATCGTTTATAGTATCAAAATTGAGGAAATAAGGCTCAGTTATGAAATCAGTAAAACACAGCATGACTGGGTACAATTATTAAGTCAAAATAGTGAGAAAAAGTAGTAAAAGCCCCCATAAGGGTCCAAAATAGTCGGCACAAGGCCCAAATATGGCATTCCGCCCAAAACATAGCAATACTTTTTCAAACACAATGATATCAAACAATTTTCAATCAAATACACGACTAACTGTCGTACGGGATGGACCAATTCGCAATCCCCAACGGTGCACGACCCCACTCTCATTATCTAGCATGTGCGTCACCTCAAAGTAGCACAATGATATGAAATTTGGGGTGTCATACCCTCAGGATAGCATTTACAATCATTACTTACCTCGATCCGGTCCAAACTCTAGCCCGTGATGCCTTTGCCTCTCGAATCGGCCTCCAAATGCTCCAAATCTAACCAGAATCAGTATATTATCATCAATATATGCTAAAGGAACAAAGCCCACGCGAAAATAATCAAATTAACACAAAAATCTCGAAATTGGCTCAAACCCGGCCCCCGGGTCCACGTCTCGGAATCCGATAAACATCACAAAAATGGAAAACCCATTCGCTCACGAGTCTACCCATATCAAATTCATAAAAATCCAACAACAAATGGCCATCAAAATCCACAAAATCAACTCTCCAAATCTTCTTCCATTTACCCCATTTTCATCCCAAATTCCCAAATTAAATGATAAGAATCAAGGCATAAAAATGAGATTTAACCAAATTTGAGTGAAGAACACTTACCCCAATCAATCCTCTAAAAATCCCTTCAAAAATCGCCTCAATCCGAGCTCCATAGCTCAAAAAATACAAAAATGGCCGAAATCCTCGAAATAGAGTACTTTATAATCTGTCCAGGCATTTACCCTATGCTATCGCGGACAAACTAATGTGATAGCAAAGCACAAAATTTTCCAGCCCTTCTTTTACCCTATGCGATCGCAGCCATTCCCCCGCGATCGCATAGAACAAATTTTTCCAATAGCCCTCAAATAGTTTTGTACAAAACTCCAAATTACAATTGGTTTAACTTTCTAAAAACTAGACATCAAGGGCTACAACCTTTGTTTTCAGATCATCTTCAAATTCCTTATAGATTGTGAGTTATAAGCTTTCAAAGTCGGGTCAGTGCAGCAGAGATTTTACTCTATGTGATCGCCGGAAGACTTACGCGATCGCATAGCACAACTCCATTTTTCCAAATTTTCTCTATGCTAATGCGGTCAGATCTATGCTAACGCACTGTACACCCCTGAAGCCAAAACCAGTAACTAGAAATGGTCCGAAACCACCCCGAAACTCACCCAAGGCCCTCGGGACCTCAACCAAACATGCCAAAACATCCCATAACATGATTCAAACTTGTTCCAACCTTCGGAACGCTCAAAACAACATCAAAACATCAAATCACCCTCGGGTTCAAGCATAAGAATTCCAAAACTTCTGAATTCCGAATTCGATCAAAAAGTCTATCAAACCTCGTCTGAATGACCTAAAATTTTACACACACATCACAAATGACATAATGGGCCTACTCCAATTTCCGGAATTTCATTCTAACCCCGATATCAAAATTTCCATTGCCAACCAGAAAAAACCAAATTTCCAATTTCACCAATTCAAGCCTAAATCTACCACGGACCTCCAAAACACATTCCGGACGCACTCCCAAGTCCAAAATCACCTAACGAGGCTAATAAAATCATAAAAAAACAAATCTGAGATCGAATACTAAAAAGTCAAAACTTGGTCAAACTTTTCAAATTTAAAGCTTTAAATTGAGAATTGTTCTTCCAAATCTATTATGATTATCCCGAAAACCAAAATCGACGATTTACATAAGTTATAATATAGCAAACGGGTCTAATCATGCCCGAGAAGTGGCGAGCAAAATGCAAAAGCTCAAAACGATCAGTCGGGTCGTTACATAGAAACACAAATGGCGGCAAGCAGTAAATGAGTAATAAAGAAGAAACATAATCAGAACACCAATGAGATGTGAATGAACTCAAATAAGAAAAAACTAATGACAACTTAAATAATCAAATCGCTTCCAACATGAGGACTTACAACAAGAATTACCCCGAGTCAGCACACCGCATAATCCACAAATCATGAACCACAATTTTCAAACCTTACACATATGGCACCTCGTGCCCACAATAACAATCACCTTCGCATGGCAAAGCCCACGTGCTACCATGTACATTGCAACCGTGACAAATATCAATTCAAAAGTTTAAGAGATATATTTAAACACCGTAAAGCATAATAACAATCTTGAATATTGTAAGGCATCGAATGAAATAATGAGTTTATTTTAGAAATCATATAAAGTAAAATAAGATAAAATTTATACAAAATAGATTAACAGATAGGTTTAATTTAGAAATCAATATTGAGTAAAAATATCATACTTAAACAAGGCAAAACATTAGTTAAATTAACGAATAAAATATAGAATTTGTTAAAAGAAAACATGATAACAATTTCAAGTGAAGTAAATGTCAAACAGGGTGATGAGTGTAGTTTAAGAACCCAATTATAGTAAAAATGCGATAACCATTTAAAACAATAAGGCACAGAGAGAGATAACAAGTTTTATTTTATGAGACACATAGAATAAAGCATGTTAAGAAAACTAACTTATTTAAACCATTATATTACCAACAACTCAATAGAATATGATATAAAGATTCCATGCAATTAAATTCACATTGACAATAAATTTACCCAGTCGACACTAATTGACATGTTAAGAAATGCAACAATCACGTAGAATGTATGACTCACACAAGAAGCCATAATTGTTCCAACACCAAGATAATAATGAATAACCAAATACAATCAAAATGTGGATGAATGATAGAAGGAAGAAAAATAATCGTTCAAATCAACAAGTCATTCCTGTCGTGCCCCCTTTTACTCACGAAATCGGGTTTCGACATTTCTGGGATAAATCTTTTCTGAGGGTAGGGAATTGGATTTGTAAGAGTCACCACCTAACGGATTAAGGTGCGTTAGGGAACCTAGAGAAGATAATTCATATAACCAGTTTACATCACCAAAGATCAGGTAAGGGCTTGAAATTACCTTGAGGGGAAGGTGTTAGGCGCCCCTCGAGGTCCACAATGGTGGATCCCGACTGAACTTAAATTAAGCGAATTAGTCTAAAAAGGAAAGAAAGCGATTTGGACAAATACAATATTTAATTTATTTTAAACAGGGGTATGGGGGGGGGTCCTAAGTTTTTTAGCCTATAGGATCATTCCATGCAATACTTTGTAACTCCCTCAAGTCGGGGTGTTACTCATAGCATTAGCGCATGGGCTATCATCTCTTTTACTGCCCAATTACTATCTTTAAGTTGTTGCTTAAGCGTACTAGTTGATTCTAAACCGTACCCTATGTGTGCACTACCCGTCCCTCACCTATGGCCCTGGAGGTATTAGTACCTCTATTTGGGATAGTTCTAGACCAACCTATATTGCTTAAAAAATGTGAAATCTAGGCGACAAACAAAACAAGTAGGACTTTCAAATAAAGAACAAGTATGGGCTCATATTGACCTCCACACATATGCAACAAAAGCACGCAATTGAATCAACAAACTTTATTAACTTTGGAATCCTATAGGCAGGATATCTACGTGAGAAAATAGAGTATAAAGGCAGTTTTCTTAAGGCCAGCATTAAGACCTATTTGTTTGCCTACTGATTTTATTCAGCATGAATTTGGGCACTTTAGGCAGTAACATGTCACGATTTTAGACCTGTTGATACCCAATTTTTTCCTCATATATATTTTAAATTTTGCATAAATGCATTCAAAATATGGTACATACATTTACAAACATGCACAAGTGTTTTACAGTTAAGCCCATTTATTTCTGCATTTTTAATCACATAAATGTTCAAAACTATTCCTTATATTATTTTTATGGTGATTTAATCAACTAAATTCATCATTTATGATTATATGAGTGTTCAAACATTTTAATTGTATTTTTTTAATAATTATATTTGCATGTTTAAGACTATAATTGCATATTTTGCAAATATAGCCCCTACATAGGCATAACTACATTATCCATACGGAAATTGACTCTTTATATTTTTATACTATTGAAGAATTATTTTAAATTACCTTCATGTTTGAAAATAATTTTTTATCATTTTATTATCTATTTTAAAATTATTTTAATTAGTAAAATGGGTATTTAACAAATAACCTTTTTATTTTTCTGACCTAGCCTATTAAACCAGCCCAATTTCAATTCCCCCAACCCAATTAAAAATAAACGCAACCCAATTAAACCTACCCGACCTAGTAACCCCATTTAATCGTGGCCGTTGATCTTTTAGATCAACGGTCCACGATTAAACTTGCCGTAATTAATCCCAAACGACCCCCAAAACCCCTTCATTCTCTTTATTTTTGCCGCCCTAAAACTCTCTCTTCTCTGATTCTCTCTAAGACCAAACTCTAACCCTAATCTCCGCCACCCAAAAACAACCATAATAGCTTTGATTCCTACCAATTCCATGGATTTCTATGGCTGTTTGAGACTCCTACAGTCCTCCTACTTCCCCTGGTTGCTCGATTTTGTGATTTCATGGAAGGATCTCGAAGAGATCTAGTCCAGATCTTATTCAGAACTCTCCAAGAGTATGTCTATGGTCTGTGAGTGCTTTCTATCAATGTTTTACGACTCAAATCTCTGATTCAAGACCAGATTCTCTTTACCATTTCTTTTTTCTTCAAAAAAACCTAATATTTGGACTCGAATATGTCCAGATCCTTGTAGATTTGGAGCAATTTTGAGTTCGTCACTGTTTTTTCCTTAACTTTCCCTTATTTCTTTACCTCTTAACCGATTTTTAAGCACCTTATCATATTAGGGTTTGGTTTTCTCATTATTTGTTGTTGGAATCTCTGTGTTTGAAGTAGTTTCGAGTTTCCATGACTGTTCTTTAAGATTCCCTGATCTTCCTACCATTAATCAACCTTAAGTATTTCTAAAAATTTTAGGGTTTCCGCTTCTGTTTTACAAAAAAGTTTTTCTGAGATCCTTATATTTTGATTAATCTTTCTCACATGGTTATATTTCTGGTTCGATTGCTTGGCTGTTCATTGTGTAACTTCAACATTTTTCGTCCGTTATTATTTGAATGATTGACTGATTAACTAAATTATCTAGGGTTTCATTACTGATTTCTACTCACTTACCTTAATCCAGATATCCCTAATTAGCATCTCTTGCCTATTATGGGATTGACTGACCCATGATTGGTCTCTAATTACCTATGATTACCTTATTCGTATGATTGATTGCTTGATTTATGGGCTCTAACCCTAATTGGATGTTAAACCCACTTTTTGCCTTATTTGAAACTTAATCCGAGTCATTTATGGGAACAATTCCCTGATTTTCTGTTCCTTGTCAAGCTTGACTGGTTATTTAATTATTTCCTTACCTTATTCTACAATGTTAAATTGCCTTCCCTTATTTACTTACATTATTCGACTCCTATATATACACACTCTCATTCTGCCTTAAAGGGAGGAACACAATTCAAAAAAAGAAACTCTCACTCACACACATACTCTGCTCTCGTCTTGCTGCTACTTGTATTTACTACATTGTCTAGCCGGCTGAAAGCCAAGGCTAGACCATTGAGTTTTGCACATTCTCATCTTTTGTTTGTTGTCTTTAACTTGTATGTCTCCCCTCTCAATATCCTTTCACACGCATTGAAGCTATGCCTATGTGTTTTCCTGTTCATTGCCCTGACTATTTCTTTGTAGCCAAATCCATGCCTTCTCTTGTTTGTTGATCTCAATTAACATGTTTACTTCTATATTTAAACTTCTGCTTTCCTGTTTATTGCTGCAATTAGCATAATTACTTTTGCATTTTGGTCTTACTACTTTTAATCAGCCTGGCTACTCCTGCAATTGGTTCTATGTCTTTCCTGTCTACTGCTTTAAGTCTGCATGATTACTCCTGTTACTATGCCCTACCCAGTGCTATATAATCTGGCCTTTTAAACTTATGTGTTTGATGTCTGTCACTTCTAATCAGCACCATTAGGTCCTATTGAGTGCTATGAAAGTTGGCTGTTATAATATGCAAACTTGTTTGGTGTTAATCAACATGCTTCTTACCCTGTTTTGTGTGTTCCTGATTCAAAATTCCTATGTTCTCAACCCCTGCTCCCTTCTCTATGTAGTTGTTTGTTCTCAACATGCCACCTAGCATTAACTAATGAACTAAGCTAAATCTGGGCAATGGAAGTTTTTGCTTTTACTTTGTGACCATGTTTCTGTTTGCTGTTTGGTTGCTGAAACCTTTACCTCAGAGTACTGCAATGACTCTATTTAATTCTAAACTAATTTCTTAAAACTATTCCTATTTTCAAACACTACTCCTATTCTTAGAACACCTAGGGTCTTAGCCCTCTAGTGTAAGCATTGCTCAGGAGTCCCTGAGGCTCCTCTGAACTTTGACACATTGGAGTTGGCTTTCTAAAACTTGCTTACAAGGGGTTACTTTGAAGGTTTCCTGGTGTGAGCATTGCCGGGGGTCCCTGAGGCCTTTGGAAACTTTGACACTCCAGGATACTATTGGATGCACTATGAGGTTATAACACTTTTTAGCATTTTTGAAGGCCTGGGCTGCCAGGTTTATCATTTGGGCCTATATTCAAGCTCCCTATAGTTGTTGCGATTTCACTTCTGTAATTCATTATTATAATGTTGGTCTGTAATAATAAGTTCTTGAAAATAGATATGGGGAAATTAGTAAAAGGGAGGGTTACTTATACATATCCCGTTGGGAAAGGGTAGATACCATACCTATAGGTTGTTACAATATGTTGTTTATCTAGATACCATGCCTATAGGTTGTTATAATATCTCGTTTATTTAGATACCATGCCTATAGGTTGTTATAATATCTTATTTATTTAGATACCATGCCTATCGGTTGCTATAATATTTGTCTATCTAGATACCATGCCTATAGGTTGCTACAATAATTGTCTATCTAGATACCATGCCTATAAGCTGCTACAATGTTTGTCCACTTAGACATCATGCCAATAGGATTCAAAAATCGATCCTGCATTCTACATAACATGTCTGTAAGTTTGTTGCGATATTTTCTTAGATACCATGCCTATAGGGATTTTAAATTTAATCAGTCTTGCCTGAAAAGATCAGTTTCTGCATGCTAACAATGTTTAAATCAGTCTTCAGCATTTTTTTTAAACTAATCACTGCGTTTAGATGCCATGCCTATGGAATTCTAAAGCCAGTTTCTGCATTTAGCTGCCAGCATCTATAAGTCTAAATATCAGTTATTCAGTGCCTAGATCAGCATGTCTATAGGATTTAATAAACTCAATCTGTTTTAAAATGGTTCTCAGAATTCTGATTGCATTTAGATAACATGTGTATAGGGTATTACTAATTCACGCCTAGGCAAGCCTATAGGTAATCAGGGTCTAATAAAAACTGTGAAACGACTTTGCTTATTTATGACTGCCCAGATTCAACAGGTTCTAAAATTCAGTAGGCAAATTGAATAGGTCTTTAACACTTTGCCTTAACTCAATACTGCATATTCTCTGCTTGCCATGCTCACCTAGATATCCTGTTCTAAGGCCTTTCTTAAATATCTGAAATCTGTTGCTTGAGACGTACACTTACTTGCTCTATTTGTGGATGTAAAATGTGAGCCTTTTAATTGTTCTATCTTTGGTCCAGTCCTACATGTTTTGTTTGTCGCCTAGAGTTTTCTCCTTTTAATTACTATAGGAGAGTCTAGATCTACCTTAACTAGAAGTCCTAAATACCTTCGGGACAATATAAGTAAAGGGACGAGTAGTGCACACATAGGATACATCTTAATGTTGATAGAACACTTTACGCTATGACCGGGGGGGGGAATTGGGTAGTAAAGGATATAATGACATGAGAGCCAATGCCACGCGTAACCACTCTAGTTGAGGAAGGCTTACCAGGTATTGTACAGATGTGATCCTATATGTGAGCACGTGATTTTTGCCCTATGAGAGCTACTCCCAAAAATTCAAAATAAAATGGTTTTGTGTTGTTTGTGATTTATTTGTATTTTGTCTGTGCATGTTTATTTCTACTTTAATTAAGAAAAATACAAAAATATGTGTTGCATGTGCATTTAGGATTTAATTTTACAATTTAGGAATTAATTAAACAATCAAGTTTGTTTTACAAAATGGAAAAATCACAAAAATATGTACTTTGCAATTTTTTGCATTTAATGTCCGAATTGTGTGATTTTATCTTTATTGATGTTTAATTTCGTGTGATAGTTATTATTAAGAGTTAATATTTTTAGTTAATTGTCGATTTTATAATTTAATTAGGATTTTTAGTTTTATTGTTGAAAAGGAAAATTGAAAGGGAAAAGAGAATAAGAAGACTCATTCTCTAGTCACGTATTCGTCCTATCTGTTCTAGTTCTCGCTCATGGATGCTTCTGTTCGCGCTTAGTCGATTTTCAAGGAAATTCAGTTGGGCCAATTTGGCCAAGCCCAAATCCAAAAACACAGCCAAACCTGGCCAAAAAACCAGCCCATACCCGCCCCAAATCCAGTCCACCTGCGACTAATCCAAACGACGTCGTTTTAAGTCAGTCAATCTCAACCATTCGTTTGATTGGATCGAACGGTCCAGATCAACTCCTCCAATACCCGACCCATTCCCATCCAAGACCGATCCGGTCTCGAGGTAAGTGAAACGACGTCATTCCCATTAATGAATGGATCCAAGCCGTTAATCTTATCAGATCGAGCGGCCTGGATTCATTCCGCCCCTTCTAGTATATAAGTCCAAACCTTACCCATACCCCCCAAGCCAAACCCCTCCCCCTTCGTCCCCAAGAACCAGAAACCAAACAACCCCTGAAACCCTAGCCGCCCTCATGCCCCTTCGCCTGAAAGTCGGTGGCAACGACGCCGGCGACCACGAAATTCACACCACTGAACCTCGTAATCACCCTCAACACAGATCCCTACCCCTTTAACCTCGAATCATCCCGGTCTATCTCGAATCTTTAATTGAAGATTCGAGCAAAACCCTAAACCTATCCAACCAGTCCCAAATTAACACCCCTAAGCCATCTGACCACCCTCGTTACGAATCCGTTAACCGTTTGCCTCGTATCAACCTCTAGCTTCTCGAATCTTCAATCGAAGATTCGAGCAAAACCTAAACCTACCCCAACCAGTCCCAAGATCCCACCACGGCACCCCCTGACCTCCCTCGTGCCCAAGATACCTTTGGCCTGGTTCGAATCTTGCTAGAACCATTCGACCCCCAAATGGAACCAAGACCCCTATGAAGACCAAACCTGGGTTTTGTCCGAAATTAAAGGAATTTGGGAGTCTAATAGACCTTAGTCGAAGTGTTCTCCGATGAGAACACTCGATTAAGGTCCGTTCGACCTCAAAAAGTTCGAGTCAAGAGTTCGACCTGGGGTTCGTCTAGTTTCTATTTTGTTAAGGTATTTTCTTTTCTCCTTTCTTTCTTGTTCTATTTTTGTTACGGTTAATTGTGTTTAGTTTAGTTATAATCCAGTTTTTGTCCATTTCTTCTTATTCTTCTCCAATCAGACCTTTTTATTTGGTCGAGTCTGCTTCTGTGCATGGTCGAATATATGTATTTAGCCATGTAATTTGTTAGTTTATAAGTTCCCTGCTTTGTCAATACCACTCGAATCACTTGTTGGTCTGTTTATTCCGATTGTTTGTTGTTAAATGCTAAATATTATAGCCTGTGTAATCAATTGAATAAGCGTCGTCGATTAGTCTTTTAGGCTTGAATGTTATGTTAACATGATAATAGTTCAACCGTTGGTTCATTCCAGTATGTTTACCATCCTGCATCTTGTGTATACTTGAATTAGAGTTGTGTGTGCTCATTCCCTGTATTTGGTTTGACCTCCTGTTCTTTATAGTTGTTCGCATGAACCTCCTGCCTTGATTCATACTGCTTCAATTTTGGCTTGTATTATTGAATCCCTGCTCAATCACTGGGTCTGAGTTGATCAGGATTGGTTCCCAATATGATCAGCTCATTCCCTTTGATTGATGCCATGTTTGAAATGATCTGGTCTTCTGCTTTGAATCACTGTATGAATTTGGTAGTGGGAATTGGTTTATAGCTGTAGTTATTTAGTGATCAATTAGAAATTAATTGTTAGGGTTACAGCTTATAGAGTTTTAATAACAGATCAATGAAGCTTAGGGCAGGGCAGTAATACACAAGGGTCAAGGGGGTAATTTTGGGATTTAACAGGTCTGCAAGTGGACTAACTTAAGGGTCTGTTCAGTGGATAATAGATATGATTAGTTTAATATCAATGGGGAACATAACATGATAATATGGGAGTTAATAGGAATACTATAATAACCCATAATTTTGATTGAAACAATAGGGAACAAGGCATGCAAGTATGGGGAACAAAATAACTTCAAACAAGAAGACAATAAGTAATGGGATTCAAAGGGGGATGGACAGTTAGAATCTGATGGTTTCAAGGCAGAGATAGCAGGCCTGTTTTTGGGTTATAAATAGAGTCATTTAAGACAGATTTAGGGGGTTGGTTTTTTTTGGGAGGGAAAAAATCAGTCTTCTTTCAGTTATTTTTCAGAGTCTAGGCTAGATTTTTAACATTTAAGAGTTCAGTAATTTGAGAAAAAAATAGGCTGGTTTTTTATCCTAAAAGGTTCAGTTTGAGAGCTAAGAAACTGAAAAGTGAGGTCTTTTCTTTTACTGCTGAATATTAGAACTAGTACTGTTACTGTTTCATTGGTATTGCTGGTTGGTATTTCTGGGGTTTCAATTGGTTTTTCCTGAGTTTGCTATTGGTTATTTGCTACTGTTTCATTGGGTGCTGCTTGAATTCTGCTGGTTGTTTTCTTTCTAATCTCTCACTGGGTATTCTGTTTACTGGTTGTTGCTGGTTATTGTTGCTGTTACTGTGTTACATACTACTCTGCTGATCTTCTTCTTCTTGTATTCCAATACCAGGTACACTACCCTGAACCACATTGATGTAAGCTCGTTGAAGTTTGAAATGAAATGTTCGAACACATTTATTGTTCAACTGAGGACTGCCCGCATTTTAATTGATAGTAGTTTAGATGTTTTCCTATTATATAAATGGTAGTTAGGTGTATAATCAGAACTGTTTCTTAAGGTGGGTTATCTGTTAAACATTGTATAACATTGAACTGTTAAATTGAACCCTTGGAATGACATGAAGTGTAGTCAGTTCAATAGGTTTGTGAAATGGGATTGTTGAATCAGTTTGGAGGAACTCGATTGTCATCAGTAATAGGTGGATCTAGATTAATGTCAGGTTAAAAAGGTAATGAACTTGTAATAGGATTTCAATTCATGAGCTGATCTAGTAATATTCATCCTACTCGCTAGTAATTTTATCATTAATCATGCTAGTGTATTAGGATGTCTTCGTTTGAATAACAGTTTCTGAATTCGATAGTAAGCAAAACCTGAATTGTTGTTGGTAGATTAGTGTTGAAATCAGTTAAAAGTCAGGAAAAGAAAGGCTCATTTACATTAAATCGGTTCATTAAAACCCATAGTTCGTAATAGATAATGGGTATGATAAATTGGTTTAGGAATTTTGGAGTTCATGTCTGTCAATTAAAATGAAGGTATGCATTGTCGTTGAGGCGCGTCATCGTTAAGTTGTTGGTTCGAACAACAAAAGCTGGGACATTGCACGCTTGTAATTAATTAGGCATTTTTCTCTATCTTTAGAGACAAAAATAAATAGAGAACCATAGTAGCTTTAGGATATCCTTAAAATAAACGAGGCATGCCTCGCCTAATAAGTTGCAAACTGCGGGGCCCTCAATAGGTGCTTATGATAAACACTTAGGTTTCGGGATATGCCGTCTTAGCAAATTTTGCGGCATTCTCAAAATAATAATGCGTTAGCATCTTTAGGCGCGTATTTAATAATGTTATCTTTCTAAACTCGGGTGCACATTTATGTGACCCAAATCCAAATCTCAACGAAGTTGGAACGTATCGAAAATTGCGGGTACATTTATGTGGTGCAATTCGAGATGCATTCTAACGACGTTGCAATTCTTTAAATAATAAATGATAAAAGCGGTTCAAGGTTAAAATTGGTACATAGGTTCAAAATGTATTAAAATCAGATAAATAAGCCAAATATAACAGTTGAGCGACCGTGCTAGAACCACGGAACTCGGGAATGCCTAACACCTTCTCTCGGGTTAATAAAATTTCTTACCCGGATTTCTGGTACGCTGACTGTTAAACAGAGTCATTCTTTTCCTCGATTCGGGATTAAACCGGTGACTTGGGACACCATAAATCTCCCAAGTGGCGACTCTGAATTAAACAATAAATCCCGTTTCGATTGTCCTTTAATTGGAAAAACTCCCTCTGCGCCCCTTTGCAGGGCGCGGTGAAAAAGGAGGTTTGACAGCTCTGGCGACTCTGCTGGGGAGATAGACCCAGAATCTCTGGTTCAGGGTTCAGAATTCGAGCTTAGATAAGTTGTTATATTTGGCTTTATCTGATTTTGTTACATGTTTGGGCCTAATGTGCTAAGTGATGCTTTTACCGCTTTGATATTATCTGAACTATATATAAACTGTGCCGAAACCCTTCTCTTCTTACCTCCGGGGATGTGCTTACTGGTTGAGACTCCCTATTCTGTTAGTGTCATACCCTGAAATAAGAAAGAGGCCAGACAAGTTACTAAGCCGGATGGCCTTTTGGTTCCCGGTCTGTAGCCCCCTCCTCGACTCGAGTTGTCCGCTCGGGTACACAGTCTAGAACAAATACCTAGGTTATAAACCTAGAAAAACTCAGCTTCATGCCGGATCCCTAGTAGGAACGTTTGTTTGCATCACGTGCATTTGACTTTGGAGGCTCAACACAGGGGTTGGGTCTGTCTAGGACAGGTGTACCAAAATGACAAAAGACCATCCTGATGCATCATACTTGCTACTTGTGCATTTGTTTGCTTCTGACTTGCATGCTGACCGGGTTTTGAATATTTTGAGGAAAGAGAGGTAGAGATACGAAGGTTAAAGAGAGTTAATCGCCTGTTTGAAAAAAACCAATGTCTAAATAGTTCCGAAACTCTGCCGAATTTTTGAGAAAATGAAAAAAAGGAAAGAAAAAAAAAGAGAAAAAAAATAGTTTTATTTGCCAATGAAAAGAGTCTTGTTTTCAAAAGAAGTTTGTTTTATCGGCCCGAACTACGCTAGTTTGATTCCCACAGGGTGTGAGATACGTAGGCAACCCCCATCGGGTCCAACTTTACTTTTTGCGAAAATAGCCAAAAGAACTAAAATTTTATTTGAAAATAATTAGGGCGACGCCATTTTTGCTAGAAATAGCCGAATGTCCCTAAAAGGGCGCCGGGAGGCTATTTTTGCAAGAACAGCCGCCTGAGGTTATTTTTTAGGTTTTCACCGGTTAAACGACGCAGCCTTAAAATCTTCGACCCCGAGGTGCTGAAAGGCCGTATTGGCGAAATCGAGTTTTATATTAAATGAAAAAAAAGAAGAGAAAAGTGTCCATGTTATCTTTGAGTCGATTGAATCGTGATTTTTGCTTAACCACCCTAATAAATGTTCAGAATGAGCACAAGTCAGAATTTACACGTAACAATTGTGAACAAGATCCCTTTGGAGTTGCACATGTGGTGGGATGGCCTGGGCGAATCAGGGCGCGACACAGTCAATCTATACCTGGGAGGCCTCACTGGGTTGCTGAAGATCAATCCTAGGGGGATGTCATAAAGGCCTTGGTCGCATTCTGGGACCCGGCTCACAACGTATTTCACTTCTCGAATTTTGAACTTACCCCAACATTGGAAGAAATAGCCGGATACATCGGGGGTCCCAAGGTTCCTCTGAGACACCAGTACCTGATCGCTCCAAGGAACCGTACACAGGTTCCTAGACTCTTTGAAAATAAGCAGGGGGATCCATAATTTAGACTTGGCAGCTGTTTATTGTACTTTGCGGTTTATATACAACAGATATGGCCATGTAGGGGGGTTCAACAAGCCGGAAAACAAAATTTGTAGCAAAGAAAACCGCCTTAAGGTGGGAAGAACATAGGTGTTTTGCATTCATGATAGCCTTTCTGGGACTCCTGGTGTTTCCTAGAAAAGACGGGAACATTGACATACGAGTATCTGGGGTTGTCAGCACTTTACTCACTCAAGCCAACAACATCCTCGCACCCATGATAGTAGCTGAAATCTTTCGCGCTCTCATAGCCTGCAAAGCCGGGGGAAACTTTTTTGAGGGGTGCAATGTGTTGCTGCAGATGTGGATGATTGAACACCTATGTCGTCATCCTCAATTTATGAGTTATGGGTCGACATAGAAGACATGCATAGAGGAATTTTCTACGAGGATTGATGGAATCAGCTTACCAGAAGGGGTCACAGAATGGATAGCACGCCTCCATTCCGTCACTGCAAGCCAAATAGAGTGGACGTTTGGATGGCTACTTGTGGATGAAATCATATATATGCCAGCCACTGGACCCCATTTCCTGTTAATGGGACTCAAGAGTATTTATCCCTATGCCCCGTATCGAGTAGTGAGATAGTTGGGGAGATGCCAAATAGTTCCGAAAGATGAAGATCTTAGTGGCCAAGTAGTCGAGATCAGGCCCAACGGACAGTTTCCTGAAGCAACAGTCCGACAAATTTGGAGCGAGTGTCAATACTTAACAACAAATACATGTGTGCGTGATCGGTCCAAGGGTGAAGTTTCGCTGGGATACCTTGCTTGGTTTAGGAAAGAAATCGGGTTTGGGAGACCGGCCAAAAGACCCCATCTCCAGGAGTTCGTCAAGGCGTCGCAAGAACAGTGGGATTGATTGGCTAAATAAGAGAGTTACAGGGTAGAAATAGGCAAGCTGAAGCAACAGATTAAAAACCTAAGATTTGAAAATAGTCTGCAAGTTGACGCCAATCAGGGAGAAAAGAACAAATTGGCCCAAGAAAATGAGGCGCTGAAAGCCCAAATCCGACAAATGAGGATAGATGCTGACAACCAACAAAGGAGTCGATCGGATGAGCGGTTAATAAAAGGGTTGAAAAAAGAAATCAGTGAGTGCCGGAATGATTTGAAGCAATCTGAGGGTACCATAGCATCAATCCAGGCACAATGGGCAAAAAGAACAAAAGAGCGCACCCAGTACTTATAGCAGGCAAGGAAAGATTATGAAAAGACCATTGTCAGTCTAAAAAGGAAGGTGGCCACCCTAGAGAGCAAGGCGGCTAAACAAGCCAAGGCTTTTGAAACCAAAAGTAAACACTGCTATAATCTAATGGCCTCGATGGAAGATGAAATACGGCAGCTACAGAAACAACATCTGCATAATTCTCAGGTTTTGAAGGCTAGAGGGGATCAGATAGAATGCCTACTCCTAGAGAAAGACCGAACCAGGGACAAGATTCTGACTATTGCTCATGCTAGTACCAGGAAATGCCGGGTGTGTGAAGACATGACCCGCACTACTTTCTTCTCGGCGGTGATGATATTTGTGAAGCAAATCATGTATGAATTGGAACAGCTGGAAAAGGACCTTACAGCCAAGCCTGCAGCGAGGCCGAATGACGCCCCGCGGGCACCTAAATTTAAAACTCTAATGTGTTCATAGTTCGAATCTGCATTTTTCTTTCTCTTAGAGTCTATTGTCCGTTAGAGTCTGTCTTTCTTTCACATCAGAGTCTGTCAGTAGTTATTGAGTTCGTACTTGGTTTGGTTTCGAGTCTGTTATTTTCCTTTCCAAAAAGCGTCTGGTTTGTAATAGAATGTTTATTAATGAAAAATCGAAAATTTCCAAAAAATTATCTCTTTGCTTTTCGCACTTATAGGGCTGAACTACGCGCGGTCTGATTCATGCGGGGACATGATACATAGGCAATCCACATAATATTCGACCACCACTAAAAAGAAAAAGAGAAAGGCAAAGTGAATAAAAGAAAGGAAAAGAAAGAAATAAAAAGAGAGATAAAGAAAGTTTCAGAAACACTTAAACGAGGCACAAACAAAGTAAGCCGGAATGACGCATGCGGTCGAAGCAAAGACATGTTAGAAATGGTTAAACTACCTAGGAACATTGCATCCCCCAACGTGAAATTGCAATATGTGTTAAACTCTAACGCTAACAAGTTTGTTGTCCTTCCAGAGATTTCAAACCAGTTAGTTTGTTAGACGTTCTGGCAGATTACCATTTCCAAACAAGATCCAAAGGGCCCATACTAAAAAGCATGACCAGTTCAGACCAAAGTGTCGATGATGAAAGGACAGAGAATCAAATGCTAAAGGAGGAAATGGATAAGATGAGACAGGAGATGAAAGAAATGCAGTTGGCCTTAGCTAGGGTACAAAAAGTGCCTAACCCTCCCGTTACTCCCACTCTCCCACCAGGACACTCGCCGGAATACCCCCCCCCCGGCCCTTCGACAAGCTTCCCCAGTCACCAATACTATCAGGGAAGAAATGCCTATGATCCCCAAGCTTCACAACCCAATCAGAACCCCCCTCCACCAAATGTTCCTATTTTCGTGGAACCCTCACCAGCCACGCTGCAAAGATCATCCAGCGAGCCGTTGTTTCAGGCTCACGATAACCAATATTACCCCCTGAACCAACCTTCAAAGCACCCGAGCCTCATACTTATAATACTCACTTCGAGATCCCGGTAGAGACTAAAAAGCCGGCTAAGAGCCCAGAGCAAGACGAAGTGCTTCGAAAGTTTAAAAGCCTGGAGCAGTCCTTCAGGAATATCTATGGGTTAGGCAACCAAGTCAGTGTGTCCTACAAAGATCTGTGCCCATTCCCCGACATTCAATTGCTGGCAGGGTTCAAGATGCCAAAGTTTGATCTATACGAGGGGCACGGTGATCCAATGGCACATCTGCGAGGTTTTTGCAGTAAGATGAGAGGGGCCGGGGGAAAAGACGAGCTGTTGATAGCTCATTTTGGTCAAAGTCTAAGCGGGTCTGCACTGGAATGGTAGACAAGACAGGATCCTAGCAGGTGGTACACCTGGGACGATCTGGCACAAGCCTTTGCAGGCCACTTCCAATACAACCTTGAGATCGTCCCTGACCGTCTCACATTGCTGAAACTTGAGAAGAAGCCCGGGGAAAGCTTCCGAGAATTTGGGTTCTGCTGGAGAGAGTAGGCAGTAAGAGTTGATCCTCCGATGAGAGAGGGGGAAATGGTGTACTACTTTCTGCAGACTCTGGAGCCAACTTACTTCGGGCACCTGGTGACGTCAGTTGGCAAATCTTTCAACGAAGTAGTAAAAATGGGCGGTATGATTGAAGAGGGACTTAAGTCCAACAAAATCCTGAGCTATTCGGCGATTAAAGCAACCACTCAGGCCATCCAGAGCGTCACGGGAGGTGCGCTCGGAAAGAAGAAAAGGGAAGATGTCGCAACAGTCGATGCAGGTACTTGGTCCAAATCCAGAGGTCCCCCCCTCACTACTAACCTAGACCTTATCACTCAAATTACCCACACATTCCATACAGCCCTCCACAGCTCTACTACCCACCACAAGAGCCACATTTCTCTGTCCATCATGCCCAAACTTACACCCAGCCTCCGGCTCGCCCGCAATGGCGTGCGCTGCCCCTCAGAATACATATCCACCTCCACAAAATATATATACACCTCCACAAAACACATATCCACCTTCACAAAACACATATCCACCACCAAGGGCCTATAGGAATCCTTCGGGACCAGGTTTCCGTGGGAATCAGACTTTCAGGAATGAAAGGGTGTAGAGGCAGAGAACATTCATTCCGCTGGGAGAAACCTATACTACTCTGTTCCACAAATTGAGGCAGTTAGGCCTATTGAGTCCTGTGGAGCCCAAATTGCCAAATTCCCTTCCCAAAAATCTGGACCACTCGGTAAGCTGTGAATATTGTTCGGGGGCTCCCGGGCATGATACTGAGAAGTGTTGGAAGTTGAAGACTACCGTATAAGATCTTATTGACACAAATAGGATCGAGGTCCAGGAGCCAGAGGCACCTAACATCAATCAGAACCCATTGCCGACACACCATGAAGCCCACATGATCGAACTAGTGCACGAAGGAGGGAAGCTCAAGAAGCCCTCACAAACGGTAATGATGATCCGTGCCAGTCCGAAAGAAAAAGCGATCAGTAAAAAAGCGGTAGTGCAGTCGAAAAGGGTAGAAGGCAAGCTAGTGGTGGTGATGGGGAAGAGTTCGTCTGATGTTTCCAAGAATCCAGAGCCGGTCAAAGTAACGGTGCAAGGGATATCAAGCAAGCCAGTAGCCATGAAGGGGGCATGCATAGGACCAGTTGTTATCAGGCTAGTAATGCAGTTGCCGATAATCAGCGAGAAAGCTGTGCCATGGAGCTACAGTCAAGTAATGGTGATGCATAAGGGGAAGGAAGTTGTGGAGGAAATATGTGAGGCACAGGGGTTAACTTGTCCGGGAAGGTGTTTTGCTCCCGCAGAGTTAAGAAGGGCCAATCCAGTAGCGACAAAGAATCTAGTTATCGAGGAAGAGGTGGAAGAATTTTTAAAGAAAATGAAGGCGCAAGATTACTCCATTGTGGAGCAGTTAAGGAAGACCCCGACACAGATCTCATTGTTATCGTTGTTGATCCATTCAGACGAGCACCGCCGGATATTGATGAAAATTCTGAACGAAGCCCATGTTCCGAATAAGATGTCTATGAACCATCTGGAGAAAATAGCAAACAAGATTTTCGAGGTCAACATGGTCACTTTTTCAGACAACGAGTTGCCCGTGGAGGGTACAGAACATAATAAAGCCCTTTATTTGACCGTGAAGTGCGAAGACTCGGTAGTCACTCGAGTACTGATTGATAATGGGTCAAGTGCCAGTATCTGTCCTTTGACCACGTTGAACAAACTGAAGGTCGATGGTGACAGGATTCACAAGAACAACATCTATGTTCGAGGGTTTGATGGTGGTGGTACAGACACAGTGGGTGACATCATACTTGAATTAACAATTTGTCCAGTCGAGTTCACCATGGAGTTTCAAGTGTTAGACGTGGCAATGTCATATAATCTTTTGTTGGGGCGACCCTGGATCCATGCCGCCAAAGTAGTGCCTTCTACATTACATCAGATGGTCAAATTCGAGTGGGATAGGCAAGAGATCGTAGTACATGGGGAAGACAATGCAAGCGCCGTAAGTGATGCCATTGTACCCTTCATAGAGACTGATGATGATAAAGGGACCGTGGGTTTACCAAGTTTTCGATACGGTTTTAGTGGACAAAGTTCCCGAAGATGAAAGCATCCCACTTCCCAAAATAGCAGTTGCAACTGTCATGGTAGCCTCGGAGATGTTGAAGAACGGGTTTGTGCCAGGCAAAGGTTTAGGGGCTGATTCAGGGTATTGTTCAGCCGGTTTCTTTGCCCAAAAATCTGGATACCTTTGGGTTGAGGTTCAAGCCTACAACGGCGGATGTGAGACGGGCCCGCAAGTTGAAGAAAAGAGTCTGGGTCCTTCCCAAGCCAATCCTGCGCCTATCCAGATCATTTGTCAGAGTAGATATCAAAAAGTTGTCGGTCCCGAAAGTTCTTGTACCCACTGATTGGGCCAGATGGAGATTTGAATGAGGGATTTGAAAGGCTGTTCGCCGATGTCAACATGATAGAAGCTGGAGAAGGGTCCAGTAGGTTAGATGTACAGTTTGTGGGGCCTAGGGCAAATATCAACAATTGGATGGCTACTCACCTTCCTACCCGGAGGGAGTCTTGGTAGTGGGCTCTGATTTTTCTTTCTGTTTTTTTTGGATTATTCCAGGGTTGTAATCCAGTTTTGTTTTGTATTCGGCAAAGTGTGAAACTCTATTATCCCGTATTTTAAAAAAAAGTGAAAGCTTTTCTCTTCTTATTTTGTTTTAACTTTGTTTTCTTCTTTCCTCTTTCTGAACAGTTCTCTTTATATTGGTTCTAATGACATGACATGCACAACGGATCTTCAACCTAGTCTAAAAAATCAATCTGATTCCGAACTAATTGTGCAAGAGGTTGATTATGATGATGAATCAGAATACGATGAGGATGAAGCCTTCGAAGAGATAAACAGAGAGTTAAGCCAGTTTGAAGAGAAATCCAAGCCCAACTTAAATGACACAGAAGCCATCAATTTAGGGGATGCAGATGATATCAGGGAAACTAAAATAAGCATCCACATTGCACCGAATATCAGGGAAGAACTAATCAAAGCACTTATTGAGTTCAAAGACGTTTTTGCATGGTCGTATGATGACATGCCGGGGTTAAGCACGGATTTAGTGGTTCACAAATTGCCCATTAACCCGGCATGCCCTCCCGTCAAGCAGAAATTGAGGAAGTTCAAAACAGACATGAGTGTGAAGATTAAAGAGGAAGTAACCAAGCAGCTGCAAGCAAAGGTTATTCGGGTCACTCGATATCCTGATTGGTTGGCTAATGTGGTGCCAGTGCCGAAGAAAGATGGGAAGATCAGGGTGTGTGTCGATTACCGCAATCTGAACAGGGCAAGCCCAAAGGATAACTTTCCATTACCCAACATCCATATCTTGATCGATAATTGTGCCGGACGTGAGATCGGGTCTTTTGTGGATTGCTATGCTGGGTATCATCAGATTCTGATGGATGAAGAAGATGCGGAAAAGACGGCTTTCATTACGCTGTGGGGGACTTATTGCTACCGGGTAATGCCATTTGGTTTGAAGAATGCTGGGGCAACGTACATGAGAGCAATGACTACTGTGTTTCATGACATGATACACAAAGAGATTGAGGTATACGTGGACGATGTGATCATAAAATCCAAGCATCAGGAAGACCACGTAGCAGACCTAAGGAAGTTTTTCCAAAGACTTCGAAGGTACGATATTAAGCTCAACCCGGCCAAATGTGCATTTGGTGTTCCATCTAGAAAGTTGTTGGGATTCATCGTCAGTCGGCGAGGCATTGAGTTGGACCCGTCAAAGATCAAATCCATCCAAGATTTGCCACCGTCGAAGAACAAGACAAAAGTAATGAGTCTGTTGGGAAGGTTGAATTATATCAACAGGTTTATTGCTCAACTCACAGCAACTTGTGAACCTATTTTTCGGCTACTGAAGAAAGATGCTGCGGTAGAATGGACGGTAGAATGCCAGGAAGCATTTGACCAAATCAAAGGATATTTATCAAATCCACCTGTATTGGTTCCACCTGAGCCGGGAAGACCGTTAATTCTTATCTAATAGTCCTGGAGAATTCGTTTGGCTGTATACTGGGGCAACACGACATTACAGGAAGGAAGGAGCAAGCCATCTATTATCTCAACAAGAAGTTTACAGGCTATGAGGTTAAGTACACTCAACTCGAGAAGACATGTTGCGCCCTAACTTGGGTGGCCCAGAAATTGAATCATTATCTGTCATCATATACTACTTATCTCATTTCACGTTTGGATCCACTGAAGTATATTTTCCAGAAGCCTATGCCCACAGGGAGATTGGCGAAATGGCAGATATTACTCACAGAATTCGACATCGTCTATGTGACGAGGACGACCATGAAGGCCCAAGCATTGGCTGATCACTTGGCTGAGAATCTTGTTGATGAAGAATACGAGCCCTTGAGGACGTATTTTCCTGATGAAGAAGTGATGCATATAGATGAGTTGGAAATGACCAAGGAACCAGGATGGAAGCTTTTTTTCGATGGAGCCGCAAATGCGAAGAGAGTTGGAATAAGAGCGGTACTTATTTCTGAAACAGGACATCATTATCCTGTTACGGTTCAGCTGTGTTTCTATTGTACCAACAACATGGCTGAGTATGAGGCATGCATTTTGGGTCTACGGCTAGCTGCAGACATGGATGTCCAGGATGTCTTGGTCTTGGGAGACTCAGAACTCCTGGTGCATCAGATTCAGGGTGAATGGGACACAAGGGATTTGAAGCTCATACCATATCGACAATGTTTGCACGATATGAGCAAGCAATTTTGATCAGTGGAGTTTAGACACATCCCAAGAGTTCATAATGAGATTGCCGATGCTTTGGCCACCTTAGCATCAATGTTGCACCACCCAGACAAAATTCATGTTGACCCGTTGCATATTCAGGTTCGTGATCAACATGCTTATTGCAACATGTTAGAGGAAGAACTGGATGGCGAACCATGGTTCTATGATGTCAAGGAATACCTCAGGATGGGGATATACCCGGAGCAGGCCACCGGAGATCAAAAGAGAGCCATTCGGCGACTGGCAAATGGATTTTTCCTCAGTGGAGGAGTGTTGTACAAAAGAACACCAGATTTGGGATTGCTGAGATGTATAGATGCTAGTCAAGCCACAACAGTTATGACAGAGGTACATGCTGGAGTTTGTGGGCCACATATGAGCGGATATGTATTGGCGAAGAAGATTCTTCGAGCAGGGTACTATTGGCTCACTATGGAGCGTGATTGTATCAGTTTCGTGCGGAAATGCCATCAGTGTCAGATACACGGAGATCTGATTCATTCTCCGCCGACAGAATTGCATACAATGTCAGCACCATGGCCATTTGTTGCCTGGGGCATGAATATCATTGGACCAATTGAGCCAGCAGCATCCAACGGGCATAGGTTCATCCTGGTGGCCATTGATTATTTCACCAAATGGGTTGAGGCCAAAACATTCAAGTCTGTGACCAAGAAAGCAGTGGTCGATTTTGTTCACTCAAATGTCATCTGTCGATTTGGAATCCCAAAGGTGATCATCACGGATAATGGTGCTAATCTTAACAGCAATTTGATGAAAGAGGTATGTCAACAGTTTAAGATTACACACCGCAATTCCACCCCATATCGTCCCAAGGCGAATAGAGCAGTTGAGGCAGCCAATAAAAACATAAAGAAGATACTACGGAAGATGTTAGAGGTTCGAGGCAATGACATGAAAAATTACCATTTGCATTGTTGGGTTATCGCACTACTATCCGTACTTCAGTAGGGGCAACTCCTTATTTATTGGTATATAGAACTGAAGCAGTAATACCGGCGGAAGTTGAAATCCCGTCCCTTCGGATTGTCGCTGAAGCTGAGATTGATGATGATGAGTGGGTCAAAACTCGTCTGGAGCAGTTGAACTTGATTGATGAAAAAAGATTAGCAGCTGTGTGTCATGGCCAGTTATATCAAAGGAGAATGGCAAGAGTATACAACAAAAAGGTGCGTCCCCGGAAGTTTGAAGTGGGCCAGCAAGTGCTGAAATGCATCCTCCCACATCAGGCTGAGGCGAAGGGCAAGTTCGCCCCGAATTGGCAAGGGCCATTCATTATAACCAGAGTGTTGTCCAATGGAGCTTTATGTTTAACAGATATCGAAGGGAAATGCGTCGACATGGCTATCAATTCTGACGCAGTTAAGAGATATTATGTATGATTTCTTTTAATTGTAATTGTTGTTTGTTTGCATTTGGCATGGTATCGGAGAATGAAATGACGGAGGCAATTTGTTCTTCCATCCAAACACTTCAACCTTTGCTTCCCCTTTTGAGCCTTATTTATTCTTTCATACCCCTCTTTTGGAATCAGTAATGAAAATGAAAGAAAAAGAGAAGAGAAAAATAATGATAATAAAGACAAAAGAAAAGTCACAAGAAAAACAAAGGAATTGGGAACTACGTTTGACCTGATTCCTCAAAAAGGATACGTAGGCACCTCACGGCTCGGTCATAGTGTAACAAAAATAAAAAAATCCCAAGCAAGAAACTGGGGCAGAAAGTGTGTTTGTAATTTTGGGAAGGAAGTTTGATTCCAAAAGTTGTAATGTTTTATCCATCAAAATTATTTTGAACCTTTTGATACCTTTTTTCTTTTAGCCATACACAAAAATCCATATTGATGTCCAAAAAAGACCTCCCGATCAGTATCTGAGAATTGCCAAGTCATGTAAATGAAAGTCGGGAATAACACTCTGATCCCCAGCAGAGAAGAGGATCATAAGCTGGAAATGAATTGATAGCCGAAAGAATCCCAGCAGAGAGAGTCATATCGGTAACACTCCAATCCCCAGTTGAAAAAATAAAATGAGAGAGTCTTATCGATGAAAACCTCCACAGGCACCATAAGGCGACGGAAGTTGAGAGAAATAAAACGAGAGAGTCTTATCGGTAAAAACCTTCACAAGCACCATAAGGCGACAGGAGTTGAGGGAAATGAGAAAGTCTTATTAGTGAAAACCCCTCGAAGGACACTATGAGGCGACAAGGGGACAAAAGAGGCAAACAAGATAAGATTGACGGAAAGGATCCGTCGAGGCATGAAGCAGTGCAAAGATGTTGAGTCGACAAAAGAATTGGGCGCTTACATATCCCCAACAAAGTAAGGCCATCAGAAAGATTGATTGATATAAATAGACTGGGTTGGTTAATCCAAAATGCATGACGTGCTCATTAGGATCGGCTGTACCATTCAGAAAATTATTCTTCTCTTATTTTCTTGAATTCATCATTTTTTATTTTTAAAGACTTTATCTCCAGCAGTTCGTTTTTGAAAAGGATTTTCAGAGCTTATTACCAGTTGCCAAGATGGTGCAAAAACACAATGTGGATATGACGGGCCAAAGATAATGCAATGGAACGAGAAAGACGTTCGTTGCAAGACCAAATGATGGATTGGTCTAGGATTTCGGGGAGAGTATGGAGAAAAGTGGGAAGCAGAATTGGTGAATAAAGAATCGTCAAGAAACAAGAGCATCCCTGGTAGATTATCGACCAAGTCCCAAGAGGGTCGGACAACACGGAGCAGGGAAAGAAGAGGGGGAAAACCATCCCCAGCAGGAATATGATCGCCAGCAGAAATATCATCCCCAACAAATAATCTCATCCCCAACAAGCTTTGGTAATATAATGGAACACAAAGCTGGGAAAGGAGAAAGAGAAAACCATCCCCAGCAGGAGTGGCACGACCATTCACCACGTTTTAAACTAACAAAACTTTTCTTTGATTTGAAGCAGGGACATGAAATGTTATAGATGATGAAAAGACATCATGATACAAGAAAGATTGTCAAACTGGGGCAGGAAATTTTCTGGAAGCCCGGTACCCACTTGGGGAAGAAGCAAGATAACACATGTTTGGGTAAAAATGGTATCCCCAGCAGTTTTCGGAAGAAGGCCAAACAAGTTTTAAAGGAAGCAATTTCGGAAGGAAGATAACACAAGTCTTAAGGGAAGTAGTTCCAGTGGAAGGAAAGCACCAGCTTTAAGGGAAATAGTCTTTGAGGGAGGAAAATAACATATTTTTGAATAAAACACCAGTGTTATCCCCATCAGTTTTCAGAGGAATGAAACACCAGTTTTGAGGGAAGCAGTTCTGAAAGAAGATAATTTTAAGTTAGAAGGAAAATGGTTCAGGAGGCAGGAAGGAGCAACAACAATAAAACGCATTTCTTAGAAGTCATTGAAGGCAGGAGCCCGCCTGGAGAATGGAGGTGCTATATTATTAAGAAGTAATTGAAGTCAGGAGCCCGCCTGGAGAATGGAGGTATTATGTTTTGGGAAGTAGTGAAGTCAGGAGCCCGCCTGGAGAATGGAGGTATTACATTTTTGAGTTGTAGCTGAAGTCAGGAGCCCGCCTGGAGGATGGAGGTGTTATATCTTTAAGTTGATGTTGAAGTCAGGAGCCCGCCTGGAGAATGGAGGTGTTATATTTTTAAGAAATTGTTAAGGTCAGGAACCCGCCTAGAGAATGGAGGTGTTATATTTTTTGAGTTGTAGTCGAAGACAGGAGCCCGCCTGAAAAATGGAGGTGTTATATTTTAAGTTGTAGTCGAAGTCAGGAGCCCGCCTGAAAAATAGAGGTGTTATATTTTAAGTTGTAGTCGAAGTCAGGAACCCGCCTGAAAAATGGAGGTGTTATATTTTTAAGAAGTTGTTGAAGTCAGGAGCCCGCCAGGAGAATAGAGGTGTTATATTTTTAAGTTGTAGTCGAAGTCAGGAGCCCGCCTGGAGAATAGAAGTGTTATATTTTAAGAAGTTGTTGAAGTCAGGAGCCCGCCTGGAGAATGAAGGTGTTATGTTTTTAAGAAATAGTCGAAGTCAGGAGCCCGCCTGAAAAATGGAGGTGTTATATTTTTAAGAAGTTGTTGAAGTCAGGAGCCCGCCTGGAGAATGGAGGTGTTATATTTTAAGAAATAGTCGAAGTCAGGAGCCCGCCTGAAAAATGGAGGTGTTATATTTTGAGTTGTGGACGAAGTCAGGAGCCCGCCTGGAGAATGTAGGTGTTATATTTTTAAGAAGTTGTTGAAGTCAGGAGCCCGCCTGGAGAATGGAGGTGTTATATTTTTAAGAAATTGTTGAGGTAAGGAACCCGCCTGGAGAATGAAGGTGTTATATTTTTTGAGTTGTAGTCGAAGTCAGGAGCCCACCTGAAAAATGGAGGTGTTATATTTTAAGTTGTAGTCGAAGTCAGGAGCCCGCCTGAAAAATGGAGGTGTTATATTTTTAAGAAGTTGTTGAAGTCAGGAGCCCGCCTGAAGAATAGAGGTGTTATATTTTTAAGTTGTAGTCAAAGTCAGGAGCCCGCCTGGAGAATAGAGGTGTTATTTTAAGAAGTTGTTGAAGTCAGAATGGAGGTGTTATGTTTTTAAGAAATAGTCGAAGTCAGGAGCCCGCCTGAAAAATGGAGGTGTTATATTTTTAAGAAGTTGTTAAAGTCAGGAGCCCGCCTGGAGAATGGAGGTGTTATGTTTTAAGAAATAGTCGAAGTCAGGAGCCCGCCTGAAAAATGGAGGTGTTATATTTTGAGTTGTAGTCGAAGTCAGGAGCCCGCCTGGAGAATAGAGGTGTTATATTTTTAAGAAGTTGTTGAAGTCAGGAGCCCGCTTGGAGAATAGAGGTGTTATGTTTTTAAGAAATTGTTGAGGTCAGGAGCCCGCCCGGAGAATGAAAGTGTTATATTCTAGAGAAATAGTTGCTGTTGAAGTCAGGAGCCCACCTGGAGAATGGAGGCTGCATTATCTTTAAATTGCTGTTGAAGTCAGGAGCCCGCCTTGAGAATGGAGGTCGTATTATCTTTTAAAGTCAAGTTGGAGTCAGGAGCCCGCCTGTAGAACAGAGGAGTACATTTCAAAACAAAGTCAGGAGCCCGCCTGTAGAACAGAGGAATAAATTTCAAGTTTAAAGTCAAGAGCCCGCATGTAGCACAGAGGACTACACTCAATTTCAAGTCAAGAGTCAGTAAAAGCGGAGGGTTACAACAAAATATCCCCAGCATAAATTCCGCTGCAGAAATCAGAAGGAAGGCTACAAGAGCAAGTTTGAAGATAGATAAGATGTTGTAATCCCTAGTTTAGTGTAGCTTCTTGTCTTCTTTTAGCACGCTGTAATAAGGAGGTTGGAAAGCAGTAGTAACAGCATGCAGCAGCAGTAACAACAAAATTACAGCTTCTTGGTAGTCCCAGCTACCGAAACTTCTCGAACTACATTGACCTGATTCCCCTTTAGCCAGGGATATGTAGGAAACCTTTGAAGCAGAGGTTCGGTCAAATCTTTCAAAAAATGCTTCACACGGAGTAGCCGAACGGGCAAAAATCGCTCGTATCCGCTCACTTTATCTTTGCACGGAAACTCTTCGTGTTTCCGGACAAAGAGGGGCAGCTGTGAGCGCGTGATTTTTACCATATGAGAGCTACTCCCAAAAATTCAAAATAAAATGGTTTTGTGTTGTTTGTGATTTATTTGTATTTTGTCTGTGCATGTTTATTTCTATTTTAATTAAGAAAAATACAAAAATATGTGTTGCATGTGCATTTAGGATTTAATTTTACAATTTAGGAATTAATTAAACAATCAAGTTTGTTTTACAAAATGGAAAAATCACAAAAATATGTACTTTGCATTTTTTTTGCATGTAATGTCCGAATTGTGTGATTTTATTTTTATTGATGTTTAATTTCGTGTGATAGTTATTATTAAGAGTTAATATTTTTAGTTAATTGTCGATTTTATAATTTAATTAGGATTTTTAGTTTTATTGTTGAAAAGGAAAATTGAAAGGGAAAAGAGAATAAGAAGAGGAAAATTCAGTTGGGCCAATTTGGCCAAGCCCAAATCCAAAAACACGGCCAAACCTGGCCAAAAAACCAGCCCATACCCGCCACAAATCCAGTCCACCTGCGACTAATCCAAACGACGTCGTTTTAAGTCTGTCAATCTCAACCATTCGTTTGATTGGATCAAACGGTCCAGATCAACTCCTCCAATACTCGACCCATTCCCATCCAAGACCGATCCGATCTCGAGGTAAGTGAAGCGACGTCGTTCCCATTAATGAATGGATCCAAGCCATTGATCTTATCATATCGAGCGGCCTGGATTCATTCCGCCCCTTCTGGTATATAAGTCCAAACCTTACCCGTCCCCTCCCCAAGCCAAACCCCTCCCCCTTCGTCCCCAAGAACCAGAAACCAAATAACCCCTGAAACCCTAGCGCCCTCATGCCCCTTCGCCTGAAAGTCGGCGGCAACGACGCCGGCGACCACGGAATTCACACCACTGAATCATCCCTACCCTTTTAACCTCGAATCATCCCAGTCTATCTCGAATCTTCAATCGATGATTCGAGAAAAACCCTAAACCTATCCAACCAGTCCCAAATTAACACCCCTAAGCCATCTGACCACCCTCGTTATGAATCCGTTAACCGTTTGCCTCGTATCAACCTCTAGCTTCTCGAATCTTCAATCGAAGATTTGAGCAAAAGCTAAACCTACCCCAACCAGTCCCAATCTCCCACCACGGCACCCCCTGACCTCCCTCGTGCCCAAGATACCTTTGGCCTGGTTCGAATCTTACTAGAACCATTCGAACCCCAAATAGAACCAAGACCCTTATAAAGACCAAACCTGGGTTTTGTCCGAAATTAAAGGAATTTGGGCGTCTAATCGACCTTAGTCGAAGTGTTCTCCGATGAGAACACTCGATTAAGGTCCATTCGACCTAAAAAAGTTCGAGTCAAGAGTTCGACCTGGGGTTCGTCTAGTTTCTGTTTTGTTAAGGTATTTTCTTTTCTCCTTTCTTTCTTGTTCTATTTTTGTTATGGTTAATTATGTTTAGTTTAGTTATAATCCAGTTTTTGTCCATTGCTTCTTCTTCTTCTCCAATCAGACCTTTTTATTTGGTCGAGTCTGCTTCTGTGCATGGTCGAATATATGTATTTAGCCATGTAATTTGTTAGTTTATAAGTTCCTTGTTTTGTCAATACCACTCGAATCACTTGTTGGTCTGTTTATTCCGATTGTTTGTTGTTAAATGCTAAATGTTATAGCCTGTGTAATCAATTGAATAAGCATCGTCGATTAGTCTTTTAGGCTTGAATGTTATGTTAACATGATAATAGTTCAACCGTTGGTTCATACCAGTATGTTTACCATCCTGCATCTTGTGTAAACTTGAATTAGAGTTGTGTGTGCTCATTCCCTATATTTGGTTTGACCTCCTGTTCTTTATAGTTGTTCGCATGAACCTCCTGCCTTGATTCATACTGCTTCAATTTTGGCTTGTATTATTGAATCCTTGCTCAATCACTGGGTTTGAGTTGATCAGGATTGGTTCCCAATATGATCAGCTCATTCCCTTTGATTGATGCCATGTTTGAAATGATCTGGTCTTTTGCTTTGAATCACTGTGTGAATTTGGTAGTGGGAATTGGTTTATAGCTGTAGTGATTTAGTGATCAATTAGAAATTAGTTGTTAGGGTTACAACTTATAGAGTTTTAATAACAAATCAATGAAACTTAGGGTAGGGCAGTAATACACATGGGTCAAGGGGGTAATTTTAGGATTTAACAGGTTTGCAAGTAGACTAACTTAAGGGTCTGTTCAGTGGATAATAGATACCATTAGTTTAATATCAATGAGGAACATAACATGATAGTATGAGAGTTAATAGGAATACTATAATAACCCATAGTTTTGATTGAAACAATAGGGAACAAGGCATGCAAGTTTGGGGAACAAAATAACTTCAAACAAGAAGACATTAAGTAATGGGATTCAAAGGGGGATGGGCAGCTAGAATCTGATGGTTTCAAGGCAGAGATAGCAGGCCTGTTTTTGGGTTATAAATAGAGTCATTTAAGATAGATTTAGGGGGCTGTTTTTTTTTTGGGAGAGGAAAAATCAGTTTTCTTTCAGAGAGTCTAGGCTGGATTTTTAACATTTAAGAGTTCAGTAATTTGAGAAAAAAACAGGCTGGTTTTTAATCCTAAAAGGTTCAGTGTTTGAGAGCTAAGAAACTAAAAAGTGAGGTCTTTTCTTTTACTGCTGAATATCAGAACTAGTACTGTTACTGTTTTATTGCTGTTGCTGGTTGGTATTTCTGGGGTTTCAATTGGTTTTTCCTGAGTTTGCTATTGGTTATTTGCTACTGTTTCATTGGGTGCTGCTTGAATTCTGATGGTTGTTTTCTTTCTAATCTCTTACTGGGTATTCTGTTTACTGGTTGTTGCTGGTTATTGTTGCTGTTGTTGTGTTACATACTACTCTGCTGATCTTCTTCTTCTTGTATTCCAATACCAGGTACACTACCCTGAACCACATTGATGTAAGCTCATTGAAGTTTGAAATGAAATGTTCGAACACATTTATTGTTCAACTGAGGACTGCCTGCATTTTAATTGATAGTAGTTTAGATGTTTTCCTGTTATATAGATGGTAGTTATGTGTATAATCAGAACTGTTTCTTAAGGTGGGTTATCTGTTAAACATTGTATAACATTGAACTGTTAAATTGAACCCTTGGAATGGCATGAAGCGTAGTCATTTCAATAGGATTGTGAAATGGGATTGTTGAATCAGTTTGGAGGAACTCGATTATCATCAGTAATAGGTGGATCTAGATTAATGTCAGGTTAAAAGGGTAATGAACTTGTAATAGGATTTCAATTCATGAGCTGATCTAGTAATATTCATCCTACTCGCTAGTAATTTTATCATTAATCATGCTAGTGTATTAGGATGTCTTCGTTTGAATAACAGTTTCTGAATTCGATAGTAAGCAAAACCTGAATTGTTGTTGGTAGATTAGTGTTGAAATCAGTTAAAAGTCAGGAAAAGAAAGGCTCATTTACATTAAATCGGTTCATTAAAACCCATAGTTCGTAATAGATAATGGGTATGATAAATTGGTTTAGGAATTTTGGAGTTCATGTCTGTCAATTAAAATGAAGGTATGCATTGTCGTTGAGGTGCGTCATCATTAAGTTGTTGGTTCAAACAACAAAAGCTGGGACATTGCATACTTGTAATTAATTAGGCCTTTTTCTCTATCTTTAGAGACAAAAGTAAATAGAGAACCATAGTCGCTTTAGGATATCCTTAAAATAAACGAGGCGTGCCTCGCCTAATAAGTTGCAAACTGCGGGGCCCTCAATAGGTGCTTATGATAAACACTTAGGTTTCGGGATATGCCGTCTTAGCAAATTTTGTGGCATTCTCAAAATAATAACGCGTTAGCATCTTTAGGCGCGTATTTAATAATGTTATCTTCCTAAACTCGGGTGCACATTTATGTGACCCAAATCCAAATCTCAACGAAGTTGGAACGTATCGAAAATTGCGGGTACATTTATGTGGCGCAATTCGAGATGCATTCTCACGATGTTGCAATTCTTTAAATAATAAATGATAAAAGCGGTTCAAGGTTAAAATTGGTACACAGGTTCAAAATGTATTAAAATCAGATAAATAAGCCAAATATAACAGTTGAGCGACCGTTCTAGAACCACGAAACTCGTGAATGCCTAATACCTTCTCTCGGGTTAACAGAATTCCTTATCCGGATTTCTGGTACACTGTCTGTTAAACAGAGTCATTCTTTTCCTCGATTCGGGATTAAACCGGTGACTTGGGACACCATAAATCTCCCAAGTGGCGACTCTGAATTAAACAACAAATCCCATTTCGATTGTCCTTTAATTGGAAAAACTCCCTCTGCGCCCCTTTGCAGGGCGCGGTGAAAAAGGAGGTGTGACACTATAGGCCAACAAACTTAGGACTTCCCTCATCTTATTTACATATGTGTGTTTAGATTGCTTATCTGTCAAATTTCCTTTATTTCATATATGTGTTTAGACTGCTTATCTGTCAAATTTTCTTACATGTGTGCTTAGACTGCCTATTTATTAAATGACTAATTCACATAATTGAGTTAGGGCGGGACCCATCGTTGTGGACTGTGAGGGGTGCCTAACACCTTCCCCTCAAGGTTATTTCGAGCCCTTACCCAAGTCTCTAGTAATGCAGACCGGTTTCATGAGTTATTTGCTCTAGGTGCCCTAACGCACCTTAAATCCGTTAGGTGGCGACTCTTCAAATACCCAATTCTCAAAAGGTAATGAGTTGTTCCCGATGAATGTCAAAACTGGACTCCGCAAGGAAAAGTGGGTGCGACAACATGACGACTCTGCTGGGGATATTTTAGGCTCTTACCATAACGAACTTATTTTTGTGAATTAGTCTTAAACATGCTTTATTCTGTTAATACATGTGCACCCTTTCCCTTTCCCCTTTTACTTGAATTTAATTGCTTATTTTCAAGCATTTATGATTTCCTTTATTTTCCGAAACTGACTTGCTTCCTTATTTTCCTTTTGTAACTGTCTTTCAATTATTTAAATACCGCATTTATCTTTTTAACGTGCAAATACTTGACAACATGCTATTTATGTTGCATAAATCATGCTCAACATCATATTCCACTCGTGCATAATCAATCTTATAGCAACACTTGATGAGTGTTTGCGCTCTTCCTATATATCACCCTTTTAAATTTGGAAGCGCGTATTTGCGGTAAAACTAGTCGATCAGTGATGCATTTGACGGTTCCGTGCCTTTCCCCCTCAAGTTGTCTGCTTGAGGGTCCCAGTCTAGACCTCTATAACAACCTTACTCTGATTAATTGTACAAGCATCATGGTCAAACCTAGCTGGGTTAATATGTTGTCCACATGATAACCCTTTAAGCAAGCCTCACCCAAAAGTTCATTGGGTTTTCCACAATCCCAACGGACGCAACCACGATTGTGTGCATTAATTTTGGAGAAATAAGTGCCAATATACTAATTATTATTGTATAAATAGACGAACCTAGAGGGAGAAAGGGCCTAACCTATTTTTGTTTTGCAGAAAATAAGGCACGAAGTCCCCAGGTTCGGCATGGTCGGTAGCATACCTTCACTTTTGCTAGATTGGTGGAGGGATCTTCCTTAAAATGACCAAAATCATGTGAAACGAGTCATAGGAAATTTGCCTTCTCTGTTGGATCTTCATCCAAACAAAATGTTGATCAAGACTGCCACCATTTTTTGGGACAAAGAAAGGGTTGTGTTCCGCTTTGGGGACATAGAAATGACCCCTCTTCTTGAAGAAATAGGGGGATTTGCTGGGTTACCTTGGGATAGCCCTAGTTTATTGGCACCAGAAAATCACACCACTAGAGGATTCCTTAAGATAATGAGGCTGAAGAAAAATGATGACTTGGAGTGCCTGAAAAACTCCTACATACCTTTTGATTTCCTCTATGAACGATACAGTCATAGTAGCTCTTGCCATATTTTTGATGATGAGTTCTCAATCACCTCGTTGGGTTGGATTCATCATAGGGTTTTTGTGTTCATTGTGTGTTTCTTGGGCATGCTAGTGTTCCTGATCCAAGGGGACAGAATCCATACCAGGCTGACCATGGTGGCAAAAACTTTGATGGACGAGATCAAGGGGCAAACATATACCATTGTCCCCATGATCATTGCAGATATGTACCGGGCCTTGGAATGCTTCGAGGGTTGCAATTTGCTGCTGCAAGTTTGGCTGCTAGAACATCTCCAAAAGGGTCAATATCGTCAGGAATTTCCATGAAGGCCGTGGAATGATCACATCGCATTTCATCATCCCAAGAGAATGACCTATATTCCAGACATGTTTGCCCAACCTAAGGATGATATAGGATGGGTGCAGTTTTTCAACAAGTTAACTGAGGACCAGGTTCAATGGATGTTCGAGTGGTTCCCTACTGACGAGATCATCATTAGATCTAGAGATGTCCCCCACTTGGTACTAATTGGGTTAAGGGGCATATACCCTTATGCTCCCCTTAGGGTTATGAGACAGGCAGGCAGGAGACAGGTTATACCACGAGTCGCTAAAATGAGTCGCTTCATAGATAATCTTTAGGGTGATGCCATCCCATATAAGAATGAAGCACAACACATGTGGAACTTGAAGATTATCATTGAAAAGGATACCATCGAGCCGGACCGATATCATGCAGGTCACACATACTTCTACTCCTCATGGTTGGATGATAACATAGCAGGAATCTTCGAGCCAAGGGTTGGTCCAAGAAACAGGGTCATAGACGAGGTCGGCGAAGCACATGTGAAGTAAACAGGCTGTGCTAAAGAATTCGTGAGTCCGAAGGTGAGCATATAGAGCAGCATAAAGTCGACACAGAAATGATCAATGAGTGGAAAGAGAGAGCTGTTAAATCCAGCGAAAAGCTGGAATATCTGGAATACAATTTGATGGAATTGGAGGGGAAAATGAGAAAGAGAGTCACCGATTGCTAGAACGCTGAAGGAAATGAAAGAGGACATTTGGCAAGGGCATTCTTACTGTTGAACCTGCACGAGCTGGGGGAACTGATCGACAAGAGCATCCAGTCTGGAGAGGGTCCTTTTGAGACCAAGTAGATTGGGTTTTAAATGTAATAAGACCAAGTGCCACTAGTAACATTATTTTATTTAGTGTCGTTTTGGGTCGTCTATTCTTACATTAATGAAATGAGGCAATTATTGGCACTGAATTTCTCTAAATCTATTTGTCACTAGGCCTATCTCGGGCACAACGAGGCTCCCAAATTAGGATGCGAATTTACATTTCCCCAATATGTGTTTAAATACTGCAAACATTTCATAACCCTTACTGACTTGTTTACTTTTTGTTTTTCTTTATTCTTTATTATTCCCATCCCCTAAGGTTGGTTCGCACATACTAGCATTATCAGCATTTTACACTAGATCTAGAGGCCCTCCACCTCCTCCTCCTCCAAGTAATACAAAAAGTAGAGGAAAATCTAAGATGGACGACTTAAGTGGTATTCGAAAGGAAAATGCTGAAAATGCGAAAACTTTAGACGGTCGAAGTATTCGGCACCAAATGACTTGGTCTTGCGGTTGGAACAAAAGATACTAGAGTTATAGGGAGAACTTGAGAAGGTCTGGAACTTAGCAAACCTCCCCTCACTCTGAATGTCCCCGATATCAACCAACAAAATACCAAAAACCCAGCACCTCCCCAAAATACCCCAAACCAGCCTCCTCCCGCACTATACCAATATGCAACTCCACCTCAAAATCTCAATCCCTTATCGATACCAACTCCACCACAACACCATTATCAACCAATCTAGTACACACAAACCACCACCTATCACACCCCTCAGAACACACCATAAATCGTTCCCGATCCTCAGAACTCAACCAACAATCACCGCTACACCCAAGTCCTTGGTACTCGCCAAAACAACCCTATATATGTGGAAACCGTACCTCACCCTACTCAACCAATCTCCTATACACCAGAATCCATTGAGAAGGACCTGTTCATCAAGAAGATGACCGAGGAACTCAAGAAGTTGACAAGTCGAGTTCAGGGTGTCGAAGGAGGCAAAGGGATAGAAGGTCTGATATGAGTATCTATGCATACAACCGGACGTGGAACTGCTAGAGGGTTACAAACCTCCCATGTTCGAAATGTTTGATGGAACAGGTGATCCCAAGGTTCTTTTGAGAACTTACTGTGACAAGCTCGTGGGGGTAGAAAAAGATGAAAGAATCCGAATGAAGCTCTTCATGAGAAATCTTACTGGAGATGCCCTGTCCTTGTACATAAGCCAGAATCCTAAGAAGTGGGCCAATTGGGTGAGTGGCATCAGAATTTATGGATCGGTTCAGGTTCAACACGGAGAATGCACCGGATATCTTCTACATCCAAAACTTAAAGAAGAAGCCAATTGAGACATTCTGCGAGTATGCTACTCGATGGAGGTCAGAAGCAACCAAGGTCAGACCAGCACTAGAAGAAGAACAAATGAACAAGTTCTTTGTCAGAGCACATGACCCACAATATTATGAAAGGCTAATGGTCATCGAGAATCACAAGTTCTCCAATATCATCAAACCGGGGAAAAGATTGAAGAAGGTATCAAAAGCGGGATGGTGACAATTTCGAGGCACTACATGCCACGAACAAAGCATTGCAATCAGGTGGTATATCAAAGAAGAAAGATGTGGGGACAATAATGGTGGCTCAAGGCCCAAAATCTCCACTCACATACCAAACACCTCCATCTACATACCAAACACCTCCACCTGCATACCAAACACCTCCACCTACATACCAACCCTCATCTCCCAGATATTCTCAACCCGCTACTGCCTATCATACTTATAACACCCAGCTAGCCTACTATCATTCACCTCCAACTCATCCAAATTACCAGAAATCCCGACCTAACTTCGATCGCAAACCACCCAGACAATACACCACTATTGCTGAACCCATCTGCCAGCTGTACAAAAGGTTGAAGGCTGTTGGTTATGTTACTCATATTCCTACTATGGTAGTGGAGAACTCATCTCAATGGGCCAACCCAAAAAACCCTGTGCATATCATTTCGGTATGAAGGGGCACACCATTGACGAGTACCGAACATTGAAAGATAAAATCTAGACACTAATTGATAACAAGGTCATACAGGCAAAAGAAGTTGCGCCTAATATTCGCAATAATCCTCTCCCAAATCATAAGGGTGATGGGGTACATGTGATAGAGGTAGATGAAGAATGGGATCCTGAGGGGTCAATCGAGCTTATTCGAGAAGGAGATGACTTTAAACTTGCAGTCACGCTCACTCTTATTGTGGTGCAGACGCAGTCGTCAATCGAGGTTGAGGTAGCTGCATCAGTTCCATTTGAGGTAGAGGTAGCTTTACCTGCAACCACACCTGTTCTATTTGAAGTAGAAGTGGCCACACCTTTCACAGTGACAATATTAACCACACCTCCTTTCAATTCCAAAGCCATACCTTAGGATTACGTTGCCGAAGCTAGGCGAAAGGGAAAGGCAAAGATGGGAGAATCTGATGCCGCACAAGGAATGAGCAGAATGGGAAGGATCTATATACCTGAACACTTGGGAGGATCAAGCAAGAAGGCTGCTACTAAGCAACTTGTCATTAAAACTGGACCGGACGATCTTTGGAGGAAAGTACAGGCGAGGGAATACTCTATTGTCGACCATTTGAACAAAACCCCCGCCCGGATATCCATCTTATCATTATTGCAAAATTCGGAGGTGTAGAAGAATGCTCTGATAAAGGTGTTAAGTGAAGCCTATGTGCCTAACAATATCAGATGTGGATAAATGGACAACATGGTAGGGCAAGTGCTGGAAAGTCATAAGATCACCTTCCACGAAGATGAATTACCTCCTAAAGGGTTAAGTCACAACCGGGCATTGCACATCATAGTGCAGTTTGAAGATAAAGTTATTGCCAGAGTCCTGATAGATGGAGATTTAAGCCTCAACATTTGCCTATTGTCTACTCTAAAAAGATTGGGCAAAGGTTTTCATGAGATACGGGCAGGAAGTATGAACGTGAAAGCTTTTGATGGGTCTCAAAGGGCCATAGTTGAGGAGATTAATCTTTGCCTACATATTGGGCCAACTTGGTTTGATGTTGAATTCCAAGTGCTAGACATATTAGCTACATACAATCTTCTATTGGGTCCACCTTGGATACATGCCGTTGGGGCTGTGGCTTCCACACTACGCCAGGCCGTGAAATTCGAATGGAACTATCAGGAGGTGATCATACATAGAGATGGGAGTAACCATATTTACACCAGTCAAACCATCCCGGTTATCGAGAACAGAAGAAGGCTAGGAGGGGAAACCTATCACCACATCGAACATGTCAATACCATTGAGAAAGACAAATGGTGGAGTAACAAAATAGAAAGCATACTAGCATGGTCTGGGTATGAACCCGGCAAGGGGCTTGGGAAGAATCTCCAGGGCATTACCAAACCAATACAGCCGAAACATCATGGTATAACCTTCGGCTCGGATACCAGTACACATGCAAGAGTATGATGATTGGTCGCCTCTATGGTGTGGACCTTATTACCATCTCGAGAAACCAGTGCCACATCTGGGTAAAGTTTTTACCAAGCTGATACAATATGGGGAACGACAGAGGAGGAAGCTTTAGCTGGGCTGAGGAATTTGTTCCAAGAGGATGAAGACATGGATTGTAGTGCGATAATTGAGGAGGAGGAGGAAGAAGGCCTCACCATTCAGACTGTGGAGAAAGGAGTCGTTCTCAAGAATTGGACCGCCACACCATCCCAGGCCCACCGAGTTCCTGGGTAGCTTGGCATTTAGACTAATTCATTTTTATAGCCATGCTAGGCATTTAAGATGTTTTCAGTAATTTTGTTTTAAATACTCATTTGTTTCAAAATAATTGCTCGATTCATCAAGCCATACTTGTTTTGGATGTTTTCAAATTTTTAATCAATGCATTGCTATTTATTATTCATTATAATCTTTCATACTTTTCTTTCTACAACGCAATTATTACTTTTCCTAATGAACCGATGATTGTGACATGTAATGAGACAATGCAACATAAGGATAGCGACTCAGAGGAAGAAGATGAAATACCTGAGGAAATTGTCAGAGAGGTTGAGAACTTCGAGAATAAACCCAAGTCCAACCTAGACAAAACCGAAATAGTAAATTTGGGAGACGCCGAAACCATCAATGAGACTCACATAAGCATTCACTTATCGCCGACAGAGAAGGAGGAGTACATTCATTTCTTGAGGGAATATGAGGATATCTTTGCATGGTTATATGATGACATGACCGGTTTGAGCACGTCCATAGTGGCTCACAAGTTGCCTACTAATCCAATGTGTCCGCCTGTGAAGCAGAAACTCAGAAAGTTCAAACCAGACGTGAGCCTAAAAATCAAAGAGAAGGTCACTAAGCAGATCAAAGCCAAAGTCCTCAGTGTAGTTGAGTACCCGACCTGGTTAGCCAACATTGTACCGGTTCCGAAGAAAGATGGGAAAGTCAGAGTATGTGTTGACTATCGAGACTTAAGTAGAGCAAGTCCTAAGAACGACTTCCCACTGCCAAATATACATATCCCGATTGACAATTGAACCAAAAATAAGCTCCTATCCTTTGTAGATTGCTTCACAGGTTATCACCAAATCTGGATGGATGAAGAAGATGCAAAAAAACAGCTTTTATTACACCATGGGGGGTGTACTGCTACAGGATGATGCCATTTGGTCTAAAGAATGCTGGGTCTACTTACATGATAGCCATGACAACTATCTTCCATGATATGATACACAAAGAAATAGAGGTGTATGTTGATGACATCATCATCAAATTCAAGAGGGCCGCAGATCACATATCAGACTTGAGAAAGTTCTTTGACAGGTTAAGGAGATACAACTTAAAACTGAACCCCACAAAATGTGCATTCAGGGTTCCTGCGGGAAGGTTATTGGGATTCATTGTCAGTCGTCGGGGAATTGATTTGGACCCGTCCAAAGTTAAGGCTATTCAAGAGTTACCGCCACCATAGAGCAAGAAGGACGTGATGAGCTTCCTAGGACATCTCAAATATATCAGTTGCTTCATAGCACAATCTACAGTTATATGTGAACCCATCTTCAAGATGTTCAGGAAAGATGCCGAAACAAGTTGGACCGAAGATTGTCATAAGGCTTTCGATAAAATCAAGGAGTACCTATCCACACCACCAGTTCTGGTCCCGCCGGAACTTGAGTGGCCTTTGCTACTCTATCTGTCTGTATTAGATGGAGCTTTTGGATGTGTTTTGGGATAACATGATGAGACATGGAGAAAGGAGCAAGCCATATACTACTTAAGTAAGAAGTTCACACCTTACGAAGCACGATATTCTATGTTGGAACGCACTTGCTGTGCTTTGACTTGGATGGCTCAGAAATTGAGGCATTACTTCTGTGCCTATACCACATACCTCATATCCAGGATGGACCCTCTAAAGTACATTTTTCAGAAGCCCATGCCGACAGGAAAATTAACCAAGTGGCAGATACTGTTAAGTGAGTTCGACATCGTCTATGTAACTCAGAAGGTGGTCAAAGGACAAGCATTGGCAGACCACCTTACTGAAAATCCTGTGGGAGGAGAATACGAACCCTTGAAAATGTATTTTCCTGATGAAGAAGTATCATTCGTGGGAGAAGACATTGCTGAGGCTTACAACGGTTGGAGAATGTTCTTTGATGGAGCTGCAAATTTCAAAGGAGTAGACATTGTAGCAGTTTTGGTATCAGAAACAGGTCAACACTACCATGTATCCTCGAAACTTAGGTTTCCATACACCAACAATATGGTAGAATATGAGGCTTGCATTATGGGGCTCAATCTGGCCATCGATATGAATATATAGGAGTTACTGGTGATCGGAGATTCAGATCTTCTGGTACATCAGGTTCAAGGATAATGGGCTACAAAGAACACCAAAATACTACCATACTTGCATCACGTACATGAAAAAGATTCACAAAGATAAAGTTGAAACATGTGCCGAGAATTCAAAATGAGTTTGCAGATGCACTGGCCACTTTGTCATCAATGATACAACATCCTGACAAGAATTTCATTGATGCCTTCCTTGTGAGAATCCATAATCAACCGGCTTAATGTGCTCATGTTGAGGAGGAGACGAATGGAAAACCTTGGTTCCATGACATCAAGGAATATTTGGCGAGAGGAGAATACCCGAAACAGGCAAACCACACTAAAAAATGCACACAACGGAGGCTATCCAATCACTTCTTCCAAAGTGGAGGGACCCTGTATAGAAGAACCCCTGATCTAGGGTTGTTAAGGTATGTTGACGCAAGGGAAGCTTTCATATTTCTCAAAGAAATACACGCCAGAACTTGTGGACCATATATGAATGGTTTTGTTCTAGCCAAGAAAATACTGAGAGCTGGATATTTTTGGATGACCATGGAGACGGATTGCATCCGGTACGTACAGAAATGCCACCAAAGGGTACCACCTAGTGAGCTCAACGCAATAAGTGCACCTTGGTCTTTTTCTGTCTGGGGAATGGATGTCATCGGTCCGATCGAGCCCACTGCTTCAAATGAGCACAGGTTCATTTTAGTGGCCATTGACTACTTCAGAAAATGGGCGGAAGCTGCGTCTTACAAAACTGTGACCAAGAAAGTCATCGCAGACTTTGTCAAGGATCGTATTGTTTGTCGATTCGGAGTTCCCGAGTCCATTATCACTGACAACGCTGCCAATCTCAACAGTGACCTGATGAAAGCCATGTGTGAAACCTTCAAAATCAAGCACAAAAACTCTACAACATACATACCTCAAATGAATGGAGTTGTGAAAGCTGCTAACAATAATATCAAGAAGATACTAAGGAATATGGTAGAAAACCACAAACAATGGCATGAGAAGCTACCCTTTGCCATATTGGGGTACTGCACTACGGTCCGCATATCAATTGGGGCAACTCTTTATCTACTGGTTTATGGTACTAAAGTTGTCACCCTAGCCGAGGTAGAAATTCCTTCTTTAAAAATCATACAGGAAGCCGAACTCAACGATGCAGAATGGTTAAGGAGCCGCTACGATCAACTGGCCCTTATAGACGGGAAAAGCATGAACGCAGTATGTCACGGTCAGCTTTATCAGAACACAATGTCCAGAGCTTTCAACAAAAGGGTCAAACCAAGGCAGTTCGCACCAGGACAGTTGGTACTAAAGAAAATCTTCCCACATCAAGATGAAGCCAAAGGGAAATTCTCTCCCAACTGGCAAGGTCCCTATATGGTTCACAAGATAATAATAGGAGAAGCACTAATATTGGTAGAAATGGACGGAGAAGTTTGGCCAAAACCAATCAATTCAGACGTAGTCAAGAGATACTATGTTTAGACTGTTTACTTTTCTTCATCTGATGTAATTGAACTGCGCTTGACCTGATTCCTATTTAAGAGGGGATACGTAGGCAGCCCTATGGGTTTGGTAATATCATAATAAGATTTTCATTTCCCCCAAAACCAAAAACTAGGGTAAAAGTTTGAGGAGGACCCTCAAAATTCCGGAGCAAGTCCAGCCGACGCCATCATATGCCAAAAAGTCAGAAATTAGTTAAGAAACTGGGGCAGAATTTTGAGAAGGATTCTCAAAACTTCAAAGAAGGTTCAACAAGTTTCGACACTCGCAAAAGCCCGAAGGATCATTTACCAAACTAGGACAGAATTTTGAGGTGGACCCTCAAAATTCTAATACAAGAAAGCTGCAATGCCTCTGAAATATGTTACAGTCACTAGTTCATCTAAAATTACTTGATATTTCACTATGTTTTCTAAAATAGCTTTACTTTCATTAATAAGTACATATTTTCGAAAACTCTATTTCCGTGACAGCCAGGTGTTACCCAAGGAAACTCAAACAAGGCCTCTAGAACGGAGCAGAGCAAAGCCAGTAAACGAAGGCACAAATCAACCTACCCTTACAAAACTTATAATTTTTCTTTGAGCACAGGCACATCTGACGTAATAATAGCATTCACAAATATATACCCGTGGCAAAATCACTATCAATCGGGCCACCAGACACCAAATATATCTCCAGCTAAGAAATAATCTACTCATATTTGCTAACTGTTCACTGTGTAAGGCTAAGCATTGCCTTATATTTGCATGGGACTAAGCCCTATCACGAACTTTACATGAGGCTAAGCTCAGCCTCCATATTTGCATAAGGCTAAGCATTGCCTTCCATTTGCATGGGACTAAGCCCTGTCCCGAACCTTGCATGAGGCTAAGCCCTGCCTCTATATTTGCATAAGGCTAAGCACTACCTTCTCTTTGCATGAGACTAAGCCCTGTCTCAAATTTTGCATGAGTCTAAGCCCTGCCTCCACATTTTTCATAAGGCTAAGCACTGCCTTCTCTTTTCATGAGACTAAGCCCTGTCTCATATTTTACATGAGGCTAAGCCCTGCCTCCACATTTTGCATAAGTCTAAGCATTGCCTTCTCTTTGCATGGGACTAAGTCCTGTCCCGAATCCCGCATGAGGCTAAGTCCTGCCTCCATTTGCATAAGGCTAAGCACTGCCTTCCATTTACATGGGACTAAGCCCTGTCCCGAATCCTGCATGAGACTAAGTTCTGTCTCCATCTGCATGAGGCTAAGCCCTGCCTCCATATCTGCATAAGTCTAAGCTCTGACTTCTCTCCACATGAGACTAGGCCCTGTCTCAAAACCTGCATGAGGCTAAGCTCTGCCTCCTATATGCATAAGGCCAATCATCGCCTTTATTTGCCAAGACTAAGCACTGTCTCTTCGGCGCTATCTATTTGCTCCTCTTTCGGGCTAAGCTCTTCCCTCAACCTCACAAGACTAAGCCTTGCCTTGTTGATTTTAGCATCATATTATTGCATCTCATGGGCTGAAACAATGCCAACTTGTCCAAAGGCGTCATTGTCTAAAGGCATCATCCTCATAGCCGGAAGACTCCATGCCATGGCCTAAGGATTTCTCAAATTTGCATATCATTATTCAAAGGAGTCATGGTTTGGAAGCACCATTTGGGTTGATTGTACTATTTTTGTTATGTGAAAGACGTGTACACGAGGTGACGAGTGCGCACACAGGCTGTATGTGGTATTTGACTGGTTTAGGTTATGTAGACTCTTTCCATGCCTTTAATTGAATTGTCATAACATGTTATATCTCTCATTGGTAATCTATTCTTACGTGTGTTAATTTACTCTTACATGTTTTATTTGACGTTTATAGCACTTGTTCTACCTTTTACCTATTATTTTGTTCTTATATGTTTTAGTTGAAGTTATTGTCTTCCTTATTGTCTTGTTACCTCTTTAATTGTTGAATTACTTTTACTTGAAGTTGTTATTTCGTGGAATATCTTCTTGTTGAGTTATTTGTGTTGAAGTTGTAAAAGTCGTTATTATATTGAGGTGAAGTTGTTAATTGTTGAGATACCTTTCCTTGATGAGCAATTCTAATTCATTTTGGTATTGTTGATTAAGCCATGCGCTATTTATTGTGGAAACATTAGTATTGTTGACTTTTTGGAAAGTTGTGGTATATTGGCACTTGTGGTGCGAGTCATGATTGTGTTGTGACATTGATATACATGTGTGGTATAAGGCTAGGTTTGATACGCATGTAGTGAGATAAGGTAGATTTGATATGCGTGTTGCTAGTAGGGGAACTACTTGAAGCCACGCGGTGTAAGTTAAGCTACAACGCGTGTAGTTATTTCGGGAAAAATAATTTTCAAAACTAAATGAAAGACTCACGTGATGAAATAAGAAAATCTTGTGATTAAAATAGTGATATGTGGAAATGAGGCGGTACATCGGTTGAGATTCTCATTGCACATTCTATGTTGGAATTGTTGATATCTAATTTTTTCTTCGTATATTTTTAATATGCATATATATTTTCAAAATTTTGCACATGCATTTACAAACATGCACAAGTATTTCTATAATTTTTCTATAATTTTAAAGACTTTAAATCAATTTATTTCTGCATCTTTATTATACATATGTCCAATAATTATCCCTCATATTATTTTTATGATGAATTAATCATCTAAATTCATCATTTATGCCCAAATAGTGTATAAATATTTTAATTATATTTTTTATAATTACATTTATATTTTAAGGCTAGAATTGCACATTTTGCAATAATAGCCTATATATATGCATAACTATATTATCTATGAAGAAAATGACTTTTTATATTTTTATAATGTTAAATAATTATTTTAAATTATTGTCATGCACAAATAACATATTTATTATTTATAAATTATTTTACTGATTTGATTGGGTATTTAAAATCTAACCCCTTTCTAATTAATTTTGGACCCAACCCAATACCCAATTACCCCTACCCAATTAAATCACTTGACCCAGAAACCCCTTAAATCAGGACCATTGATCTCTAAGATCTACGGTCCATATTGCATCCGCATTTTTTAACTTAACCAAACCCAACCCTAATCCCCATTATCCCGTCTCTGCTGCCCCTGAACACTCTCATCTCCTCACCCTTCACCCTATCACCATTTCCCCTTTGATTCCTATCAGAAATGGGATTCTCTCTTGATTCTTTGCCTTATTTGGCTTTACTTCTTTATTTGCTACCCGGTTTTGATGTTACTTAAGCTTATTTGCCTCAAATGGCAAGTGTGTCTCAAGAGACTCGAACTAGATCTAGTTCAAAATCTCCCATATTTCGATTATTCCCGTCTATGTTGATCCTAAAACCTATGAGTACGAATATTTTTCATATCTTTCAGTTAGGGTTTTGGATCTCTGGTTCAAACCAGATTTTGGTTCATTCTGGTTCACTTTAATGTAATTATTTACCTTGTCACTCGTTGAATCTATCTATTTTTGGTTGAATCTTTTACTTATCCTAAAACCAGGGTCCAAGATCTTTCCAGATCTAAAATGACATCTTACTTTTTTTTAGTATTTTTCCTTTAATATTTCAGTATATCTATCTCCGTGTTTATAATTTCTTTACTATATGTGACCGATTTCATTTACCCAAAATTAGGGTTTTGATTTTTCAAAAACAAAACGAACCAAATCTGTTGTTTCATCTATGTGAATCCATTATAGTCCCTTCATTACTTCGGATTGATTTCACTTACCCTAATTATTTTCATCTATATATCTTTGTATTTCTACCTATTCCTAGGGTTTTGATTATTTAGCTATTCCTCTTAATGTTTCTGTCCATTTGTCCTTAACTCTGGCGTTGATTGTTGACTAACTTTATTTACCCCAAATTAGGGTTTTTGAAATCTTTACTGAAATTTCAGTCTTTCCTTTCTTGTATGGTACTGATATTTTTCTATTTTTTGTTCAATTTACCTATTCTCATTACCCCTACCTTATTTGATCCGGCATCTTGACTATTTGATTGAATCTGTATAATACTTTCCTTAACCTGAGTATTACTAGCCTAATTTTATGTTATTATGTCATGTTAATTGATTGAAGCTGACTCTAATTGATTTTGAAGTTATTCTCATGCCTTATTTGTGTAGGACAGATTCATTAACTTATTTGTCTACCTTATTGAGGACTATTTAAATCCCTCTCCCCTTTCCCCTCTGGAACAAGACTCGAACTCTCAGATTCTCACAAAACAAACTTAAGCTCTCTTTGTTCTCTCTCGTGTTCTAATTTCTGTACTGAGTGGTTATTGTTTGGCCGGCTGAAAATCAAGGCCAATTTACTCAAGAATTTAACTGTTACTGCACCTTTACTTGCTTTCTTCTCAGCTGGTATGCCCAAACCTTTGTAATTTCCTTCTCTATGTTTTGCTTGACTAGCCTGTTTCAATTCTCAACATGATTCTGTCCTTCACTTGATTGTGTGATTCCATTTAGTGACATTGTTAACCTAGGACTAATTAGTTTTGAATAATATGAATCCTTTCATGGGTTAGACTTAGGTTTAATCTATTTCATGCATTGTTTGTTAATCCTCTACTTGTCCTGAACTTTGCACCCTATAAGCATGTAATCAAATATGTTTGTTGCTTAACTCATATGTCATGTCTGTTCAATTCAAATGTTTCTGCCTAATTTCTTATGTGACTTAGCCACGACTGTTTCAAATACTAGCATGAGTATTTAGCTTAATCAGATATTATCCCGTTTGAACTCTGTGCTGAACATGAACCTTGTTTGCTTCTTGGAGCAGTTCTGCCTGCAACTTTGTGTTCTGAACTTTTTTTCTTCTGAAATTGAACTATTTTAAAATCTCCCCCTTTTTCTTTATGTACTGGTTTTAAAAACCCCTACTCTTCGTCATTTAGGTTCTCAACCACCCAAGTGTGAGCACTGCTTAGGGTCCTTGAGACTCCTTTGAACTCTGAAATATTGGGGCTGATTTTCCAATCTTTTATGAACTCTTTGCTAAATATATGGTTCTGGTGTGAGCATTGCTCGGGTCCCTGAGGATCTTTGGGAACTTTGACATACTAGAAGCTTGGTTTTAATGTGTTGTGGATGAATCATTGCTATGTTCCAAAGTTGTCATGTGGGAAGGCCTGGTTCCCAGGTTCATTTGGGCATATGAAGGCTCCATATAGCGTACTGATACCATTATGTAATTCATTCGGTTATTTTGGTCTGTAATAACTATATAATAACAGATTTGGGGATATTTAGTAAAGCTGGGTGGGATTATTCTTATATATTTCATTAAAACTGGGTAAAAATCCTGCCTATAGGATTTAATTATGCTGCTTGAACTGTGTGAGTATTAACTGCCCTTCCTGATAGTTTGTTTCATTTCTGGTCGTACACAGTTAATAGATATTATGCCTATAGGATTTAAAGAAATGTCAAACCTAGAAATCATGTCTATAGGGTTTAAATCAATAGATATCATGCCTATAGGATTTAAATCAATTCAGCTATTAGAAATCATGCCTATAGGAAAACAAAATCTATCTTTTTACGAGATAAAATCAATACTACAGCCAAAAATCACGTCTATAGGTCTATAATCAATAAGCTCGTAGAATCATGCCTATAGGATTCTGTTAATCGATTCTGAATTCAACCTCTCTTGTTAATCACTTAGGCAATGTATATCTAAGCCTTAATAACGATTTTGGGTCTAAAATCGTGACATGTTACTGCCTGAAGTGCCCAGATTCATGCTGAATAAAATCAGTAGGCAAACAAATAGGTCTTAATGTTTGCCTTAATAAAACTGCCTTTATACTCTATTTTCTCACGTAGATATCCTGCCTATTGGATTCCAAAGTTAATAAAGTTTGGTGATTCAATTGCGTGTTTTGTTGCCTCTGTGTGGAGGTCAATGAGAGCCCATACTTGTGCCTTATTTGAAAGTCCTACTTGTTTTGTTTGTCGCCTAGATTTAACATTTTTTAAGCAATATAGGTTGATCTAAAACTATCCCAAATAGAGGTCATAATACCTCCAGGGTCATAGGTAAGGGACGGGTAGTGCACGCATAGGGTACGGTTTAGAATCAACTAGTACGTTTAAGTAAAAACTTAAAGATAGTAATTGGGTAGTAAAGGAGATGATAGCATATGCGTTAATGCTATAAGTAACACCCCGACTTGAGGGAGTTACAAAGTATTACGTGGAATGATCATATAGGCTAAAAAACTTAGGACCACCTCCCCCCCCCCAAATTACCCCTATTTAAAATAAATTAAATATTGTATTTGTCCAAATTGCTTTCTCTCCTTTTTAGACTAATTCACTTAATTTAAGTTTGGATGGGACCCACCGTTGTGGACCTCGAGGGGTGCCAACACCTTTTCCTCAAGGTAATTTCGAGCCCTTACCCGATCTCTGGTGATGTAAACTGGTTATATGAGTTATCTGCTCTAGGTTCCCTAACGCACCTTAATCCGTTAGGTGACGACTCTTTCAAATCCAATTCCCTACCCTCTCAGAAAAGAGTTGTCCCAGAAATGTCGAAACCCGATTTCGTGAGAAAAAGGGGGCGCGACAGCATGACGACTCTACTGGGGAGATCTTAGGCTCTTACCATAATGAACTTGTTTGTGAATTAGTCTTTAATCATGTCTTTATTATTCCGTCAATACTTACACACCCCTTCCCTTTCCCACTTTATGTGAATTTATTTGCCTATCTTCATTCATTTATGATTTTTCTTCCCTATTTATCACTTTTTACTATGGAAACTAACTTGTCTCCTTGTTTTTCTTTCTTAAAGGTCTTTACAATTATTAAATACTGCATTTTATTCATCATGTAAATACTTGGCAACATGTTATTTTCTTTTGCATAACTTCATGCTCAACATCATATTCCACTCGTGCGTACTAATACTATAGCGGTGCTTGATGAGTGTCCGTGATCTTCCTAAAATCACCCTTTAAATTTAGAAAAGCTTATTTGTAGAAAAACTAGTTGATCAGCGGTGTAGTAGATGGTTCCATACCTTTCCCTCTCAAGTTGTCCGCTTGAGGGTACCAGTCTAGACTTCTATAGAAACCATACTCTGATAATGACTGTACATGCATCATGATCAAACCTAGCTTGGGTTAATATGTTGTCTGCATAATAACCCTCTAAGAAAGCCTTGTCCAAAGTCCATCGGGATTTTCATAATCCCAACGGGCGCAATCACGATATGTGCATTATTTGGAGAGATAAATGCCGACATGCTAATCATTAATGTGTAAGTAGCCGAACCTAGAGAGGGAAAGGGTCTAACTTTGTTTATTTTTGCAGAAAATGAGGCACAAAGTTCCTAGGTTCAGTATGCTCCAAAGTATACCACCATTGTTGTTAGATTGGTGGGAAAACCTTTCGCCGAGCGACAAAAGTCACGTGAAAAGGATGCTTGGAAATTTACCTTCCTTATTGACATCCAACCAAACAACATGTTGATCGAGGCTACTACTATGTTCTAGGACGAAGAAAGAGCTGTATTCCGTTTTGGAAACATAGAAATGACTCATCTCTTGGAGAAAATAGGAGGATTCGCTGAATTACCATGGGATAGTCCCGGCTTACTAGTACTAGAAAACCGCACTACCAGGGGGTTTCTGAAGATGATGGGTTTGAGAAAGAATGATGACTTGGAGTGCCTGAAGAAGTCCTACATACCCTTCGACTTCCTCTATGAACGATATGGACACAGCAAATCTTACCGATCTTTCATGATGAATTTTCCATCACTTCTCTAGGTTGGACTCACCATAGGGTCTTTGTAGTCATCATTTGCATTCTGGGTATGATGGTGTTTCCAAGCCAAGGGGACAGAATTCACACTAGGTTGGCCATGGTGACCAAAGCTTTAATGGAGGGAATTGAGGGACAAACCTATACTATTGTTCCGATGATTGTAGCAGACATATACCGGGCTCTGGATCGTTGCAAGAAAGGGTTCAAACATTTTAAGGGTTGCAACTTGCTACTGCAGATTTGGTTATTAGAACATCTTCAGAGGGGCCAATACCGCCAAGAGTTTCCACAGAGACAATGGAATGATCCCATAGCTTTCCATCATCCTAAAAGAATGACCTTTATCCCAGACAAATTTTCACAACCGGAGAATGCTACAGAACGGGCATAGTTTTTCAGCAATTTGACCGAGGACCAGGTTCACTGGATGTTCAAGTGGTTCCCTACTAATGAATTCATCATCATATCCAGGGATATTCCTCACTTGGTGTTGATTGGTTAAGGGGGATACATCCATATGTTCCTATCAGAGTCATGAGACAAGTTGGTAGAAAACAAGTCATACTACGAGTCTCCAAAATGAGCCATTATAGAGCAGATTTTCAGGATGACGCCGTTCCATACAAATGTGAGGCCCGGCACATGTGGCATTTGAAGATTATCATGGAAAAGGATACCATCAATCCAGATCGATATCACACCAGTCATGTATACTTCTACCCATCACGGTTAGAAAATGACATAGCAGGAATGGTCGAGCAAGGGATTGGTCGAGGAAACAGAGTCATAGATGAGGTTGCTGAAGCATAAGTGAAGTATGGGAGGCTGCGCAAAAGAGTCCTTGAGTCCGAAGCCAGGCATTTGAAACAATACAAGTGAGACATGGAGGTAATTAACGAGTGGAAGGAAATGGCTACAAGGTCAACAGAAAGGTTGGAATATTTGGAGCAGGGTCTAATGGAACTGGAAGGGAAGATAAGAAAAAGGGTCATAGACTGTCAGAATGCAGAGGGCAACGAAGGAGGACACCTAGTAAGGGCATGCCTGCTGCTGGACATACATGACCTAGGGAATCTGATTGATAGAGCCAAGAGGACCAAATATGGGGAAGGTCCCTCCGGGACCAAGTAGATTAGGTTTATCTGTTTTGAGTCATTTTGGAATTCGAATGTAATAAGGCAAATGCCATTAGTAACTCATTTATTTGTCATCGTTTTTAGGTTCATCTTATTTATTACATTAATGAAATGAGGCATTTATCAGCATTAAATCTCTCCAAATCTACGTGTCGCTAGGCCTACCTCGGGCACAACGAGGTTTCCCAAATTAGGACCCAAATTTACATTCCCGCAATATGTGTTTAAATACTACAAATGCTTCTCAGAATCCTTACTGACTTGTTTACCTTTTTGCCTTTTTATTTATTTTGATTATTCACATCCCCTAAGGTTGGTTCTCACATATTGGCATCGTCAGCATATCACACCAGATCCAGAGGCCCTCTACCTCCTCCTCCTCCAAGTAATCCAAAAGGCAAGGGAAAGGCTAAGATGGATGATATGAGTGGTATCCGGTAAGAAAATGATGCGCATGTGGAAAATGTTGAAACTTCAGAAGGTCGGAGTACTCCGACCCAGAATGATTTGGTCCTACGATTGGAACAAAAAATACTGGAATTGCAAGGGGAAATAGAGCATCCCAGATGTTAACCAACAAAATGCTCAAAACCCAGTACCTCCTCAGAACACACCAAACCAACGCCCACAAAATCCTCCCACACCCCATCAATACGCAACTCCTCCCCAAAATCCTAATCCTCCACCAGTACCCACTCTTCATCAACACCAATATCTTCTTGCTCAATACCCGCAAACCACTTACCATACTCCTCAGAATATCCCACAACCTATCTTTGATCTGCAAAATTCAACTAATGATCACCACTACACTCCAACCCCTGGCACCCACCAAAATATTCCCATATACGTGGAAACCTTACCTCACTCTACTCAGTCAATCTCATACTCTCTAGAATATGCCGAGAAGGACCTGCTCATTAAGAACATGGTAGAGTAGCTCAAGAAGCTCATAAGCCGAGTCCAGGGTGATGAAGAAGGCAAAGGAATTAAAGGTCTGAATTATGAGGATTTGTGCATTCAGCCAGACGTGGAACTATCAGAGGGTTATAAACCTCCTAAGTTCGGGATGTTTGACAGAACGGGTGACCCAAAGGTACATTTGAGAACATACTGTGATAAGCTCATGGGATTTGGGAAATATGAAAGGATTCGCATGAAGCTGTTCATGAGGAGTCTCACTGGAGACGCCCTATCTTGGTACATAAGTCAAAATCCCAAGAAATGGGTCAATTGGGTAATCATGGCATCGGACTTCATGGATCGATTCAGGTTTAACACAGAGAATGCACTTGATGTCTTCTACATACAAAATCTCAAGAAGAAACCAATGGAGACATTCTGCGAGTATGCTACTCGATGGAGGTCAGAAGCTACAAAGGTCAAGTCAGCACTAGAGGAAGAATGGATGATAAAATTCTTCATCAGGGCCTAGGATCCACAGTACTATGAAAGGTTAATGGTCATCGAAAATCACAAGTTCTCCAACATCATCAAACTTGGGGAAAGTATTGAAGAAGGGATCAAGAATGGGATGGTGGCCAATTTTGAGGCATTACAGGCCACGAACAAAGCATTATAGTCAAGGGGTATATCAAAGAAAAAAGAAGTAGGGGCAGTAGTGGTGGCCCAAGGTACAAAATCTCCACTCACATACCAAACAACTCCACCCACATACCAACCTTCACCTCCCAAATATTCTTAACTCGCTACCGCCTATCACGCTTATAACAGCCAGCCAGCCTATTACCATTCACCTCTAACTCGTCAAAATTATCAAAAACCCAAACCCAATTTTGATCGCAGGCCACCCAGACAATACACCCCTATTGTTGAACCCATTGACAAGCTATATGAAAGGCTGAAGGCTACCGGATATGTCACCCATATTCATGTTGTTGCCATGGAAAACTCCTCCCAATGGGTCAACCCAAACAAAACATATATGTACCATTCTGGCATGAAAGGGCGTACTATTGATGAATGCCGCACCCGAAAAGACAATATTCAAACTCTGATTGATACCAAAGTTATACAAGCAAAGGAAGTCGTGCCAAATGTCTGCAACAATCCCCTCCCAGATCATAGAGGTGAAGGAGTAAATGTGATAGAAACTGATGAAGAATAGGATCCTGAGGGGTCGATTGGGCTCATTCGGGAAGGTGATGACCCTAAACCTGTAGTCATACTCACTCCTATTGTGGTACAGATACAGCCACCAGTCAAAGTTGAAGTAGCCGCATCAGTCCTGTGTGAAATTGAAGTAACAACACCTGCGATTACACTGGCTCCATTTGAAGTAGAGGTATCCATACCCTTCACTATGACGGTAGCACCCATACTTCCTTTCAAGTCCAACGCCATACCCTGGGATTACGTTGTTGAAGCTAGAAGAAAGGTAAAAGCAAAGATGGAAGAATCTAGTGCCACACAGGGGATGACCAGAATTGGAAGAATCTATACACCCGAAACCTTGGGAGGAACAAACAAGGAAGCTGCTACCAAACAACCCGTCATTGAAACCGGTCCAGATGATCTCTAGAGGAAAGTACAGGCAAGAGAATACTCTATTTTTGATCATTTGAACAACACTCCTGCCCAGATATCCATCTTGTCGCTGCTGCAAAATTCTGGGGCGCATAGGAATGCTCTGATGAAGGTGTTGAATGAAGCTTATGTTCCCAACAACATCACCAATGGAGAGATGGACAATATGGTAGGTCAAGTACTGGAAAGTCACAAGATCACCTTCCACGAAGATGAACTACCACCTAAAGGATTAAGTCATAATAGGGCACTGCACATCACAGTACAGTTTGAGGATAAATTCATCGCTAGAGTCTTAATAGATGGGGGTTCAAGCCTCAACATTTGTCCATTGACTACTCTGAAAAATTTGGATAAAGATTTCCATGAGATACGAGCAGCGAGTATAAATGTGAAGGCATTTGACGGGTCTCAAAGGGCCATAATTGGGGAAATTAACCTTTGTTTGCAGATGGGTCCGACTTGGTTTGATGTTGAGTTTCAGGTATTACATATATCTGCTATGTACAATCTACTATTGGGACGACCTTGGATACATGCCGCTGGAGCTCTGGCTTCTACGTTACACCAGGCCGTGAAGTTCGAATGGAACCATTAGGAGGTAATCATTCACAAAGATGGAAGTAATCCCATTTACACCAATCAAACTGTCCCGGTTGTCGAGAATAGAAGAAAGCTGGGTGGAGAAACTTATCACCGCATTAAGCGTATCAATGCAATTGAGAAAGATAAGTGGTGGAGTAGCAAAATACAAAGCATACTGGGATGGTCAGGGTATGAACCCAGCAAAGGGCTTGGGAAGAAACTACACGGCATTACCAAACCGATATAGTTGAAATGGCATGGCACAACTTTCAAGCTCGGATATCAGTATACATGGCAAGAATATGATGATTGGTCACCTCCATGGCGTGGTCCCTATTACCCTCTCGAGAAGTCGGTGCCGCATCTGAGTTAGACCTTTCACCAGGCCGACATAATATGAGGATCTGTGGAGGAGGAAGCTTTGGCTGGGCTAAGGAACTTGTTTCTAGAAGATGAGGACATGGATTGCAACATGATAGTTAAGGAGGAGGAAGAAGAAGGCCTTACCATTCAGACTGTGTTTTTCTCAAGAATCGAACTACCGCACCATCCTGGGCCCGTCGAGCTCCTGGGTAGCTTGGCAATTAGCCTCACCTGTTTGGAATAGCCATTTTAGGCACTTAAGATATTTCCATTATTTTGTTTTAAAGACGCATTTTGTTTCGAAATAATTGCTTAAGTCATCGAGCCGTACCTGCTTTGGATGTTTTCAAAATTTAATTAATGCATTGTTATTTAGTATTTATTATTATCTTTTACATTTTCCCTTTACAGCATTACTATTTCTTAACTTGATGAACCAACGACTGTGACATGTAATGAGACAATGCAACATAAGGATAGTGACTCAGAAGAAGAGGATGAAATACCTAAGGAAGTTATCAGAGAAATTGAGAATTTTGAGAACAAACCTAAGTCCAACCTGAACGAAACCAAGGCAATTAATTTGGGAAATTCTGAAACCATCAAAGAGACTCGCATAAGTATTCACCTATCACCTTCAGAGAAGGAAGAATACACTCGCTTCCTGAAAGAATATAAGGATATTTTTTGCATGGTCATATGATGACATGACTAGACTGAGCATATCCATAGTTGCTCATAAGTTTCCTACCAATCCAATGTGTCCGCCGGTGAAGCAGAAACTCAGAAAGTTGAAACTAGACATGAGCCTAAAAATCAAGGAAGAAGTCACTAAGCATATCAAAGCCAAAGTCCTCAGAGTAGGTGAGTACCTAACCTGGTTAGCCAACATCGTACTGGTTCTGAAGAAATATTGGAAAGTCAGGGTATGTGTTGACTATCAGGATTTAAATAGAGCAAGTCCCAAGGACGATATCCCACTGCCAAATATACACATTTTGATCGACAATTGCGCCGAGCATGAGCTCCAATCCTTTATAGATTGCTTCACGGGTTATCACCAGATTTGGATGGACGAAGAAGACGCAAAGAAAACAACATTCATTACACCGTGGAGAGTGTACTACTACAAAATGATGCCATTCGGTCTAAAGAATGCTGGGGCCACCTACATAAGCGCCATGACGACCATCTTCCATGATATAAAACTGAACTACACTTGATATGATTCCCATTTAAGAGGGGATACGTAGGCAGCCCTGTGGGTTCGGTCACATCTTAATAAAATCTTCATTTCCCCAAAACCAGAAATTGGGGTAGAATTTTGAGGAGGACCCTCAAAATTTCGGAGCAAGTCCAGCCGACGTCAACATATGCAAGACAGTCAGAAATCGGTTAAGTAACTGGGCAGAATTTTGAGAAGGATTCTCAAAATTCCGGAGCAAATCCAACAAACTTCGTTACATGCAGAATGACCGAAGGATCACTTACTAAACTAGGGCCGAATTTTGATGAGGACCCTCAAAATTCTAACGCAAAGAAGTCGCAATGTCTCTAAAAGTGTCACAGTTATTAGTTCATCTAATTTACTGGATATTATACACCACCTCGTTTTATAAAATTATTATATTCTATCAATAAGCACATATTTTCGAATACTTTATTTCTATGGCCCCCAGATGTTACCCAGGGTAACTCGAACAGGGTCTCCAAAGCAAAGCAAAGCAAAGCATGCATACAAAGGCACGAACCAACCTCCCCGCAAAACTTACAATTTTTCTTTGAATGCAGGGACAAGGAATAACCACAGGCACGTGCGCCTTAAAATCATTACCTTCGTAACAACCGGACCGCCAAGCGCAAATATATCTCCGGCTAAGAAATATTATGCTCCTATTTGCTATTTGTCCATATTTGCATAAGGCAAAACATTTCCTTCTCTTTACATGAGACTAAGCCCTATCTCAAATCGTGCATAAGGCTAAGCCCTGCCTCTATATTTGCATAAGGCTAAGCATTGCCTTCTCTTTGCATGAGACTAAGCCTTGTCACAAATCTTGCATGAGGCTAAGCCCTGCCTCCCTGTTTGCATAAGGTTGATCATTGCCTTCTCTTTGCATGAGACTAAGCCCTGTCTCAAATCCTGCATGAGGCTAAGCCCTGTCTTTATATTTGCATAAGGCTAAGTATTGCCTTCTCTCTGCATGAGACTAAGCCCTGTCTCAAATCCTTGCATGAGGCTAAGCCCTGCCTCCATATTTGCATAAGGCTAAGCATTGCTTTCTCTTTACATGAGACTAAGCCCTGTCTCAAACCTTGCATGAGGCTAATCCTTGCCTCCCTATTTGCATAAGGCTAAGCACTACCTTCTCATGAGACTAAGCGTTGTCTCCCTCTGCATAAGTGTTGCTCTATTCTAAACTTTGCATTATCTTCTTCTCTCAGGGCTAAGTTCTGTCCCCAAAGTCTGCACAAGGCTAAGCTTTGCCTTGTTATTACCTTTGGTATCATGTCTCTGCACTTCATGGACTGATGTATAGCCAACTTATCCAAAGGCGTCATAGTCCGAAAGCATCATCCTCAAAGCCTGGAGACACCAAGTCATGGCCTGAGGATCTCTCAACACTGCACATCATTATTCAAAGGCGTCATGGTTCAGAAGCACCATTCTCATTGCCCGAGAACATCATTTCATGGCAAGTGAACCCCTTATCTCATGATTCATGGCCCGGGACGTCATAGTCTAAGGACGTCATCCTCACTGTCCAAAGACAACATTCATGGTCCAAAGGGAACTTGCATCATGTTTAAAATCTATATACTTGCATGCAGTGTGTTTTTTAAGTTTTGCATGTAATCCAGGAAGTAATCGTTCTTCAAACTGGAGCAACTTTCGCTCCGGTTTTCGCTCATACCATTTATACCTTGCCGTAATTTCATATGTAACTGATTCCCATCAATTACTCGACTTTACTCTATGATTGTTCAGATACCTTCCCTATGATACATCCATTACGCTTTAGATTCATATTCATAACTCCACATAAACCCATCCGATACTATCCTTCCGTAAAGGAACCCTTTCCAAAACATACAACCATTCCTATAACAATTCCATCGGTTTCATTCACCGTTGGGTCTAGAACTACACACGACCCGATGTCTGTAAAACCAGGGATATGTAAGCAACTCAGAGACCAGGGTGCGGCCCATATTTTTCAAAACACCCCATTCGGTCAAAATCAGTCATCATTTCTTTACCCGATAACTCTTTCATCCTTCGTAGGTTAAGAGGGGCAGCTGTTGATACCCAATTTTTCCCTCATATATTTTTAAATATGCATATATATTTTCAAAATAGTGCACATGCATTTACAAAGATGCACAAGTATTTCAATAATTTTAAAGGCTTTAAATCAATTTATTTCTGCATTTTTATTATACAAATATCTAATAATTATCCCTCATATTATTTTTATGATGATTTAATTATCTAAATTCATCATTTATGCCCAAATAGTTCTTAAATATTTTAATTATATTTTTTATAATTATATTTACATTTTTAAGGCTAGAATTGCACATTTTGCAATAATAGCCCATATATGCATAATTAAATTATCTATGCAGAAAATGACTTTTTATATTTTTATAATATTAAGTAATTATTTTAAATTATTTTCATGCTCAAATGACTTTTTTATTTTTTATAAATTATTTTATTGACTTAATTGGGTATTTAAAATCTAGCCCCTTTCTAATTAATTTCGGACCCAACCCAATACCCAATTAAACCACCCGACCCAGAAACTCCTTAAATCAGGACCGTTGATCTCTAAGATCAGTGTTCTATATTACATCCGCCTTTTTTAACTTAACCAAACCCAATCCTAATCCCCATTATCCAGTCTCCGCCGCCCCTAAACGCTCTTATCTCCTCACCCTTCACCTTATCACCATTTCCCCCTTTGATTCCTATCAGAAATGGGATCCTCTCTTGATTCCCTGCCTTATTTGGTTTTACTTCTTTACTTGCTACCCGGTTTTGATGTTACTTAAGCTTATTTGCCTCAAATGGCAAGTGTATATCAAGAGACTCGAACCAGGTCTGGTTCAAAATATCTCATATTTTGATTATTCCCGTCCATGTTCATCCCAAAACCTGTGAGTACGAATATTTTTCGTATCTTTCAGCTAGGGTTTTGGATCTCTGGTTCAAACCAGATTTTGGTTCATTCTGGTTCGCTTTAATGTTATTATTTACCTTGTCACTCGTCGAATCAGTCTATTTTTGGTTGAATCTTTTACTTATCCTAAAACTAGGGTCTAAGATCTTTCCAGATCTAAAATGACTTCTTATTTTTCAGTATATCTATCTCTGTGTTTATAATTTCTTTACTATTTCTGACAAATTTCATTTACCCTAAATTAGGGTTTTGATTTTTCAAAAAAAAATGAAACCAAAGATATTGTTTCATCTCTGTGAATCTATTATAGTTCCTTCATTACTTCTGATTGATTACACTTACCCTAATTATTTTCATCTATATATCTTTGTATTTCTACCTATTCCTAGGGTTTTGATTATTTAAGTATTCCTCTTAATGTTTCTGTCCATTTGTCCTTAACTCTGGCATTGATTGCTGACTAATTTTATTTACCCCAAATTAGGGTTTTTGAAATTTTTATTGAAATTTCAGTCTTTCCTTTCTTGTATGGTACCGATATTTTCCTATTTTTGTTCAATTTACCTGTTCTCATTACCCCCTACCTTATTTGATCTGGCATCTTGAATATTTGATTGACTCTGTATAATACTTTCCTTAACCTGAATAGTACTTGCCTGATTTTATGCTATTATGTCCTATTAATTGATTGAAGCCGACTCTAATTGATTTTGAAGTTATTCTCACGCCTTATTTGTGTAGGATTGATTCATTACCTTATTTCTCTACCTCATTGAGGACTATTTAAATCCCTCTCCCCTATTCCCTCTGGAACAAGACTCGAAGTCTCTGATTCTCACAAAACAAACTTAAGCTCTCTTTGTTCTCTCTCGTGTTCTGATTTCTGTACTGAGTGGTTATTGTTTGGCTGGCTGAAAGCCAAGGCCAAATTGCTCTAGAATATAACTGTTACTATACCTTTACTTGCTTTCTTCTCAGCTAGTATGTCGTAACCTTTGTAATTTCCTTCTCTATGCTTTGCTTGACTAGCCTGTTTCAATTTTCAGCATGATTCTATCCTTCACCTGATTATGTGATTCCATTTAGTGACACTATTAACCTAGGACTAATTAGTTTTGAATAATATGAATCCTCTCATGGGTTAGCCTAAGGTTTAATCTATTTCATGCATTGTTTGTTAATCCTCTACTTGTCTTGAACTTTGCACCCGATAAGCATGTAATCAAATATATTTGTTGCTTAACTCATATGTCTTGTATGTTCAATTCAAATGTTTCTGCCTAATGCTTTTGTGACTAAGCCATGACTGTTTCAAATACTAGCATGAGTATTTAGCTTAATCAGATATCATCATGTTTGAACTATGTGCTGAACATGAACCTTGTTTGCTTCTTGGTGCAGTTCTGCCTACAACTCTGTGTTCTGAACTTTCCTTCTTCTGAAATTGAACTATTTTAAAATCTCACCCTTTTTCTTTATGTACTGGTTTTAAAAACCCCTACTCTTAGTCATTTAGGTTCTCAACCACCCAAGTGTGAGCATTGCCTAGGGTCCTTGAGACTTCTTTGAACTCTGACATATTGGGGCTGGTTTTCCAATCTTTTATGAACTCTTTACTGAATATGTGGTTCTGGTGTGAACATTGCCCGGGGTCTATGAGGCTCTTTGGGAACTTTGACACACTGGAAGCCTGGTTTTAATGTGTTGTGGATGAATCATTGCTATGTTCCAAAGCTGTCATGTGGGAAGGCATGGTTCCTAGGTTTATTTGGGCCTATGAAGGCTCCATATAGTGTACGGATACCATTATGTAATTCATTCGGCTATTCTGGTCTGTAGTAACTATGTAATAATAGATTTGGGGATATTTCGTAAAGCTAGGTGGGATTATTCTTATATATTTCGTTAAAATTGGGTAGAAAACCTGCCTATAGGATTTAATTATGCAATTTGAACTGTATGAGCACTATACTATTATTAGAAATCCTGCCTATAGGACTTTCATGGTCGTTTCGATTCTGCATCTTATATTTGCATACTAAAGATCATGCGTATAGGACTTTCGTTCACTTCTGTACATTAGAAATCTTGCTCATAGGGTCCATACATGTTTTCAACAAATGTGCATTAGCAATCATGTCCATAGGATCTGATTGTTTGAATTAGCTGTCTTTCCTGGCAATTTGTTTCATTTCTGCCCATACATAGTTAATAGATATTATACTTATAGGATTTAAATCAATTCAGCGATTAGAAAGCATGCCTATAGGAAAATAAAATCTATCTTATTACGAGCTAAAATTAGTACTACACCCAGAAATCCTGTCTATAGGTCTTTAATTAATAAGCTCGTAGAAATCATGCCTATAGGATTCTGTTAATCGATTCTGAATTCAATCGCTCTTGTTAATCACTTAGGCAACGTATCTATAGGCCTTAATAATGATTTTGGGTCTTGTCGCACCCCCTTTTTCCTCGCGGAGTCCGAGTTTCGACATTCATCAGGAACAACTCATTTCCTTCTGGGATTTGGGAAGTCCTAGGTTTGTTGGCCTATAGGATCACATCTGTACAATACCCGGTAAGCCTTCCTCAACTAGAGGGGTTGCGCGTGGCATTGGCGCACAGGTCATCATATCCTTTACTACCCAAATACCTCCCCCCCTCCATTGGTCATAGCCTAAACTATTCTAGCAACCTTAAGGTGTATCCTATAAGTGCACTACCTGTCCCTTTACTTATATAGTCCCGGAGGTATTTAGGACTTCAAGTTAAGGTGGATTTAGACTCTCATACAGTAATTAAAAGGAGAAAACTCTAGGCGACAAACAATACATGTAGGACTGGACCAAAGATAGAATAATTAAAAGTCTCACATTTTACCTCCACAAATAGAGCAAGTAATTGCACGTCACAAATAACAGATTTCTATTTAAGAAAGGCCTTAGAACATGATATCTAGGTGAGCATGGCAAGCAGAGAATATGCAGTATTGAGTTATGGCAAAGTGTTAAAGACCTATTCAGTTTTCCTACTGAATTTTAGAACCTGTTGAATCTGGGCAGTCACAAATAAGCAAAGCAGTTTCACAGTTTTTATTAGACCCTGATTACCTATAGGCTTGCCTAGGCGTGAATCGGTAATATCCTATACACATGCTGTCTAAATACAATCAGAATTCTGAGAACCATTTTAAAACAGTTTGAGTTTATTAAATCCTATAGACATGCTGATATAGACGCTGAATAACTGATTTTTAGACTTATAGATGCTGGCAGCTAAATGCAGAAACTGGCTTTAGAATCCCATAGGCATGGCATCTAAATACAGTGATTAGTTTTAAAAATAATGCTGAAGACTGATTTAAACAGTGTTAACATGCAGAAACTGATCTTTTTAGTCAAGACTGATTAGTTTTAAAACCCTTATAGGCATGGTATCTAAGTAAACATCACAACAAACTTACAGACATGTTATCCAGAATGCAGGATCGATTTTTGAATCCTATATTGGCATGATGTCTAAGTGGACAAACATTGTAGCAGCTTATAGGCATGGTATCTAGATAGACAAATATTATAGCAACTGATAGGCATGGTATCTAAATAAATAAGATATTGTAACAACATATAGGCATGGTATCTAAATAAATGAGATATTGTAACAACCTGTAGGTTTGGTATCTAGATAAACAAGATATTGTAACAACCTATTGGTATGGTATCTACCCTTTCCCAACGGGATATGTATAAGCAATCCTCCCTTTTACTAATTTCCCCAAAATCTATTTACAAGAAGTTATTATTACAGACCAACATTAATAATAATGAATTACAAAAATGAAATCGCTACAACTATAAGGAGCCTGAATATAGGCCGAAAAGATAAACCTGACAGCCCTGGCCTTCAAAAATGCCACAAAGTGCTATAACCTCATAGTGCATCCAATAGTATCCTGGTGTGTCAAAGTTTCTAAGGGCCTCAGGACCCCGGGCAATGCTCACACCAGGAAACCTTCAAAGTAACCCCTTATAAGCAAGTTTTAGAAAGCCAACGCCAGTGTGTCAAAATTTAGATGAGTCTCAGAGACTCCTAAGCAATGCTTACACTAGAGGGGCAATACCCTAGGTGTTCTAAGAATAGGAGTATTGTTTGAAAATAGGAATAGTTTTAAGAAAATAGTTTAGAAGTAAATAGAGTCATTGCAGCACTCTGAGGCAAAGGTTTCAGCAACCAAACAGCAAACAAAAACATGGTCACAAAGTTTCAAAGCAAAGATTCTCATTGCCCAAATTTAGCTTAGTTCATTAGTTAATGCTAGGTGTCATGTTTAGAACAAACAACTACACAGAGAAGGGAGCAGGGGTTGGGAACATAGGAATCCTAAATCAGGAACACATAAAACAGGGTGAGAAGCATGTTGATTAACACCAAGCAAGTTGGCATATTATAATAGCTAGTTTTATAGAACTTAATAGGACCTAATGGTGCTGATTAGAAGTGATAGACAGCAAACACATAAGTTTAGAAGGACAGATTATATAGCACTGGGTAGGGCATAGTAACAGGAGCAATCATACTGACTTAAAGTAGTAGACAGGAAAGACATAGAACCAATTACAGGAATAGCCAAGCCGATTAAAAGCAGTAAGACCTAAATACATAAGTAATTATGCTAATTGCAGCAATAAATAGGAAAGCATAAGTTTAAATATAGAAGTAAACATGTTAATTGAGATCAACAAACAAGAGAAGGCATGGATTTGGCTACACAGAAATAGTCAGGGCAATGAACAGGAAAACACATAGGCATAGCTTCAATGCGTGTGAAAGGATATTGAGAGGGGAGACATACCAGATAAAGACAGCAAACAAAAGATGAGAATGTGCAGAACTCAATGGTCTAGCCTTGGCTTTCAGCCGGCTAGACAATGTAGTAAATACAAGTAGCAGCAAGATGAGAGCAGAGTATGTGTGTGAGTGAGAGTTTCTTTTTTTGAATTGTGTTCCTCCCCTTAAGGCAAAATGAGAATGTGTATATATATGAGTCGAATAATGTAAGTGAATAAGGCAAGGCAAATTAACATTGCAGAAAAAGGTAAGGAAATAATCAAATAATCAGTCAAGCTTGACAAGGGACAGAAAATCAAGGAATTATTCCCATAAATTACTCGGATTGAGTTTCAAATAAGGCAAGAAGTGGGTTTAACAGCCAATTAGGGTTAGAGACCATAAATCAAGCAATCAATCACACGAATAAGGCAATCATAGGTAATTAGAGACTAATCAAGGGTTAGCCAATCCCATAATAGGCAAGAGATGCTAATTAGGGATATCTGGATTAAGGTAAGTGAGCACAAATCAGTAATAAAACCATAGATAATTTAGTTAATTAGTCAATCATTCAAATAATAACGGATGAAAAATGTTGAAGTTACACAATGAACAACCAAGCAATCGAACTAGAAACATAAACATGCGAGAAAGATTAAACAAAACATAAGGATCTCAGAAAAACATTTTTGCAAAATATAAGCGGAAACCCTAAAATTTTTAGAAATACTTATGGTTGATTAATGGTAGAAAGATCAAGAGAATCTTAAAGAGCAGTCATGGAAACTCGAAACTACTTCAAACACAAAGATTCAAACAACAAATAATGAGAAAACCAAACCCTAATATAACAAGGTACTTAAAAATCGGTTATTCGGCAAAGAAATAAGGAAAAATCATTGACGAACTCAAAATTGCTCTAGATCTACAAGGATCTAAACAGATTCGAGTCCAAATATTAGGTTTTTTTGAAGAAAAAAAAAAGGTAAAAATTATCTAGTCTTGAATAAGAGATTTGAGCCGTAAAACATCGATAGAAAGCACTCACAGACCATAGATAGACTCTTGGAGAGTTCTGAACAAGATCTGGACTAGATCTCTTCGAGATCCTTCCATGAAATAACAAAATCAAGCAACCAAGGGAAGTAGGAGGCCTGTAAGAGTCTCAAATAGCCATAGAAATCCATGGAACGGGTAGGAATCAAAGCTATTAGGGTTGGTTTTGGGTGGGTGCGATTAGGGTTAGAGTTTGGTCTCAAAGAGAATCAGAGAAGAGAGAGTTTCTGGGCGGCGGAAATGAAGAGAATAAAGGGGTTTTGGTGGTCGTTTGGGATTAATTATGGCAAGATTAAACGGGGTTACTGAGTCGGGTAGGTTTAATTGGGTTGGGGTTATTTTAAATTGGGTTTGGGCAGGTTTAATAGGCTAGGTCCGAAAAATAAAAGGGCTATTTGTTAAATACCCATTTTACTAATTAAAATAATTTTAAAAATAGATAATGAAATGATAAAAATGATTTTCAAGACTGAAGGTGATTTTAAATAATTCTTCAATATTTAAAAATATAAAGAGTCAATTTCCGTATGGATAATGTAGTTATGCCTATGTAAGGGCTATATTTGCAAAATATGCGATTATAATCTTAAACATGCAAATATAATTATAAAAAAATGCAATTAAAATGTTTGAACACTCATATGATCATTAATGAAGAATTTATATGATTAAATCACCATAAAAATAATATAAGGAATAGTTTTGAACATTTATGTGATTAAAAATGCAGAAATAAATGGGCTTCGGGCCTTAAAAATTGTAGAAAAATTGTAAAATACTTGTGCATGTGTTGTAAATGCATGTACCATATTTTGAATACATTTATGCAAAATTTAAAATATATATGAGGGAAAAATTGGGTATCAATAGTTGCCCCTCTTAACCCGGGAAGGATGAAAGAGTTTTTCGGTAATGAAATGATGGTCAATTTTGACCGAATGGGTGTTTTGGAAAATATAGACCGGACCCTGGTCTTTGAGCTGCCTACATATTCCTGGTTTTACAGGAATCAGGCCATGTGTTGTTCTGGACCCACGGTTGAATGAAGCCGATGGAGTTATTACAGGAATGGTAGCCAGTTTCAGCAAAGGTTCTTTTGTGAAGGGTAATGTTGGATGGAGTTATGATTATGGGTATGGAGTGTAACGAAGGGATTGTAGGGCAGATATCTGGATATCATAGAGTAGGATGGGTAATTGATGGGAATCGGTTATGAATGGCAAAGTGAAAATGGCATGAGCGGAAACTGGAGCGAAGGTTGCTCCTGTTTGGAAAACGGTTGCCTCCTGGATTACCTGCAAAACTTAAAATACAATGTATGCGAGTATATAAATGATGCAAATTCCCTTCGGACCATGAAAGATTGTCTTTGGACAGTGCAGATGACGTCCTTAGACTATGATGTCCTGGGCCATGAATTGTGAGATAGGAGATTCGCAGGCCATGAAATGATGTTCCCGGGCCATAAAATGGTGCCTCCGAACCATGACTCCTTTGAATAATGATATGCAAATTTGAGAGATCCTCAGGCCATGGCATGGTGTTTTCCGGCTATGAGGATGATGCCTTTAGACAATGACGCCTTTGGACAAGTTGGCAATATTTCAGCCCATGAGATGCAATAATATGATGCTAAAATCAACAAGGCAAGGCTTAGTCTTGTGAGGTTGAGGGCAGAGCTTAGCCCGAAAGAGGAGCAAATAGATAGCGCCGGAGAGACAGTGCTTAGTCTTGGCAAATAAAGGCGATGATTGGCCTTATGCAAATAGGATGAAGAGGATGAAATACCTAAGGAAGTTATCAGAGAAGTTGAGAATTTTGAGAACAAACCTAAGTCCAACCTGGACGAAACCGAGGCAATTAATTTGGGAGATTCTGAAACCATCAAAGAGACTCGCATAAGTATTCACCTATCACCTTCAGAGAAGGAAGAATACACTCATTTCCTGAAAGAATATGAGGATATTTTTTGCATGGTCATATGATGACATGACTGGACTGAGCATATCCATAGTTGCTCATAAGTTTCCTACCAATCCAATGTGTCCGCCGGTGAAGCAGAAACTCAAAAAGTTGAAACTAGACATGAGCCTAAAAATCAAGGAAGAAGTCACTAAGCATATCAAAGCCAAAGTCCTCAGAGTAGTTGAGTACCCAACCTGGTTAGCCAACATCGTACCGGTTCTGAATAAAGATTGGAAAGACAGGGTATGTGTTGATTATCGGGATTTAAACAGAGCAAGTCCCAAGGATGATTTCCCACTGCCAAATATACACATTCTGATCGACAATTGCGCCAAGCATGAGCTCCAATCCTTTATAGATTGCTTCATGGGTTATCATCAGATTTGGATGGATGAAGAAGACGCAGAGAAAGCAACCTTCATTACACCGTGGAGAGTGTACTACTACAAAATGATGTCATTCGGTCTAAAGAATGCTGGGGCCACCTACATGAGAGCCATGACGACCATCTTCCATGATATGAAACTGAACTACACTTGACCTGATTCTCGTTTAAGAGGGGATACGTAGGCAGCCCTGTGGTTTTGGTCACATCTTAATAAAATCTTCATTTCCCCAAAACCAGAAACTAGGGTAGAATTTTGAGGAGGACCCTCATGTGACGACTCAACCGGTTGTCTTTGGAATTTATGCCCCGTTTCCCCATTAACTGCTTCCCCTAAGTTCATTTCTGCTATTCTATTTTGCCAGGACGTTCGGTGTTGAGATTCGGAGTGTTTTGGGACACTTAGTCCCTAAATAAGAGCTTAAGTGTTGAAAAAATGGTCTGTAATCGGAACAGTGTGAAGATGGCCTCGGAATGGAAATCTGATGATTCCGTTAGCTCTGTTAGGTGATTTTGGGGTTGGGAGCGTGTTCGGAATATATTTTGGAAGTCCGTAGCTCATTTAGGCTAGAAATGCCGAAAGTTAGTATTTTGACAAATTCCGGTTGATAGGTTAAATTTTGATCCAAGGGTCGGAACGGAATTCCGGAAGTTGTTGTAGCTTCGTTAGATGATATAGGATATGCGTGCAAAATTTCAAGTCATTCGAACATGTTTTGGTCGGGATTTTGATCGAATGTGTGTTTTGAAGTTTCTAAAAGAACTTAGGCTTGAAGTTGATGTAATTCGATGATTTTAGTGTTAGTCGAGGTGTTTTGATGATTGGAACAAGTTTGCATAATATTTTAGGATACGTTGGTGCTTTTGGTTGAGGTCCAGGGGGGCCTCGGGTGTGTTTCAGGTGAGTTTTGAGCAAGTACGGACACCCCGGAACTTAGAAAAATGGAGGTGGCAGCAGTGGAGACGCGGACCGCGCCCGGGAAGATCTGCAGGCTGCTGGTTCTACTTCGGAAGCTCATATCTTTTGATAAACATGGAATTTTGAGGTGATTCAAAAACGAAAGTTGTAGAGCTTTGAATCTAGTTTTCAGAAACATATTGTAATAGGCATTTGGACATTTGTAGAGAAAGTTCCGGCATAAATAGTGAAGCATGTCACTGCAGTCAAATTGTTGCGCGGCCGCGACCATTTTTCTGCGGTCAGCACTCCCTGGGTGCGGACCGCGGTCATTTTTGTGCGGTCAGCACTGTCGGAATCCGAGGGGTACTCTATAAATACGAGGTTTTGGGTTTTATTTGATATTTTGACCTATAGAGCTCGGATTTTGGCGATTTTTCGAAGGTTTTTCAAGAAATTGGTCGGGGTAAGTGATTCTAACTCAGATTTGGTTAGAATACATGAATATACCATTGAATTCATCATTTAATTAGTGATTTGAGATAGAATTTGGGAAGAAAATTGTGGAATCTTTCAAAAATATAAAATGAAGATTTGAAGGACCAAATGGTGCCGGAATTGGATAAATTTGGTATGGTTAGACTCGTGAGAGTACGAGGTTTTTGAAAATGTAAATTTTATTCGATTCCGAGACGTTGGACTGAGGGGCATTTTGGTCATTTTACCTATTTTCGCGCCTTAGCTTTGATTTTAATAGTGGAACTAGTTACTTGCGATGTTATTTACAATATGTAATTGGTTTGAATAGATTTGGGCCACTCGGAGTCGGATACTCGTGGCAAGGGCATTGTTTCTTAGCGATTTTTATACCGGTTCGAGGTAAGTGGCTTGTCTAACCTTGTGTGGGGGACCTTTCCCCTAAAGATGTGCTATATTTGATAATTGAAATGCCATGTATGTGAGGTGACGAGCGCGTACTTGAGCTAATTGTTGAAAATCCGGTTTTTCCTTAAGTATTTCAATTGAGTTCTTTCCTTGTTTTATGCTACTTGTGAATTTAGCATGTTGCTAGTCTAGAAAGGCATGTTTAGTTGACTTAATTACCTATTTGCTTAAATTGTCTGAATTGCATTACGTGAAGCATGTTGGGCTAGAAGTAAATGTTTACTTGGTACGAAATTAGCGTTTAATTTAATATTCTTGTGTTGCTGCTCTGTGTTTTACTTTGGGACTACGGGTTAGATTCCCGGGAGATTCCCCCTGCACATTTACTTTGGGACTATGGGTTAGAGTCCCGGGAGATCCCCGGCATATATATTGAGGATACCAAGAGATCCTCGGGATACCAAGAGATCCCAGGTTGATATTGAGGATACCAAGAGATCCTCGGGATACCAAGAGATCCCTGGTTGATATTGAGGATACCAAGAGATCCCTAGTACATATTGAGGATACAAAGAGATTCTCGAGATACCAAGAGATCCCTGGCTTATATTGAGGATACCAAGAGATCCTCGGGATACCAAGAGATCCCTAGTACATGACGAGGATACTAAGAGATCCTCGGGATACTTAGAGATCCCCGATTACTTTCCTTATGGTTTGCTTTCATCATTGTTTCCGTTATTGTACTCTTATTATCCTGCATAGATTCTTACTATAGGTTCTCAATTGCACTGCTTATCTTATCCTGACATCTTTATTTTTTTTATAACCTCAGTAGGGGCCCGACCTTCCTCGTCACTACCCAACCGAGGTTAGGCTTGGCACTTACTGAGTACCGCTGTGGTGTACTCATGCTACTCTTCTGCACACTTTTGTTGTGCAGATCCAGGTACATCTGAGCAGGCATACCGCCAGTAGCTGTCAGGGAGCATTATTTGAGACTTGAGGTATACATCTGCTATGTCCGCAGATCTGCAAAGTCTCCTTCTCATTCCATCCCTAGTTGTTAGCTGTTATTTTGATTCCTCTCTTTGTATTAGACAAATTCTGGTGACTAGAGCAGTGTTAGACTTTTTGTAACCTGTGTTTCCCGTGGGATTCTGGGTTTTGGGATGTTACTTTCAGGAGTTGTGTATTCAGTGTATGTGCCAAGCGGCATCGTTATACACTTCCTTTTCTATTTAGTGTTTGTTTACTATTTTTATTTTGAACTGTTAAATTCCGCAATGTGTTAGGCTTACCTAGTCGGGAAGACTGGGTGCCGTCATGACAGGTTCACAATTGGTGAACCAGGGTCGTGACACCTCAAAATTTCGGAGCAAGTCCAGTCGACGCCATCATATGCAAGACGGTCAGAAATTGGTTAAGTAACTGGGCAGAATTTTGAGAAGGATTCTCAAAATTCCGGAGCAAATCCAACAAACTTCGTTACATGCAGAATGACCGAAGGATCACTTACTAAACTGGGGCCAAATTTTGATGAGGACCCTCAAAATTCTAACGCAAAGAAGTCGCAATGTCTCTAAAAGTGTCACAGTCATTAGTTCATCTAATTTACTGGATATTATACACCACCTCGTTTTATAAAATGATTATATTCTATCAATAAGCGTATATTTTCAAATTCTTTATTTCTATGGCCCCCAGGTGTTACCCAGAGTAACTCGAACAGGGTCTCCAAAGCAAAGCAAAACAAAGCATGCATACAAAGGCACGAACCAACCTCCCCGCAAAACTCACGATTTTTCTTTGAATGCAGGGACAAGGAATAACCACAGGCACGTGCGCCTTAAAATCATTACCTTTGTAACAACCGGACCGCCAAGCGCAAATATATCTCCGGCTAAGAAATATTATGCTCCTATTTGCTATTTATCCATATTTTCATAAGGCTAAGCATTTCCTTCTCTTTGCATGAGACTAAGCCCTATCTCAAATCGTGCATGAGGCTAAGCCCTGCCTCCATATTTGCATAAGGCTAAGCATTGCCTTCTCTTTGAATGAGACTAAGCCATGTATCAAATCTTGCATGAGGCTAAGCCCTGCCTCCCTATTTGCATAAGGTTGAGCATTGCCTTCTCTTTGCATGAGACTAAGCCCTGTCTCAAATCCTGCATGAGGCTAAGTCCTGCCTTCATATTTGCATAAGGCTAAGTATTTCCTTCTCTCTGCATGAGACTAAACCCTGTCTCAAATCCTTGCATGAGGCTAAGCCTTGCCTCATAAACCTTGCATGAGGCTAATCCTTGCCTCCCTATTTGCATAAGGCTAATCACTGCCTTCTCATGAGACTAAGCATTGTCTCCCTCTGCATAAGTGTTGCTTTATTCTAAACTTTGCATTATCTTCTTCTCTCAGGGCTAAGTTCTTCCCCCAAACTCTGTACAAGGCTAGCTTTGCCTTGTTATTACCTTTGGTATCATGTCTCTACACTTCATGGACTGATGTATAGCCAACTTATCCAAAGGCGTCATAGTCCGAAAGCATCATCCTCATAGCCTGGAGACACCAAGTCATGGACTGAGGATCTCTCAACACTGCACATCATTATTCAAAGGCGTCATGATTCAGAGGCACCATTCTCATTGCCCGAGAACATCATTTCATGGCCGGCGAATCCCTTATCTCATGATTCATGGCCCGGGACGTCATAGTCTAAGGACGTCATCCTCACTGTCAAAGACAACATTCATGGTCCAAAGGGAACTTGAATCATGTGTAAAATCTATATACTTGCATGCGGTGTGTATTTTAAGTTTTGCATGTAATCTAGGAAGTAATCGTTCTTCAAACAGGAGCAACTTTCGCTCCGGTTTCCGCTCATACCATTTATACCTTGCTGTTATTTCATATGTAACTGATTCCCATCAATTACTCGACTTTACTCTATGATTGTTCAGATACCTGCCCTGTGATACATCCATTACGCATTAGATTCATATTCATAACTCCACATAAACCCATCTGATACTATCCTTCCGTAAAGGAACCCTTTCCAAAACATACGACCATTTCTATAACAATTCCATCGGTTTCATTCACCATTGGGTCTAGAACTACACACGGCCTGATTCCTGTAAAACCAAGGATATGTAGGCAGCTTAGAGACGAGGGTACGGCCCATATTTTTCAAAACACTCCATTCGGTCAAAATCAGTCATCATTTCTTTACCAGATAACTCTTTCATCCTTCGTAGGTTAAGAGGGGCAGTTGTTGATACCCAATTTTTCCCTCATATATTTTTAAATATGCATATATATTTTCAAAATAGTGCACATGCATTTACAAAGATGCACAAGTATTTCTATAATTTTAAAGGCTTTAAATCAATTTATTTTTGCATTTTTATTATACAAATATCTAATAATTATCCCTCATATTATTTTTATGATGATTTAATTATCTAAATTCATCATTTATGCCCAAATAGTTCCTAAATATTTTAATTGTATTTTGTATAATTATATTTACATTTTTAAGGCTAGAATTGCACATTTTGCAATAATAGCCCATATATATGCATAATTAAATTATCTATGCAGAAAATGACTTTTTATATTTTTATAATATTAAGTAACTATTTTAAATTATTTTCATGCTCAAATGACATTTTTATTATTTATAAATTATTTTATTGATTTAATTGGGCATTTAAAATCTAGCCCCTTTCTAATTAATTTCGGACCCAGCCCAATACCCAATTACCCCTACCCAATTAAACCACCTGACCCAGAAACTCCTTAAATCAGGACCGTTGATCTCTAAGATCAACGTTCTACATTACATCCGCCCTTTTTAACTTAACCAAACCCAATCCTAATCCTCATTATCCCGTCTCCGCCGCCCCTAAACGTTCTCATCTCCTCACCCTTCACCTTATCACCATTTCCCCCTTTGATTCCTATTAGAAATGGGATCCTCTCTTGATTCCCTGCCTTATTTGGTTTTACTTCTTTACTTGCTACCCGGTTTTGATGTTACATAAGCTTATTTGCCTCAAATGGCAAGTGTATATCAAGAGACTCGAACCAGGTCTGGTTCAAAATCTCTCATATTTCGATTATTCCCGTCCATGTTCATCCCAAAACCTGTGAGTACGAATATTTTTCGTATCTTTCAGGTAGGGTTTTGGATCTCTGGTTCAAACCAGATTTTGGTTCATTCTGGTTCGCTTTAATGTTATTATTTACCTTGTCACTCGTCGAATCAGTCTATTTTTGGTTGAATCTTTTACTTATCCTAAAACTAGGGTCTAAGATCTTTCCAGATCTAAAATGACTTCTTATTTTTCAGTATATCTATCTCTGTGTTTATAATTTCTTTACTATTTCTGACAAATTTCATTTACCCTAAATTAGGGTTTTGATTTTTAAAAAAAAAATGAAACCAAAGATATTGTTTCATCTCTGTGAATCTATTATAGTTCCTTCATTACTTCTGATTGATTTCACTTACCCTAATTATTTTCATATATATATATATATATATATATATATATATATATATATATATATATATATATATATATATATATCTTTGTATTTCTACCTATTCCTAGGGTTTTGATTATTTAAGTATTCCTCTTAATGTTTCTGTCCATTTGTCCTTAACTCTGGCGTTGATTGCTGACTAATTTTATTTACCCCAAATTAGGGTTTTTGAAATCTTTATTGAAATTTCAGTCTTTCCTTTCTTGTATGGTACTGATATTTTCCTATTTTTGTTCAATTTACTTGTTCTCATTACCCCCTACCTTATTTGATCCGGCATCTTGAATATTTGATTGACTTTGTATAATACTTTCCTTAACCTGAATAGTACTTGCCTGATTTTATGCTATTATGTCCTGTTAATTGATTGAAGCCGACTCTAATTGATTTTGAAGTTATTCTCATGCCTTATTTGTGTAGGACTGATTCATTACCTTATTTGTCTACCTCATTGAGGACTATTTAAATCCCTCTCCCCTTTCCCCTCTGGAACAAGACTCGAACTCTCTGATTCTCACAAAACAAACTTAAGCTCTCTTTGTTCTCTCTCGTGTTCTGATTTCTGTACTGAGTGGTTATTGTTTGGCTGGTTGAAAGCCAAGGCCAAATTGCTCTAGAATTTAACTATTAAAGGTACCTTTACTTGCTTTCTTCTCAGCTGGTATGCCGTAACCTTTGTAATTTCCTTCTCTATGCTTTGCTTGACTAGCCTGTTTCAATTCTCAGCATGATTCTATCCTTCACCTGATTATGTGATTCCATTTAGTGACACTATTAACCTAGGACTAATTAGTTTTGAATAATATGAATCCTCTCATGGGTTAGCCTAAGGTTTAATCTATTTCATGCGTTGTTTTTTTAATCCTCTACTTGTCTTGAACTTTGCACCCGATAAGCATGTAATCAAATATATTTGTTGCTTAACTCATATGTCCTGACTGTTCCATTCAAATGTTTCTGCCTAATGCTTCTGTGACTAAGCCACGACTGCTTCAAATACTAGCATGAGTATTTAGCTTAATCAGATATCATCATATTTGAACTATGTGCTGAACATGAACCTTGTTTGCTTCTTGGTGCAGTTCTGCCTGCAACTCTGTGTTCTGAACTTTCCTTCTTCTGAAATTGAACTATTTTAAAATCTCTCCCTTTTTATTTATGTACTAGTTTTAAAAACTCCTACTCTTATCCATTTAGGTTCTCAACCACCCAAGTGTGAGCACTACCTAGGGTCCTTGGGAATTCTTTGAACTCTGACATATTGGGGTTGGTTTTCCAATCTTTTATGAATTCTTTGCTGAATATGTGGTTCTGGTGTGAGCATTGCCCTGGGTCTCTGAGTCTCTTTGGGAACTTTGACACATTGGAAGCCTAGTTTTAATGTGATGTGGATGAATCATTGCTATGTTCCAAAGTTGTCATGTGGGATGGCATGGTTCCTAGGTTTATTTGGGCCTATGAAGGCTCCATATAGTGTACGGATACCATTATGTAATTCATTCGGCTATTCTGGTCTGTAGTAACTATGTAATAATAGATTTGGGGATATTTCGTAAAGCTAGGTGGGATTATTCTTATATATTTCGTTAAAATTGGGTAGAAATCCTGCCTATAGGATTTAATTATGCAATTTGAACTGTATAAGCACTATACTATTATTAGAAATCCTACCTATAGGACTTTCATGGTCGTTTCGATTCTGCATCTTATATTTGCGTACTAAAGATCATGCGTATAGGACTTTCGTTCACTTCTGTACATTAGAAATCTTGCTCATAGGGTCCATACATGTTTTCAACAAATGTGCATTAGCAATCATGTCCATAGGATCTGATTGTTTGAATTAGCTGTCCTTTCTGGCAATTTGTTTCATTTCTGCCCGTACATAGTTAATAGATATTATACTTATAGGATTTAAATCAATTCAGCGATTAGAAAGCATGCATATAGGAAAAAAAAATCTATCTTATTACGAGCTAAAATTAGTACTACACCCAGAAATCCTGTCTATAGGTCTTTAATTAATAAGCTCGTAGAAATCATGCCTATAGGATTCTGTTAATCGATTCTGAATTCAATCGCTCTTGTTAATCACTTAGGCAACGTATCTATAGGCCTTAATAATGATTTTGGGTCTTGTCGCACCCCCTTTTTCCTCGCAGAGTCCGAATTTCGACATTCATCAGGAACAACTCATTTCCTTCTGGAAATTGGGTATTTGAAGAGTCGCCACCCAACGGATTTAAGGTGTGTTAGGGCATCTAGAGCAAATAACTCATGAAACCGGTTTGCATTATAAGAGACTTGGGTAAGGGCTCGAAATAACCTTGAGGGGAAGGTATTAGGCACCCCTCGCGGTCCACAACGGTGGGTCCCGGCCGAACTCAATTATGTAAATTAGTCATTTAATAAATAGGCAGTCTAAGCAGACGTGTAAGAAAATTTGACAGATAAGCAGTCTAAACATACATATGAGATAAATGAAATTTGACAGATAAGCAGTCTAAACACACATATGTAAATAAGATGAGGGAAGTCCTAGGTTTGTTGACCTATAGGATCACATTTGTACAATACCCGGTAAGCCTTCCTCAACTAAAGGGGTTGCGCATGGCATTGGCGCACAGGTCATCATATCCTTTACTACCCAAATACCCCTCCCCCCTACCTCCATTGGTCATAGCCTAAACTATTCTAGCAACCTTAAGGTGTATCCTATAAGTGCACTACCTGTCCCTTTACTTATATAGTCCCGGAGGTATTTAGGACTTCAAGTTAAGGTGGATTTAGACTCTCATACAGTAATTAAAAGGAGAAAACTCTAGGCGATAAACAATACATGTAGGACTGGACCAAAGATAGAATAATTAAAAGTCTCACATTTTACCTCCACAAATAGAGCAAGTAATTGCACGTCACAAATAACAGATTTCAGATATTTAAGAAAGGCCTTAGAACATGATATCTAGGTGAGCATGGCAAGCAGAGAATAAGCAGTATTGAGTTATGCCAAAATGTTAAAGACCTATTCAGTTTGCCTACTGAATTTTAGAACCTGTTGAATCTGGGCAGTCACAAATAAGCAAAGCAATTTCACAGTTTTTATTAGGCCCTGATTACCTATAGTCTTGCCTAGGCGTGAATCGGTAATATCCTATACACATGCTGTCTAAATACAATCAGAATTATGAGAACCATTTTAAAACAGTTTGAGTTTATTAAATCCTATAGACATGCTGATATAGGCGATGAATAACTGATTTTTAGACTTATAGATGTTGGCAGCTAAATGCAGAAACTAGCTTTAGAATCCCATAGGCATGGCATCTAAATACAGTGATTAGTTTTAAAAATAATGCTGAAGACTGATTTAAACATTGTTAACATGTAGAAACTGATCTTTTTAGTCAAGACTGATTAATTTTAAAACCCTTATAGGCATGGTATCTAAGAAAACATCACAGCAAACTTATAGACATGTTATCCAGAATGCAGGATCGATTTTTGAATCCTATTGGCATGATGTCTAAGTGGACAAACATTGTAGCAGCTTATAGGCATGGTATCTAGATAGACAAATATTATAGCAACTGATAGGCATGGTATCTAAATAAATAAGATATTGTAACAACCTATAGGCATGGTATCTAAATAAATGAGATATTGTAAAGACCTATAGGTTTGGTATCTAGATAAACAAGATATTGTAACAACCTATTGGTATGGTATCTACCCTTTCCCAACGGGATATGTATAAGCAATCCTCCCTTTTACTAATTTCCCCAAAATCTGTTTACAAGAAGTTATTATTACAGACCAACATTAATAATAATGAATTACAAAAATGAAATCGCTACAACTATAAGGAGCCTGAATATAGGCCGAAAAGATAAACCTGACAGCCCTGGCCTTCAAAAATTCCACAAAGTGTTATAACCTCATAGTGCATCCAATAGTATCCTGGTGTGTCAAAGTTTCCAAGGGCCTCAGGGATCCCGGACGATGCTCACACCAGGAAACCTTCAAAGTAACCCCTTGTAAGCAAGTTTTAGAAAGCCAACGCCAGTGTGTCAAAGTTCAGAGGAGCCTCAGGGACTCCTAAGAAATGCTTACACTAGAGGGGCAATACCCTAGGTGTTCTAAGAATAGGAGTAGTGTTTGAAAATAGGAATAGTTTTAAGAAAATAGTTTAGAAGTAAACAGAGTCATTGCAGCACTCTGAGGCAAAGGTTTCAGCAACCAAACAGCAAACAAAAACATGGTCACAAAGTTTCAAAGCAAAGATTCTCATTGCCCAGATTTAGCTTAGTTCATTAGTTAATGCTAGGTGTCATGTTTAGAACAAACAACTACACAGTGAAGGGAGCAGGGGTTGGGAACATAGGAATCCTAAATTAGGAACACATAAATCAGGGTGAGAAGCATGTTGATTAACACCAAGCAAGTTGGCATATTATAACAGCCAGTTTTATAGAACTTAATAGGACCTAATGGTGCTGATTAGAAGTGATAGACAACAAACACATAAGTTTAGAAGGCTAGATTATATAGCACTGGGTAGGGCATAGTAACAGGAGCAATCATACTGACTTAATGTAGTAGACAGGAAAGACATAGAACCAATTACAGGAATAGCCAAGCTGATAAAAAGCAGTAAGACCTAAATACATAAGTAATTATGCTAATTGCAGCAATAAACAGGAAAGCATAAATTTAAATATAGAAGTAAACATGTTAATTGAGATCAACAAACAAGAGAAGGCATGGATTTGGCTACACAGAAATAGTCAGGGCAATGAACAGGAAAACACATAGGCATAGCTTCAATGCGTGTGAAAGGATATTGAGAGGGGAGACATACCAGATAAAGACAGCAAACAAAAGATGAGAATGTGCAGAACTCAATGGTCTAGCCTTGGCTTTCAGCCGGCTAGACAATGTAGTAAATACAAGTAGCAGCAAGATGAGAGCAGAGTATGTGTGTGAGTGAGATTTTCTTTTTTTGAATTGTGTTCCTCCCCTTAAGGCAAAATGAGAATGTGTATATATATGAGTCGAATAATGTAAGTGAATAAGGCAAGGCAAATTAACATTGCAGAAAAAGGTAAGGAAATAATCAAATAATCAGTCAAGCTTGACAAGGGACAGAAAATTAAGGAATTATTCCCATAAATTACTCGGATTGAGTTTCAAATAAGGCAAGAAGTGGGTTTAACAACCAATTAGGGTTAGAGCCCATAAATCAAGCAATCAATCACAAGAATAAGGCAATCATAGGTAATTAGAGACCAATCAAGGGTCAGTCAATCCCATTATAGGCAAGAAATGCTAATTAGGGATATCTGGATTAAGGTAAGTGAGCAGAAATCAGTAATGAAACCATAGATAATTTAGTTAATCAGTCAATCATTCAAATAATAACGGATAAAAAATGTTGAAGTTCCAAGCAATCGAACTAGAAACATAAACATGCGAGAAAGATTAAACAAAACATAAGGATCTCAGAAAAACATTTTTGCAAAATATAAGCGGAAACCCTAAAATTTTTAGAAATACTTATGGTTGATTAATGGTAGGAAGATCAAGAGAATCTTAAAGAACAGTCATGGAAACTCGAAACTACTTCAAACACAAAGATTCAAACAACAAATAATGAGAAAACCAAACCCTAATATAACAAGGTACTTAAAAATCGGTTAATCGGCAAAGAAATAAAGAAACCTTAAGGAAAAATCAGTGACGAACTCAAAATCGCTCTAGATCTACAAGGATCTAGACAGATTCGAGTCCAAATATTAGGTTTTTTTTTAAGAAAAAAGAAAGGGTAAAAATAATCTAGTCTTGAATCAGAGATTTGAGCCGTAAAACATCGATATAAAGCACTCACAGACCATAAACAGACTCTTGGAGAGTTCTGAACAAGATTTGGACTAGATCTCTTCGAGATCCTTCCATGAAATCACAAAATCAAGCGACCAAGGAAAGTAGGAGGCCTGTAGGAGTCTCAAATAGCCATAGAAATCCATGGAACGGGTAGGAATCAAAGCTATTAGGGTTGGTTTTGGGTGGCGTCGATTAGGGTTAGAGTTTGGCCTCAGAGAGAATCAGAGAAGAGAGAGTTTCTGGGCGGAAGAAATGAAGAGAATGAAGGGGTTTTGGTGGTCGTTTGGGATTAATTATGGCAAGTTTAATCGTGGAGCGTTGATCTTTTCAATGGCCACGATTAAACGGGGTTACTGAGTTGGGTAGGTTTAATTGGGTTGGGGTTATTTTAAATTGAGTATGAGGAATTGAAATTGACCTGGTTTAATAGGCTAGGTCCGAAAAATAAAAGGGCTATTTGTTAAATACCCATTTTACTAATTAAAATAATTTTAAAATAGCTAATAAATTGATAAAAATGATTTTCAAGCATGAAGGTGATTTAAAATAAATCTTCAATACTATAAAAATATAAAGAGTCAATTTCTGTATGGATAATGTAGTTATGCCTATGTAGGGGCTATATTTGCAAAATATGCAATTATAATCTTAAACATGCAAATATAATTATAACAAAATGCAATTAAAATATTTGAACACTCATATGATCATTAATGATGAATTTATATGATTAAATCACCATAAAAATAATATAAGGAATAGTTTTGAACATTTATGTGATTAAAAATGCAGAAATAAAGGGGCTTAGGGCCTTAAAAATTGTAGAAAAATTGTAAAACACTTGTTCATATTTGTAAATGCATGTACCATATTTTGAATACATTTATGCAAAATTTAAAATATATATGAGGGAAAAATTGGGTATCAATAGCTGCCCCTCTTAACCCGGGAAGGATGAAAGAGTTTTCCGATAAAGAAATGATGGCCAATTTTGACCGAATGGGTGTTTTGGAAAATATAGGTTGGACCCTAGTCTTTGAGCTGCCTACATATCCTTGGTTTTACAAGAATCAGGCCATGTGTTGTTCTGGACCCATGGGTGAATGAAGCCGATGGAGTTATTACAGGAATGGTAGCCAGTTTCAGCAAAGGTTCTTTTGTGAAGGATAATGTTGGATGGAATTATGATTATGGGTCTGGAGTGTAACGAAGGGATTGTAGGGCAGATATCCGGATATCATAGAGTAGTATGGGCAATTGATGGGAATCGGTTATGAATGGCAAAGTGAAAATGGCATGAGCGGAAACTGGAGCGAAGGTTGCTCCTGTTTGGAAAACGGTTGCCTCCTGGATTACCTGCAAAACTTAAAATACAATGTATGCGAGTATATAAATGATGCAAATTCCCTTCGGACCATGAAAGATTGTCTTTGGACAGTGCAGATGACGTCATTAGACTATGATGTCCTGGGCCATGAATTGTGAGATAGGAGATTCGCAGGACATGAAATGATGTTCTCTGGCCATAAAATCCTAAGGGGTAGTTCCCCCACACAAAGTTATGCAAGATACTGTGACGACCCGACCGATCGTCTTAAGAATTAATGCCCCGATCCCCTATTAACTGCTTTCCCCATGTTTGTTTCTGCTAATGTGAGTTGTCGGGAGGAAATATTTGGAGTTTTGGTACACTTAATACCTAAATGAGAGCTTATGTTTTGGAAATTTGACCGTAGTTGGAAACAGTGTAAAGAGGGCCTCGAAATGGAATTTCGATGGTTCTGTTAGTTCCGTTCGGTGATTTCGGGTTTAGGAGCATGTTCGGATTGTGTTTTGGAGGTCCATAGCTAATTTAGGCTTAAAATGCCAAAAGTTAAATTTCTGAAATTTCCGGTTCGATAGTAATGAGGGTCAAAATAGAATTCCGGAAGTTGGAGTAGCTCCGTAGTGTTGAATGTGACGTGTGTGCAAAAATTCAGGTCATTCGGATGAGGGTTGATAGAATTTTTGATCGAAAGTGTATTTGTGAGTTTTTCAAGTTCTTAGGCTTGAATCCGATGCTAATTGGTTGATTCGATGTTGTTTGAGGTGTTTTGGAGATTGGTATAAGTTTGGATAGTGGTATATGACTTGTTCGTGCTTTTGGTTGAGGTATCGGGGGCCTTGAGATGATTTTGGGTGGTTAATGGGAAGTTGGAAATTTGGAGTTGTAGTTGAAGCTCTTTGGGCTGCTGTAATAATCGCATCTGCGGTTGAGAGGCCCCAAATGCGACTCCTGCAGATGCGGAATTTAGCCGCAGAAACAGCCAGATGAGGAAAGGCAAGGAGCTGCAGGTGCGGATGAGTTCACGCACCTGCGTGACCGCAAATGCGGTAACCAGGTCGCAGGTGCGGACTTGGAGAATTAATGAGTTTTTGCAGGTGTGGTCGTTCTTCCGCAGAAGTGGGACTGCAGGTGCAGTCCCTTGACCGCAGAAGCGAAATTGCTGGGCAGAAAATAGGAACTTCGAGGGTTTAGTTTCAAAAGTTTGGAAAATTAATTTGGAGCTCGGGAGAGGGTGATTTTGGGAGGAATTGAAGAGGAAATCAGTGGGTAACAATTACTTCACCCTTTCTAGTCGTACTCCATTAATCTATTATTAGTTTTGTCATTTAATTTCGGATTGGAAGAGAAAATTGGGGAAAAATTGGAAGAAAATTCTTAGACGTAGAATTTGAATTTTGATTGGGAAATTGACCTTGGATTTGGATAATTTTGGTATGTATCAACTCGTGAGAGGCTGAGGATTCTAAAAATATAAATTTTACCTGATTCCGAGACGTGGGCCCGAGGGGCGTTTTGGTCATTTTACCTAATTTCGCATATTAGCTTAGAATTTATTTGTAGAATCAATTACTTTAAGTGTCGTTTGCATTATGCAATTAAATTGAATAGATTTGGGCTATTTGGAGTCGAGTACTCGTGGCAAAGACGTGGTTTCGGGTTGACTTTGAGCCGGTTCGAGGTAAGTGGCTTGCCTAACCTTGTGTGGGGGACATTCCCCTTAAGATTTGGTATTATTGGTAATTGAAATGCCTTGTACGTGAGGTGACGAGTGCGTACTTGTGCTAATTGTTGAAAATCCGGTTTTCATTAAGTAATTACTAGTATGTTTCTTTTCATGTTGTTAGCTTAGGAAAGCATGTCTAAGTGAATTAATTGCTTTATTTGCTCAAACTGCCTTACCTGAATTCTGTGCAGCATGCTAGGCTAGATTTACCTGTTTGCCTTAATATGAAATTGACATTTGCTGAATATTTTTCATGTTGCTGCTGTATATTTACATTTGGGACTACGGATGTGGGATTCTGATAGCTCCCCCTGCATAGTTTTATGGAACTACGGGATTGCACCCGGTAGATTCCCCGAGTACTGGGTATTTATATTTGGGACTACGTATCGGGATTCCGGTAGATCCCTGCGCACTATTAGTTGGACTATAGGACAGTATCCCGGGATATCTACTGGATATTTATATTTGGGACTACAGGACGGTATCCTGGGAGATCCCCAGTTGTTATCTTTGTGCTGAGTTGTATCTCTTTTTGTGTTTACTTTGCCTCTGTAGTAGTTGTTGCTGTCCTTTATATCCTTTGTTACTTTTACTGTTGTACTTATTTATTCTATTCTGTTCTACACTGTTGAACCTTATATTTTATTTAACCTTAGTAGGGCCCTGACCTTCCTCGTCACTGCCCGACCGAGGTTAGGCTTGGCACTTACTGAGTACAGCTGTGGTGTACACATGCCCTTGCTGCGCATGTTTTTCATGTGCAGATCTAGGTACCTCCACTCAGACTTATCACGCTTGAGACGAGGTACTTGTAGAGACTCCGAGGTATATCTGCCGTGTCCGCAGACCGAAGAGTCCCTTTCTACTCTCCTTTCTGTATTATCTCTTCTGTACTTTCGTTTCTTTGTTAGATATTCTGGAGTTAGATGCTTGTAGACATTCAAAGGCTTGTGATCATGAGATTTCGGGTTTTGAGAAATGTTATTAGCTTCGAGAGTTGTTATTGTGTATGACGGGTGGCATTTTAAACAATGTTTTATTTCGTTATTTCGGTTTTCAAATTATCTCTTCCGGAATTATTGTTTATATTTCGCATTGTTAGGCTTACCTAGTTGTAGAGACTAGGTTCCGTCACGATGGTTCACGGAGGGCGAACAGGGGTTGTGACAAGTTGGTATCAGAGTTCTAGGTTTATAGGAGTCATGAATCACAAGCAGGTTTATTAGAGTCTCGCAGATCGGTACAGAGACGTCTGTACTTATCTGCGAGAGGCTATGTAATTGTTAGGAAAATTCTACTTCATTTGATTTCCTTGTCGTGCGAGGTTTTGACATCACAATTCTAAACTTCTGTCTTCTATTCTTTCACAGATGGTGAGAACACGTGCTACCAGAGATGATCAGGCACCCGCGCCCCTTACTGCAACCGTCAGAGGTCGGGGTCGGGGTAGAGGCCGAGGACGTGCACGTGGTAAAGCCAGAGCACCCGCATGAGCTACCGCTGAGGCACCACCTGTAGTTCCAGCCGGAGTCCAGGCACCTGATACGCCTACTGCTATTACTACTCCAGCTCTTCAGGAGACTCTTGCATAGTTCATGAGCATGTACACCACTCTGGCTTAGGTAGGGTTGCTTCCCCTTGCTGCAGCCACATCTCAGGCTGGGGGAGGAGCACAGACCCCTGCCGCCGGCACTCCTGAGCAGCGAGTGCATGTTGATCAGGTCCCAGAGATTATTCCTATACCGCCCGTAGTCCCAGATCTTCCCGAGGATAGGGCAGTGGCTTCAGAGGATGAGCAGCGGAGACTTGAGAGGTTCAAGAAGTATGATCCTCCTGTATTCATTGGGTTAGCATCAGATGATGCCTTGGGATTTCTGGAGGAGTGCTACCGTATTCTCCGTACCATGGGTATATCAGGATTGAGCGGGGTTTCCTTCACTACTTTCCAGCTTTGAGGAGCTGCCTATGAGTGGTGGTGCACCTATGAGTTAGATAGTCCGGATGAGGCAGCTTCCCTGACTTGGACTTAGTTTTCAGATATGTTCCTCAGAGAGTATGTTCCTTAGAGCCTCAGAGACGCATGACACACTAAGTTTGAGCATTTGTGCCTGGGTACTATGACTATCTCGGAGTATACTATCCATTTTACCAGCTTGGCTAGACATGCACCAGCCTTGGTTTCTATTGTTTGTGAGAGGGTTTGCCGGTTCATTGAGGGGCTTATTCCCAGCATCAGGTCTAGCATGGCTCGCGAGTTGGAGATGGATATTCATTATCAGTAGGTGGTGAGCATTGCTAGGAGGATTGAGGGTATGCATGCTAGGGATAGAGAGGAGATGGAGGCCAAGAGGTCTCGAGAGTCGGGCCACTATTCTGGTGCCCGTGCACTAGCTACAGGTCTTCATGGTAGGGGTTATATGGGTCACCCCGTTCATTCAGCCCTTCTAGCAGCCAGTGGTATTCCAGCTCCTCCTAGGCCTTAGGAGCCTTATTATGCACCTCCAGTATCTAGTGCGCCTCCTGTGCGAGGTGCTTTCAGTGGTCAGTCTAGCAGACCTGGCCCGAGCCAGTCACAGCCGCCATGTCCTCCCAGAGCTTCTTTTGAGTGTGGTGACACACGCCATATGGTGAGGGATTGCCCCAGACATAGGAGGGATGAACCTCGATAGACTTCTCAGCCACAACGTGCCCCGCAGATTTCTCAGGCTATGGTTACAGCTCCAGTTGCTACCCCACCTGCTCAGCCAGCTAGGGGTGGAGATCGCGGAGGTAGAGGTCGCCCTAGAGGGGGAGGCCAAGCCAAATACTATGCCCTTCCTGCCCGTACTGAGGCTGTTGCCTCCTATTCTATCATCACATGTATTGTCCTGGTTTGTCATAGAGATGCAACAGTTCTATTCGATCCAGGCTCCACTTATTCTTATGTGTCTTCTTATTTTGCTCCGCATTTGGGTGTACCTCGGGATTCTTTGAGTTCCCCTATTTATGTTTCTACTCCTGTGGGAGATTCTCTTGTTGTGGACCGCATTTATTGGTCGTGTTTGGTTGCTCTTAGTGGTTTTGAGACCAGAGCTGATTTATTGTTACTCAGCATGGTAGATTTTGATATTATCTTAGGCATGGACTGGTTGTCGCCTCATTATGCTATTCTTGATTGTCACGCCAAAACCGTGATGCTGGCTATGCCAAGTGTACCGTGTGTTGAGTGGAGGGGTATTTTAGATCACACTCCCAGCAGAGTTATTTCTTTCCTTAAGTCTTCGCGAATGGTTGAGAAGGGGTGTGACGTGTATCTAGCTTATGTGAGAGATGTCAGTATTATACCCCTACAGTTGATTCAGTCCCAGTAATACGAGATTTTCCTGATGTGTTTCCAGCTAATCTTTCGGGCATGCCGCCCGATAGAGATATTGATTTTGGCATTGATCTGTTGCCGGGCACTCAGCCCATTTCTATTCCTCCGTATCGTATGGCTCCTCCTAAGTTGGAGGGGTTGAAGGACCAATTACAGGAATTGCTTGATAAGGGTTTTATTCAGCCCACTGTATCACCTTGGGGTGCTCCTGTCTTGTTTGTGAAGAAAAAGGATGGTTCTATACTTATGTGTATTGATTATCGCTAGTTGAACAAAGTTACAGTGAAGAATCGTTATCCTTTGCCTCGTATTGATGATCTGTTTGACCAGCTTCAAGGCGCACGAGTGTTTTCTAAGATTGATTTGCATTCAGGTTACCATCAGTTGAAGATTCGGGAGCCAGATATCACGAAAATTGCTTTCAGGACTCAGTACGTTCATTACGAGTTCGTTGTTATGTCATTTGGACTGACCAAATGCCCAACAACCTTTATGCATTTGATGCACAGTGTGTTTCAGCCGTATCTTGACTCATTCGTCATTGTCTTTATTGATGATATTCTAGTGTATTCCTAGAGTCGGGAAGATCATGAGCAACACCTGAGGACAGTACTTCTGACCTTTAAAGAAAAGAATTTATATGCTAAGTTCTTGAAATGTGAATTTTGGTTGGATCCGTAGCATTCTTAGGCCATGTGGTATCGAATGAGGGTATTCAGGTGGATCCGAAGAAAGTAGAGGCAGTGCAGAGTTGGCCCAGACCATCCTTAGCTACAGAGATCCGCTGTTTTCTTGGCTTGGCAGGTTACTACCGTCGTTTTGTTGAGGGGTTTTCATCGATTGTAGCCCCTATGACCTGGCTGACCCAGAAGGATGCTCCGTTTCAGTGGACGGAAGAGTGTGAGGCGAGCTTTCAGAAGCTCAAGACAGCTTTGACTACAGCCATAATTTTGATATTACCTACAGGTTCGGGGTCTTATACGGTCTATTGTGATGCCTCAAGGATTGGACTTGGAGCGGTGTTGATGCAGGACAATAGGGTAATTGCCTACACGTCTAGACAATTTAAGGTATATGAGAAGAATTACCATGTCCATGATCTAAAGTTAGTTGCCATTGTTCACGCCCTGAAGATCTAGCGTCATTATTTGTATGGTGTGCCTTGTGAGATTTATACTGACCATCGGAGCTTGCAGTACATGTTCAAACAAAAGGATCTTAATTTGCGCCAAAGGAGGTAGTTAGAGTTGTTGAAAGACTATGACATCACTATTTGTATCACCCGGTCAAGGGCAATGTGGTGTTCGATGCCTTGAGTCGCCAGACAAAGAGTTTGGGGAGTTTGGCTTATTTACCAATATCGGAGAGGCCTATAGAGATGGATGTTCAGGCCTTAGCCAGCCAGTTTGTGAGATTGGATCTTTCGGAGCCCAGTCGGGTTCTAGCTTGCGTGGTTTCTTGGTCTTACTTATTGGATCGTATCAGGGTGTGTCAGTATGGTGGCCCTCATTTGCTTGTCCTCAAGGACAAGGTTCAGCATGGTGATGCCATAGATATGACTATTGGTGATGACGGAGTATTAAGGATGCAAGGTCAGATTTGTGTACCCAATGTTGATGGGCTTCGGGAGTTGATTCTAGAGGAGGCCCATAGTTTGCGATATTCCATTCATCCGAGTGCTACGAAGATGTATCAGGATTTGAGACAACACTATTGGTGGAGGCAGATGAAGAAAGATATAGTTGGATTTGTAGCTCGGTGCCTCAACTGTCAGTAGGTGAAGTATGAGTACCAGAGACCGGGTGGGTTGCTTCAGTAGATAGAGATTCCGGAGTGGAAGTGGGAGCAGATCACCATGGACTTTGTAGTTGGGCTCCCACGGACTTTAAGAAGGTTCGATGCTATTTGGGTGATTGTGGATTGGCTGACCAAGTATGCGCACTTCATTCCTGTGTGTACTACTTATTCTTTGGAGCAGTTGGCGGAGATTTATACCGGGAGATTGTTCGTCTGCATGGTATCCCGGTTTCCATCATTTGAGATAGGGGTACTCAGTTCACATCACGGTTCTGGAGGGCCATTCATCATGAGTTGGGTACTCGGGTAGAGTTGAGTACAACATTTCTCCCTCAGACGGATGGACAGTCCGAGCGCTCTATTTAGATTCCTCAAGATATGCTCCGTGCATGTGTGATTGAGTTTGGAGGGTCTTGGGATCAGTTCTTGCATTGGCGGAGTTTGCCTACAACAACATCTATCAGTCCAGTATTCAGATGGCACCATATGAGGCTTTATATGGTAGGCGGTATAGATCCCCTGTGGGTTGGTTTGAGTCGGTAAGGCTAGATTATTGGGCACAGGCTTGGTTCAGGATGCTTTGGAGAAGGTTAAGGTGATTCAGGATAGACTCCGTTCAGACCAGTCCAGATAGAAGTGTTACGCGGACCAAAAGGTTCGTGATGTTTCCTATATGGGTAGAGAGCGGGTTCTGCTTTGGGTTTCACCTATGAAGGGCGTTATGAGATTTGGGAAGAAGGGGAAGTTGAGTCTGAGGTTTATTGGCCCTTTTAAGATATCGAGGTGTGTTGGGGAGGTTGCTTATGAGCTTGCCTTACCTCACAACTTGGCAGGAGTTCATCCGCTATTTCATGTTTCGATGCTTCGGAGGTATCACGGTGATCCGTCGCATGTGTTGGATTTCATTTCAGTCCAGTTGGACAAGAATCTATCTTATGTTGAGGAGCCAGTGGCGATATTGGATAGCCAAGTTAAAAAGCTGAGGTCAAAGAATATTGCATCAGTGAAGGTTTAGTGGCGGGGTCAGCTAGTCGAAGAGGCGGCATAGGAGACCGAGCAGGATATGTGCATCCGTTACCCTCATCTTTTCACTACTTTAGGTATGTCTCTATTCTCGTTTGAGGACGAACGGATGTTTAAGTGTAGGAGGATGTGACGACCCGGCCGGTCGTCTTAAGAATTAACTCCCCGATCCCCTATTAACTGCTTTCCCCGTGTTTGTTTCTGCTATTGTGAGTTGCCAGGAGGAAATATTTGGAGTTTCGGAGAGTTTTGAGACACTTAGTCCCTAAATGAGAGCATAAGTTTTGGAAATTTGACCATAGTCAAAACAGTGCGAAGACGGCCTTGGAATGGAATTCCGATGGTTCTGTTAGCTCCGTTAGGTGATTTCAGATTGGAGGAGAAAATTGGGGAACAATTGGAAGAAAGTTCTTAGACCTAGAATTTGAATTTTGATTGGGAAATTGACCTTGGATTTGGATAATTTTGGTATGCATGAACTCGTGAGAGGATGAAGATTCTGAAAATATAAATTTTACCCAATTCCGAGACATGGGTCTGAGGGGCATTTTGGTCATTTTACCTAATTTCGCGTATTAGCTTAGAATTTATTTGTAGAATCAATTACTTGAAGTGTTGTTTACATTATGCAATTGAATTGAATAGATTTGGGCCATATGGAGTCGAGTACTCCTGGCAAAGACGTGGTTTCGAGTTGACTTTGAGTCGGTTCGAGGTAAATGGCTTGCCTAACCTTGTGTGGGGGACATTTTCCTTAAGATTTGGTATTATTGGTATTTGAAATGCCTTGTACGTGAGGTGACGAGTGCGTACTTGTGCTAATTGTTAAAAATCCGGTTTTTATTACGTAATTACTAGTATGTTTATTTTCCTGTTTATACTACTTGCAATTTAAGATTGTTGTTAGCTTAGGGAAGCATGTCTAAGTGAATTAATTGCATTATTTGCTCAAACTGCCTTACCTGAATTCTGTGCAGCATGCTAGGCTAGAATTACCTGTTTGCCTTAATATAAAATTGACATTTGCTGAATATTATTCATGTTGTTGTTGTGTATTTACATTTGGGACTACAGATGTGGGATTCCGGTAGATCTCCCTTGTCTGTTTATTTGGGACTACAGATGTAGGATTCCGATAGCTCCCCCTGCACAGTTTTATGGAACTCGGGACTGCACCCGGTAGATTCCCCCATTACTGGGTATTTACATTTAGGACTATGGATCGGGATTCCGGTAAATCACCGTGCACTATGAGTTGGACTGGAGATCTACTGAATATTTATATTTGAGACTACAGGACAGTATCCTGGGAGATCCCTGGTTGTTATCTTTGTGTTGAGTTGTATCTCTTTTTGTGTTTACTTTGCCTCTATAGCAGTTGTTGTTGTCCTTTATATCCTGTGTTACTTTTACTGTTGTACTTATTTATACTGTTCTATTCTACACTGTTGAACCTTATATTTTATTTAACCTCAGTAGGGCCCTGACCTTCCTTGTCACTACCCGACCGAGGTTAGGCTTGGCACTTACTGAGTACCATTGTGGTGTACTCATGCCCTTTCTGCGCACATTTTTTCATGTGCAGATCTGGGTACCTCTACTCAGACTTATCACGCTTGAGACGAGGCGCTTGTAGAGACTCCGAGGTATATCTGCCGTGTCTGCCAACCGAAGAGTCCCTTTCTACTCTCCCTTCTGTATTAGCCCTTCTGTACTTTCGTTTCTTTGTTAGATATTCTGGAGTTAGATGCTTGTAGACATTCAAAGGCTTGTGATCATGAGATTCCGGGTGTTGGGAAATGTTATTAGCTTCGAGAGTTGTTATTGTGTATGCCGGGTGGCATTTTAAACACTGTTTTATTTCGTTATTTTGGTTTTTAAATTATCTCTTCCGCAATTGTTGTTTATATTCCGCATTGTTAGGTTTACCTAGTCGTAGAGACTAGGTGCCGTCACGATGGTTCACGGAGGGCGAGCCGGGGTTGTGACAGATACTTACTTCAATTAGGCCAATTCATCATTCAAAAATAGATTTTCCTTTAAAATTCACCTCCGTTTAGCTCAAATCTAGCCGAAAATGACTTACTATAAACAAACAATGCAAGAGAAACCAATTTCAATTAATAAAGTTAAGATCTTTAACTAAAATACAAAAAGTCAATGCAAAGAGTCAACTTCCAGCCCCCACTCCAGAACTCGACAAAACTCATAAATTCCGAATACTCATTCCGATACGCCAACCGTACCAAAATCATCCAATTCCGACCTCAAGTGGGCCTTCAAATCATCAATTTGTGTTTTAGAAAAGTTTTTACTAAAATTCTCCAATTTCTTCAATTCAAATCATTAATCAAACATCAAAATCGTGGTTGGAATCATAAAGTAAAATTAAATCTGAGTAAAAAATATTTACTCCAATCCAAATGGTAAAAATCCACTCCAAAATTACCCAAAACCGAGCTCCAAAACCTTGCGAGGAAAAATAACTATATTCCAAAACAAGTAAAAATGCAGCAGCTATCCAAGACCAAATCAGATCCTAGATGATCCAAAACTTATGTTTAATAAGTCCAACACGATCCTTGCAAGATTGCACCCAAGATACGCTATTGAATCACCCGGTATTGCTTTAAAATGAGGGAGATATGATGTTTTGAAGTTTAAAGGAAGTCTGAAAATTTCAGAGACATAAATGACATATTAGTAATTATTTACTCCAGAAAAAAGATAAAAAATCAGCAATAAGAAAATCTTTATTTTGGCATCCAATCTTCATTCGGAACCTCCCGGACACAAAACATATATGCATTTCAATCATAAGACACGCTATGAACCTGCCCGCGAACTCAAAACACCGAAAAGAGGTCATATTGACCCGATCTTGACCATGGTCAAACTTCAAATCCTTAACTTAACTAGTTTCTCAACGAATGATCTAAAACATACCCAATCCCCACGGGACCCCATCCAATCATACCAACAAGTACCAAAATATTTTCTAAACTTATCCAATGTCTCAAACACCCATGGGAACATCACAACAAAGAATCGAGGCTCAAACCGAATAAAGTTATTAAATCTTCATTCTTTCAAAAGAGTGTCTGTATCACACTTAAACACTTCAGATTACTTTCAAACTTTGTACACAAGTTCAATTAAACTATATAGACCTATCCAAAGTCTCGGAACACCAATTGGAGTCCAATGACATCAAGGTCAATTCTTGGTCAAACTTATGAACTCTTAAGTTCTTGAAATCGTGCATTTTTGACAAATAGTGTCGCATTCTTATAAGAACCTATCGGAACAATCAAAACCTGATTTCGAGTCTGTTTACCCAAAAGTCAAACCATGGTCAAGCTTAAGATATTTTTAAACCTCCAAATTACCAAGTTTTAGTAAAACAAGCCAATTCAACCTAGGGACCTCCAAATTTGATTATGGGCATACACTGAAGTCCAAAATCACCCTCCGGACCTAACGGAGCCCTCAAAACTCTGATCCAAAATCAAATGCACCAAAGTCAAACTTGGTCAGCTCATTAAACTTAAAGCTTTTAAAATGAGAATCAATCTTCCCAATCAATTCCGAACCACTAGAAAACTGAAACCAACGATACACATAAGTTGTAACACCATGTGAAGCTACTCAAAGTCTCAAACCACTGAATGGAATGTTAAAGCTCAAAACGACCGGTTGGGTTGTTATAGAACCACATCTAAATTTTGAGCTGACTAATGACGTTATTTTTCCAAACATACTTTAATCAAATCCAATAGCACTCATCCCAGGTCCAATAACCTCATCTCATACAGTAGCTACTCGACCGACACACCACAACAACACTACCTCAAGCCACATATCGTGCAATCCATGCACCAAACAAGAAACAACTCAAATGTACCCAACAATGGAAAAAGAATCAAATTAGAGAACTGCCCGCAATCTCAAGAGATGCCACAACAAGGAACAAAGCTATGAACCCATCTCACAAAGGAGAAACAAAACACACGAAATAGCACAAAGATCATATCCCAACATAACTCCGCTGCGATTTATGGCCCAATCTAAACACTAGTCCACATGGAATACGTCGAGCCATGATGATCACAATCAACAACCATATGCATATCAACAACAAACACGCGAAGTGCAGTACTATGACCATAGAGAAACAGATATCACAATATACCCTAAGCAGGAAGACCATAATCAAGGTGCAATCTATCTATTCAACACCCCAAGAGCCACCTCCCTCGAATTTCGACACAAAGCCCAAACAGAACCTCATCATATGTGTAAATAGTCAACAGTCTCACGACCCATCGTAGTATAGAAGAGCAATACATGGAATATATTATAACACTAATAAGGTCAACTCTAGCCAATGACACACCCCTCAATAATAAGTGTGCTAAGTAAATAAATCTGATCCGATGTAGAATACACATTCTCATTAGGCCTACCAGTGGCCTCTAAATTGATTCCGCTCCTCCTAAAATAGGTAGATAACCTCTGAAAAGTCCACCATAACCTATTCATAACACATACAATCAGCCTTCAATCTCTTAACATACCTTCACCATCGACAACAAAGGAACAATCTGGATCTAAGAATCCTCCTAGTCTTCAAATCCATAGAATATAAGAATCTCCATGTCCGATCCCAACTCCACCACTCAAATGACTGACACATCACTCATACAAAATCATATCACGAGTCGTGCCACATAGCAAAATCTGAACATCAACAATCAATCAACAAAGCGATTACCGTAATACTTGTTAAGCATCCGCAAGTCAAAACACAGTACACCTTCTAAAATGTGCACCATTTTCAGGTGATACCAGATAATGCTAGCATTCTTCTAAACATCTGAAACCATCCAATGGTGTATAAAACTCATGACCTTCTCTCCACATGAAAACCTCAATCCCACACGTCGCACCGCATCTATCATTCTATCATATAAAAACACGAGAATTCAATTATCAACTTGAATTACAAACAGGATACACCCCTGTCCACCGGGAACCCTCCTCTTGCCCCATCTAGAAGAAAATCATTACACACAACAAACTCCCATGCTTGTAAAATACATCAACCCAAGCCGTGGTCTAAATCGTCGAGCTTTCTTCGAAACTCTTTAGCACAACCAAGCCCTCCGAACTAAATCCCTCTAACTTAACCAAGTCACACAGTTCTCCAAGCCTAAGAGTATTACCACAAAACACCTGTAGAGTTTCACCACCAAAGGAACTGATCACTTCTATTATTATGTTTATCTAAACCACTACCAAGTTGACCTATTTCTTCGAAACTCTCTTGACTTGCCTTTAAGCTAACATTTCTCCTTGCCAGTACACTACAATCCTTAACCCAAAGCTGACCTCATGAGATCCTAGCATGAAACCACATCGTCTCAAGACCCAAAAGCCACTGTATTTCCTCTTAAGCACCCGATAGTACCACAACCGAGATACCTACTCTGAAGATACCTTCTGTAAATTTGAAGTTGTTTCTTTAACCTCTCTGATAATAGAAATGTGGAATCACTAATGATACAGAAATACAGTAAGTATCAACACCATCTAATGGAATTCTCAGAACTTAGCCATATAAAATTACAAGAAACCCTTAAATACCACATATGAATCTTGCACTCATTAGAACCTTCTCGAGAGTCATCCACTCTGCTCCTATCTCCAATGCATCACCAAATCGAGCCGAACTACTTATGATCCATTTTAACACAAACACCTAAATAAGTAACCTAACTTTTCAATAATAGAATGAATCTCTTCTCCTAGCACACTACATCTACCATGAATAAACAATCTGAATCATTCCTAGATTTCCATCTATCCATAAAGTGTAATACATTATGAATTCAGAAATTTTCCTTGCCTAAGTCATCCTCAAAATCAACCTCGAAATCAACCTCTTCAAGTCATAACAGATCCTCAAGTATGCCTCAATCCAAAACTAATATCATACATGAGCATACAAACTAATCGTCCATAATAGACTCCCCCACTTGGCTCAAAGTCATAGAATATAATATCTGATAACCCACATTACCCTCACACCATATTTTCCATAATCCCACAATGTAATTCAACTAAATCCATCATACACTAACGTAGAAATTAGCACCAGCCATAGAATACATCAAATCTTCCACTAAACGCATATCCATCCTCGTGACAGTTGTGCGAACTTCCTCAAGCGATTCAAACTCGAGTTATATCACATAAACATCCCACTGATGGAAAGAAAAATCTTTTGAAAATCATTCCCATGATTACACATCCGTAGACCTCTCCATAGGAGATAACCCACTTGCTTAGCCTCAAAGTGGCATCTCTCGATAAACCTATCATTGTCACAACCACCATGAAATCACTAAATCATACGGAGCCCAAACTCATCAATAAGACATAAGAAACTACTTCATTCTATAGATGAGTGACTGAAAGATCCCACAACACACTCATAACTCGAGACTGCCCCACACATCAAGACAAAAATCAAACACATATAGTACTTTCACATCTAAAGTAAAATTCTTCTTGTCACATCTAAACCATATAATCATATTCCATAGTCACATAATATTCACCATATAGCTATCGAACTACTCATTGAGCCATCAATCCCGCTCCTAGGGACACTATCAGACATATGAGTCCAAAAGCACATACTCATACAACTAAAACCACCAAGCCCAGGCTTCAATCTAAACCTGACCTCAAGTCCTTGTGACTGGACTATCTCCTCAACAAAGAGAACACATATCGCACCTCATCCATGCCATCACAAGCCATCGATGCATAGCTGATATCGAGTGCTCACATAACATACTAGTGGATGGAAGGGAATCAAAGAGATATGTTTCAAGCTGAATCAATGTCGCACGATAAGGAAGGAAAGATGTAAGGTTTCCTAGATGCCCTATAGCCTTTCGAAAATAGGTATGGATGTAATGATACAAATCTTTAAGACTCTACTAGATACTTGCTCATGACTCGTAGAACCTATGAACCTAGTGCTCCAATACCAACTTGTCACAACCCAAAATCCACCTAGTCATGATGCCACCTAACCTAAGCTAATAGGTAATCCATTAACAGTCAAAACAACTCAAATGAAAACAATAAAAATCAATAGCTGAAATAACTGAGTTGCGATACAATAACCCCAGAATTAGTAGTACAAGTCATGAGCCACTAAGACTTAGATTTACAAGCTGATATGAAAATAAATACTACATCTGTTTGAAATATACTTAAATAGGATTCAAATATAAAACAACCAAGGACACGTGGTACTTATGTCCTGGCAACAGGTACATATTTACTGCCAGCTCCCGCCATACACAACAACATCAACTCCAACATGTGCACGGAAGGTGCAGAATTGTAGTTTGAGTACAACAGACCCCATGTACTCATCAAGTATTATAACTAACCTCGGGGAGGTAATATAAGCAATAATTATAAATGATACTCGCTAATAAGATGTACAATTCATAAATTCCAACAAGTACAGAACATTAATATGATCAAATCATGAAATCACAGATAAAGCCACTTTGCTGCACATACTTTTTTTTAATGCACTCTCCTCAATTTACAATCCAACATATAAAAAAGATATGCAAATTGATAAGGTATCCAACCAAGGAAATTGTAAATAAAGCAATAACTAAATATCAATTTGTCGTGGCGTGCAACCCAATACAAATAGAAATCACAATACGGATCCAACGCTTACATTGGAATCTCAATAACCAAACCAAACCACTGACCAGCCTCCCCAAGGCCCACATCAACCAGAAACCCGTCAACTTCTCACAACCCGCATGTACACAATCAAGAAGACACATGAGGGTAACCCTAGGGGATGGATCCATATCCACATGATGCACTCCGTAGCCATGTTCAATTCGCCCAATATGATCACATTCTCATTATCATAATCCGCTTATTGTGGTCACAAACTCAATATTAAGGATTCGCCTAGCGTGGTCACATGCTCAATATCACAATCTTCCCGGCATGGTCACAATCTCAATATCACGATCCGCTCAGTGTTTTCATAAGCTCAATATCACAATTTACCCGACGTGATCACATGCTCAATATCACAATCCGCCCATCGTAATCACATGCTACTATTCCAATCCCCATCACATAGAAAGTAGATATATAAGAATACATGTACATGATCAAAGAACATCGATTTCATACTCCTGGACTGGTATAAGTGACACGCTAAGGTGTATGCATGTACAAAGTGTGCTATCATAGCTCTAATCAGGCAAATACACCGCAAAAGTAGCAATTATTAGGTTCAATTAGGAGATTAACCTCTATGTAACCTCAAACATGGCTCAAATAGCTCACAACAGGGGTACTAATGTAAGAATGATCACAGTATGAATCTTAGCAATCAATCCAAGGCATATCATAGCCTAAATACTACCTCGAGCATGAAAAATACCCGGTGCACGCCCATGGGCTCAACCCCACAAATATGCATCACTCATAGAACGTAGCTATCGCAAATAACTCAAGCAACTAGTACCTTAAGAAAGCCAAATTAATACTCTAGCAGTTCTATCCCGCACGAATCGACCTCCAAACAACTCTAAACTAGCCAAAAGAAACTCAAAAATATCAAATAATGTCATAGGAATCAAACCCAAATGATAAAGGTTGAATCTTTAATTAAATACTCAAAGTTAACCAAAAATTCAACCCGAGACTGCCACCCGAAAACCAACAAAACCCAGAAATTTCTACAACCCATTCAAATTGAATATAACCGTATAAGTTTCATCCAAATATGACCTCAATTTCATGTTCAAAACCCCAAAATTCATTCTCTTAATTTCATGTCAAAACCGCCAATTCCTTCTCTTCAAATCCTTGATTTAGGTGTAATAATCCATGAAAGGACAAAGTATATAATCAAAACAAAGATACAAATAGTTACCCTGAAGATTTTGGCGTTTATCTCCTCCAAAATTGCTTTACTTGTGCTCCAAGAACTCAAAAGTGAATAAAATAAACTCAAAATATTGAAATTGGATGTTTTAATGCACCACCAATCATCCTTCTCCCCGATCGCAATCACCAACCTTGCGATCGCGATTCCAAAAATGTCTAGCACAATTTTACTTTGTGCGATCGCAGCCATGAAGCCCCACGATCGCGATGAACAAACTCAATTAAACCTTCCCAAACTCTTTCCATATAGCTTGTATTATAACGGCCATTAAATTTTGTGACAAACATCAAATTATAAGCGGTTTGATTTTATGAAAACTTGACGTTAAGAGCTACAACATTTGTTTTTAGATCACCTCAAAATTCCTTATAGATTGCAAGATATAAGCACCTGAAATCAGCTCAGTGACAACAGAAATTTCATCTTCGCGAATGCGATTCACAGGTCCAATATTGCATTTTACTCCTTGCGATCACGGACCAGAGCTCCGCGATCGCGATGTACACCCCTACAGCCAAAAACCAGCAGTTGAGAAAAGCCTAAAAATGGTCCGAACCAACCCCGAAACCCACCTGAGCCCCACGGGACCCCATCCAATCATACCAATAAGTCCATACACCTAATCCAAACTATTCCAAAAGCTCAAAATATCATAAATAAAATTAAAACCAAGAATCAAATATCAATATGATTCTCCTAACTTTCATACCTTCAAACTTTGCCGAATGCGTCTGAATCCTACAAAATCAACTCAGAATGAAACCAAACTTTCCACACAAATTCCAAAGGACAAAACAATCCTATTCCAACTCCCAAAACAACAATCCAAACCTAATAACATCTAAGTCAACTCCCAATCAAACCTATGAACTTTCCAAACCTTTAAATTGCCAATTTTCGCTAATTTGAGCCAATCTAGAAACATCCAAATGCAAATTCGGGATTATGCACAAGTTCAAAATCACCATCCATACCTAACGAAGCCATCAAAACTCCGACCCGGGGTTGAATATACAAAACTTAAACTTGGTCAACTCTTCCAACTTAAAGCTTCTACAATGAGAATCATTCTTCCAAATTAATCTCGAATCACTTGAAAACAAAACCGACTATACACGCAAGTCATAATATATCATATGAAGCTAATCATGAGCTCAAACAACCGAATAGAGATGGAAATTCTCAAAATGATCGATCCGGTCATTACAGTAGTAATTCAGAACATCAACAGCAATAGATATTATCAACAACTCACAATTTGGCAACAAGTTCTCATTCGACAACTGATTTCTGCAATCTTATTTCTCCTCAATTTTAAAGTTAACAAAACTTAAGTTCTAACCGAAACCACCATATCCAACTAATGCAACTTAAGTTAGATCAATACATCCAGCTTATTACTTCAAAATTCTGTAGTTGCTTCAAGTTACTGATTCAACAAACAAGTTCTTCAACAGATTACCAGAACAAGTTCTCATCAGCCAAACAAATTCAAACAGTGCTACAAAAATTAGTATTCAATTTTCGAACACAAGCAATAAGAATTTTAGTTTTTAGTTCCAGCACTCAAGCTCAAACGGACAGTACCAATTAGTTAAGTCAAACAAAAATTGTCATGCCCCTACCTCGGGGAGCGCGACCGACGCTCAACCGAGATAACCCTGCCGAGAAAGCCTGTGAAATACGTTCTACTCGAACTCACTCATGAATAAAGAGAAAATCTATTTCATTAATTAGACAATGAGGAGGATCATGTGAACAACACCAATTCATTATCATTAGGTTACATTACTTATAAGTTTCAAAATACATACACTTTCATAGTTTGAAGTGGAACATGTGGTACAAATACAACAATACTGGTTTGACTTTCCCAACACCAACATACAACCCACACTATGTCTATGGAGCCTCTAATAGATACAAAAGAGTATGATGATAGTGCTGGCAACAAGGCCCCGGCTACCTCAAAACATAATACACAAGGAACAAAAGATACACGATTCCAAAATGAAGTAGGGTTCACAGAGTTAGCTGGGAAGAGGGCTATCACTGATCAAAGTCGCCTGCTGTAGAACCACCTGCATCTATTAAAGATGTAGCGCCCCCCTGCAAAAGGGACATTAATACATGTGGAATAGTACTAGTATGAATGATCAAACACCCTCTCAATAGATCGAGTGATAAAGCAAGGAAGAACAATTATAAATTCAATGGGATCCTCAAACAACATCAAGACATCAAGTTAGGAGAAAGACAAGTTTTCAAGTAAATTTCCATATTTTAGGTTGCGAGATGTTTAGCACCGATATACTACTGTGATTTTAGCACGACATCCAATCATGGCCCGATCGGCTAGTCCATCTCACCTAAAGACATCAAACACAATCACAATCACTATCACAGCCTCAATCATTATCTCAATCACAATTTAAAGCACACTTACCTCCATATGTGCGACACGGCATCCGATCACAACCCGAGCATCTAGGCCATCTTACCACAATGCCGTATGGATCGAAATCACCTTTTTCTATAAATCATCTCATCCCTTAAAGGGGAATATTTTCATCACATCAATCTCATCCCAAATAAGGGGAATAATCCCAATTCACTGCTACACCGATATGTGTAGTTTCGAGGTTAGGTTATTTCAACATACCCTTTCTTGGTGACTAACGATACTCCCAAAATGTTTATTATTTAAAGGATTTACAACTCATTTCAATATATTTTACATGTCTCTTAATTTTAATAGCACTAGTGGCCTCAAATGTAATATCATTCTTGGCACGTTGGCCGTATTTCATATTTCATACTCACCTTTTTCACTTCCAAACATCATTAGGATCATCAAAAACAAAACATTTCTACTCAAGACTTTAAGTACACATGTGAGCAAATAAGAGTCTTAAGTGCATTGAGATTTCTTATACAATTTGGCATAACAACTTTCATTTGAAACAAGACTTGAAGTTATAACATTTGGATACGCGACCCATACTTTGAACACATTATCAAAAGGTAACATAACATAACAAGAGCATTTGGAATAAATATTGAACTTATACCTTTTGACACAAGGCTTATTCGGAATAGTCAATTTATAATGAATAACTCGGGACTTACAAGGACATCATGGGGTTCAATTCTAAGAGAGATGTTTAGCCAACATACCTCGCCTTGAGCTTCCATAAATTACTACAATATTCCGACAATCTTAGCCACTTAGATCTATTTGGAAATATAACAAAATTGAATAGAAATTAGGAAGGAGTTCATAGTTCCAGCTTATTAATTTTATCAAACACTAGGTGGCCATTATGATTTAAAGGTCCTCATATGGTGGATTCCTTCATCCCACTACCCAAAGTCTACCCAATTGAGCTCAACAATATTCCCATAGACCTTGATGGTACATGCATGAATAATGAACAAATCCCACACCGAAGAATTGCTTTTCTCATTACCTTTTTTCAGTTAAATCCTAAAATTGAGGGCTAGGGAGTAGAATCTTACCTCTAGGATGAAGACCTAATGAGTTTTTCCTGTTAATTCTCCAAGCCTTGAGCAAGAATTGATGAACAATTAGTTTAGGAACCCCCTCTAGAAACTTCCTCACTCTCAAAATATTAGATTTTTCCTTTACAAATGGTCCTTAATGTCTATATATCAAAATAAGTTGGGGTTATAAAATCCAGAAAATGAACCCTCCAAACACAGCTCTGTGGTCACAGAGTGAACTGCATAATGGATATGTAGTCTGCAAAATGGCCGCAAAAGTGATGTCAAGAACTGGGCTATTCGAGTTAGTTATGCGGCAGGTCTGCGGTCCGTAGACCAGTTCTACGGTCGCATAATGCGCCGCAAAATTCCCCTCCGGAAATCTTTACGCTGGATCTGCAATGGATTGTGCAGACTACGAAAGCATTATGCGATCGCATATTGGACCGCAAAACGACCATCCAAAATTGGCCATTTTTCTGTTGCACTCTGCGACCGATCTGCCAAAAATTTCAACTCTGCTACGCACTATTCAACCCCAAAAGTCTGTCCCATTATCTACACATAAGTCTACCTTGACATCACGAAACCCCGGGCTCTAGGTGAAACTTTTATGGGGCCTTACATCCTCCCCCGTTTTAGATCATTCGTCCTCGACTGGGGGTCAAAATCTGCCATTAGAAACCCATGTGACTCAGCCGCTATTTCACACACCCGCAGTTCTAAATTTTTGACTAACTCCCTAAATTTCTGTCATGCCCCAAAATCAAGGAGCGCGACCGGCGCTCAACCGAGTAAACCTGAATGAGCAAGCCTGTTAGATTTCATTCTACCCAAATTCATCCTTGAATAAAGAGGAGATGTACTCCATTAATCAAACTCTGAAATTATTTCATTAACAACTTTCATTAGCATCTTCAACCATAATGTCCAAAATAATACAAGTTTATAAATTTATTGAAAAACATGTTTTCCAAATACCAACATTTCTAATTCAATTCCCAACATCAAACACCACCCACAACTTGTCTACGAAGTCTCTAAGTACAACCAAAGAGTAATATGGAAATACCAGCAACAAGGCTCTGGCTATACCTCAAAATGTAAAGTACATAATAAACAAAAGATACAAGACCCTGAAATGAAGTGGGTCTCACTAAGTCAGCTGAAAAAAGTATACTGCTATTACTGATCGATGTCGCCTGCTGTGGAACCACCTATATCAATTAAAGATACAACGCCCTCGGCAAAATGGACATTAGTGCCATCGAAAAACACTAGTATGTATAGCTAAAAATCCTCTTTCAAAATAGAATGACCATGTAGGAAATGGAAAACCATAGAAACAACAAGTCAAAATCAACAATATCCAAATGTCCAGTTAAAACATAAAAAATTTCAAAATATGAAAATAATATATATTTCTGGTTGTGAGATCATTAGCACCGATATACCACCATCTTTGTTAGCACAAAGTCCGATCACGCCCAATCGGCTAGGCCATCTCCCCACGGATAATCTGGTTTGACATGATGATGCGAAAGAAAGTTGCTACAAGAATAGTACCACCATGTGCGCAATATGACGTCCGATCTCCACCCGATCAGCTAGGCCGCCTTCCCGCATATGCCGTGTGGGTTGAATTTTTCTTTTCCAATTCATAGGAATCAGTTTCATCCCATTTTAGGGAATAATCACAATTTCATCCCAAATGAGGGGAATAATCACAATCCACCCTTACATCGGCACGTGTAGTTTCAGGTATGGGCCTTATGACCCACCCTTCCTCGGTTTTCCTAATGATACTCCCAAAAATATTTTTTTATTTGGTTTTCACACAAAGATAACATAAATAAAAATGTATTCATTTCAGTGTCTTTCACATTGTATAAATCTTCATTATTATTTTCAACCACTCACAATAACAATATTTCCTTACCTCTTTTAGCCGTTCACAAGAATTCTTTGTTCAGGCACGATGGCCGTATTTCATATTCCACATTTTCACTTCTTTTAATTTCAAGGATCACCACCAATTACTAACATATAGAATATTTCAAAAATCATATACCTCAAGTTCATTAGTAATGGAAACTTTAAGCATAAAAGGTTTCTTCTCAAAGAATGGGGCATACCAACCAGAAATAGAAACACACATCAAAACCATAAACAAGCAATGCACCAATTATTTTTGAAATACTCTTTCGCAACAACGACAATGTGCAATTTCAACACTGGAGTATGTAAGAACTCAAATTACATTAGATGTATTTATAAGGCAAGGCATTAGTTAAAGACAACCACTTATGGGCATACATTGAGTATAAGAACTTTTAGGCAAATTCTATTTTTAGAAGTCATTTAAAAATAGTTGAGTCGAGGCTCATTTCATAGTCTTTCTCATTTCATTGGCACCACTAGTCACAGTTATAGCTTAGATTCTTGGCACGTTTGCCATACACTATATCCCCTAATTCACTTATTTCATTTTTAAGCATCTCTATAGTTTAACAACAACAAGACATTTTCAATCAAAACTTCAGGTATGCATATGAGCAATTAGGAACATCAAGCATATCGAGTTTCCCTTACACACTTTGGCATACTAGATTTCATTTTTAAACACGAGTTAAAGCCATAACATTTTAATACACAAACCGTGCTTTGAATATATATCTTTCGACATAAGGTTCATTCAGAATAATCAAGTTTATAGGGGATAACCCGGAATATAGAAATTAGGAATTTTGAGCCAACAATGCTTGAACTTATGGGAACATTATGGAATTTGGTTCCGAGAGAGAAGGTTTAGCCAACATACCTTGTTTGAGCTTTTCTTAAGTTACTACAATGCCTCGATACTTCTAGCAATTGACAATCTATAGGAAGATAGCGAAAATTGGTTAATGATTAGAAGGATTCCCATGGTATACCTCTCTTAGAAATTTTGTCAAACACCTATCATGAAAAATAGACTACAAGGATCTAAAATGATGATCCTTTCCTCCCTCAACAGATTTCAACAAGAAACTACCCACAGGGGTTCATTAATCCCACATACTACAACTTAGTTTCATATGCATGGCCTATTTCCAGCCCCACAACATATTTGAACTCTTAACCTCTTGCATGAAAGCTTAGGAGTAGGACTTGCCCGAATAGATGATAATTTAATGGCTAGCTCCCTTGATTCTTGAAGATTTGAGCAAGGTTGGATGATTGAAATGCTAGGTTTTCCCCTTCTCTCTCTAAATTTCTCTTACCTCTCTCTAAAAACATCAGGGAAATGTCTCAAAATAAGCCCCAAAGGCTATTTATCAAAATGGGGTCGAGTTATGAAAATAGAAAAATGAAGCCTCCGAAATCAGGTCTGCGGTCGTAGAATGGACCGTAGAACGGGTATGCAGATTGCAGAATGGATCACAAAAGCGGTACCCAGAAATGGTCTGCAGTGGGCAGGTCTGCGACCATTTTGCGGTTCGCAGAATGATTCTGCGGTCGCTAAATTGCTCGCAGAATCGAATTTTGCCAGCTTTTGGTAATTTTATCATAACGTTTTGTAGGAGTGTCCAAATGATGAATGGTTTGAAGCGTTAAAAACTAGACTCGAAGATCTTTCATTTGATAGATTTTGCATCACACACACACACACACACACACACACATACATATATATATATATATATATATATGCTCGTCCAAAGTTTGGTCTTGTGCGTACTCATTTGGAACTTTAGTCTATCATGCAATTTTCCAACTTGACTTAGACTTAGACCTCTCCTTAGACCCTAAATCACTTATAATATGCCTCATACACTTATTACCATATCCATTTGATATCCATCTCATTAATAGACCCCGTTTGTACACAAAATAAAATAATTAGCCTGCCTTGGCAACACGAAATCTTAAATTACTTAGTGAAATTTTCTGAGGCCTTACAATTTCCAGAAATTTCGGCAGAGCTTCTCCTATAACTGGTCCTATCCACATGTCAGAGAATTCCAAAAATCAATCCCAACAAAATATACATAATCCAACGACGCAACATAACATGAAAACAGCACCAACCGTGGCCTCATAAGAAATATATTAACAGAAAGGAACGCCCTTAACATAAACTGTACAAGTGATACATAATTAATAAGGGACAATTTCATAGAAACGATTATATAGCTATTCAAACAAATTAGGGTACTTCTTCTTCATCTCTTCCTCGGCCTCCTAGATGGCCTCATCAACCTGTTGGTTTCGCCATAGCACTTTTATAGAGGCAATCTCTTTGTTCCTCAGCTTTCAGACTTGCCTATCGATAATGGCAGCTGGAATCTCTTCATAAGTCAATTCCTCATTAACCTCGATAGTTCCCAACTGGAACAATAAGCTATGGATAAATATCGAGTGCACTAAAGACATTTATGGAGGTAGTTCAAGCTTGTAAGCCACACAAACACTCCTTTAAAAATGATTCTGTATGGCCCGACATACCTCGGATCCAACTTCCCATTCTTACCAAACCGCATTATACCCTTCATGGGGGAAACCTTCAAGAATACCTAATCATCCTCTTTGAACTCCAAATCCCTGCGACACACATCCGAATAGGACTTCTGACGAATTTGAGTAGTTTCCAACCGCTCCTTAATGACCTTAACCTTTTCCATAGCCTGATGCACGAGGTCCTGTCCTATCAACTCTGTCTCAAACCACCCAATGGGAGATCCATATCTCCTACCATACAAAACTATAGAACGATGCTATCCGAATTCTAGCATGATAACTATTGTTGTAGGAAAATTCTACGAGTGGAAAATGATTATCCCAGCTACCCTTGAAGTCAAGAACACAAGCGCGCAACATATCCTCAAGCGTCTGAATAGTCAGCTCTGCATGCCCGTCGGTCTGCAGGTGAAAGGTTATACTAATATTCACCTGAGTAGCCAAACCTTGCTAAATGTTTTTCCAAAAGTTAGCTATGAACTGTGCCCCTCGATTTGAGATAATAGAAATTGGAGTGCCATGCATCCTGACTATTTCCTTGATATACAACTGAGCATATTGTTATGCTGTGTCGGTAGCCTTAACAGGTAGGAAGTGTGTTGCTTTCGTGAGTCAATTCACAATTACCCAAATCATTTCAAACTTGCATAGAGTGCGACGTAGTCCTACCACAAAGTCCATATTGATCATTTCCTATTTCCACTTTGGAATCTCGATGGGTTGTGCCAACCTACCGGGCTTTTGTGTTCGTCCTTCACTTGCTGACAACTTGGACATCTTGTCACAAAGTATGCCACATTCCACTTTATATCATTCCACCAGTAGACTTCCTTAAGATCATGATACATCGTTGTAGAGCCCAGGTGCACAGAATATCTAGAAGTGTGAGCCTCAGTCACGATTCTTTCCTGGAGACCATCCACATTTGGAACACATAATCGCCCTTGGTATCTTAGTGTACCATAGTCAATGCCAAGAGAAAAATCCATGGTATTATGTTTATGAATCCCCTCCTTCAACCTTACCAATAATGGATCATTGTATTGCTTCTCCTTGACATCCACCACAAGCGATGATTTGGTCTTGTTTTACACAATTACCCCTCCTTCATTAGAGTCCGCAAGACAAACTCACAAACTAGCTAATCGATGAACCTCCTTGGCCAACAGCCTCTGATATGCTCCCAAGTGAGCAAAACTGCCCATAGATTTCCGGCTAAGAGCATCCTCCACAACATTAGCCCTTTCCAGATGATATAGGATATCGATGTCGTAATCCTTGAGTAATTCAAGCCATCTTCTTTGCCTCAGATCCAATTCTTTCTTTTTAAAAATATACTGGAGATCCTTATGGTCCATGAATATATCCACATGGACCCCTACAAAATAATGACGCCAAATTTTCAATGCAAAAATCATCGCCGCGAGCTCTAAGTCATGTGTTGGATAGTTCTTCTCATGATTCTTGAGTTGCCTAGAAGCGTAAGCAATCATCTTTCCATGTTGCATCAATACACACCCAAGTCAGATCCTTGAAGCATCACAATATACTACAAACCCATTTATACCCTCTGGTAGGGTCAACACCGGTGCCGTAGTCAATCTTGATTTCAACTCTTGGAAGCTCTTTTCACAAGAATCTGACCATTAAAACTTAACCGCCTTCTACATTAATTTAGTCAATGAAGAGGCAAAAGTGGATAACCCCTCTACAAATTTCTTATAATACCCAGCTAAGACCAAGAAACTGCGAATCTCTATTGAAATTGTAGGCCTAGGCCAATTCTTCACAGCTGCAATCTTCTGAGGATCAACCTTAATTCCTTCTCTGGAGAAGACATAACCCAAGAATGTGATAGATTCAAGCCACAATTCGCATTTCAAAAACTTTGCATACAACTTGTGCTGATATAGAGTCTGCAAAACTGCCTTGAGATGATCGACATGGTCCTCTCGACTTCATGAATGCACAAGGATATCGTCAATGACCACTATCACAAAGGAGTCAAGAAAATGCTTAAAGACTCAATTCATAAGATCCATGAAAGCTGTAGGGGCATTTGTTAGCTCAAAAGACATTATCAAGCATTCAAAGTGCCCATACCGGATCCTAAAAGTTGTTTTTAGAATATCTTGCTCCCTGATCTTCAATTGGTGATACCCAGATCTTAAATTAAGACTGGCATGTGGGCCGGTCCGGGCCCGGGACTACGGCCTATATAGGCTTCTAGGCCTAAACGGTCCTTAACCGGATAAGCGCGAGACCGTTTAAAACCAGGACCGGACCGGCCCTTGGCGGGCCTAAACAGTCCCAAGCGATCCCAACGGTCAGATTTTTAAAAAAAAAAATTGACCATTTGTGCGTTTAAAAAGTAGTCGTTTGGGCTTCCAACATAGCCGTTGGCTATTTGCAAAATAGCAATTTAACCCCCCAACTTTGTTTTAACCCCAAACTTTTTATAATTACACTTATTCCCTATTTTCAACTATAAATACCCCCTCATTCTTTCATTTTCTCACAAAATCATCAATCTCTCTCTAATTTTCTTCTATATTGCTATTATTACTTACTTAATTGTTACAATTTGTGAAAAAATTGTGAAATTGGTGAATTGAAGTCTTCAATGATATTCAACAAGTTGTTCGTCAATTCAGTAAACTCGTTCCAACTCATAATTTTTAATCTTATAGTTTTGTTTGTTTTATTTATTTTCTATTATTTGATTAATTACAATGGCTTCCTTAAAAATATTTTGGTAAAATAAGGAAAAATCCAAGAGTGGCCAATTTGTTCCTCCACTACCCCCAGCTCCCTGTTACAACCCATATCCACATGTGTTAGTTCATGTCATATATTAGTTAACATAAATCCAAGAAGGAATTATCTTTGAGATGATAAGAAGTCAATCCTATTGGTCTTAAGTGATACAAGAGTGTATAAGGGTGATTAACCAGTATTAGAAGTTAAACGAATCAAGGATGTTGTAACTCGTATTTTCAGGTAATCTAGCGGTGCTTAATACACTCAAGAGGTCATTTATTAAGTTATTTTAATCATATAATATCCGTATCATAAGTCTTGAAGTCAAACGAGTTATGAAACAAAAGTCGACAAAAGTTGTCGCAACTTAGGTTCATAATTTTACTTAAACATTAGGTCAAATGTTTCTAATCTTTTATCATAATTTACAAGGAATTACGGGGTGATCTACCAACCAAATTAAATATCTATGAGTCTAGTTTTCAACGCATTAAACCGTTCATTGATACGATCTTAGAGTAGAGAGATATTCACATTTTCGCGAGACTGCGCCAAGCACCTCTCTATGGGGCCTACTAAGGCGGTTTAAGATATTTGGACCTATATAGGATGCCTCCAACCCGTTTTAAGTCATTTCTTCTCACTATTTTCAGACCTTATAACCCTAGGAACACCCTCTCAAGGTTCTCTCAAGATTCAAGACCCCAAAAAAGGTTAAACAACACAAATCAAGTGTCGGGAATTCCGTGGCGCTAGTAAGTCTCTTGTTCTTCTTGTTGTTGCTCATTTTTGTGTCGTTCCAGCTTGTGTGGGAGGTTTTTCTTAAAGGGTTTATGTTCTGTAAATACTCCCTCATGTTCTTAATATCAATTCTAGGTGATTTCAAGCCTTCTAAAGTGATTCTAGTGCCAAAAAACACAAATTGATCGCTAGTTTCGCTTTTTTGTTGTTGTGGCAGCATTGGAGGGATATTTCATGGAAATTTAAGGTCAAATTGGAGTTGTTCTTTCTGTATAAAGGTAAGGAACCTCTTACTCTATATGTATTTAAGATTATCCAAGTTGCGGCTAAGCCATTGAAGCTAGAACTTGTGAGATATATATCGAAAGGCTTGGTAGTAATGTTATTGTTTTGTGGACTGTTTTGCGTTGTTGTTGGGCTGCGTATTTTACTACTATCTTGTGGAGTTTTGGAGGAGGAAGGGTGTGGAGAAACACCATATATATGTAGGGTTATGGGCTGATAGTTATTCGTAACATTTCCAGGTTGTTTGACACGACTACGGTGGTCGTCGTATGTATGGAGTGATTAGGCTGTGTGTGGACTATTTTGGGAGGCTCAATATGTTTATTATTGATGTTGTTTGGGCTGTTTGGTGACTGTTTTGAATGGTGTGAGGTCATATATATAGGGGAGGTGCTGTCCGTTTCATCGTAAAATAGGTTGTGGTCGATACATAATAGTTATGACGCTTAAATGATAACGATAGTATCGTTTCTCTTATTGTAGACTAAGGAGTTTTGACAATTGCATAGCTTGAGATTGGGGCAGTATATACAAGGTATGTGAGGCTATCCCTTTCCTTCTTTTGCACGACTCCGATTGTACATAATGTAATGAACGAGCTTCCAAGATACTCTACTCTTAGAAGCTAGCAGTACTTACATTGTTTTCCCTCTTATGGAACGATTGATGTTAATGTTGCTTCTCTTATTCTTATGTTATCAATGTTGTTGGTACTTCCTGATTCTTATAAGGTTCATAGTGAAGAGTTAGTCCTAATAACGTGTACAGAGGATACCGACCTTACGTCACTCCGAAAGGTTTAGAATGTGATTCCATGAGTCGAGCATGCATTATATATATGTATCTATTTTACTCTACCGAGCCACGCTATAGTTGGCCGGGTACGACACCTATTGTGCAACCACTGATCAGTTGGGTTTTACCGAGCTCCACGTGGCCGGGTACGATTCTACCGAGCCTATTATGGCCGGGTACGATATGATGATGATGATGCCCACAGAGGCGAATGCTTTAAAGGTTTATGTATTTATACATATGTATCATGCATTTCATGTAAGTAGCCCTCAGAGGTACTAAGATGTTACAGGTTGTATATTCTCTATCCTTGCTTACATTACTGATCGTATTTATGGTTCCTTGCCTTACATACTCAGTACTTTATTCGTACTGACGTCCTTTTATTTGTGGACGCTGCATGTCGTGCTGCAGGTCCTGATAGACAGGCAGGTGCAGCTCCCCCACCACAGTAGACTGTCCAGTTCAGCGGTGATTGGCGAGATCCCTTCTCCGGACTTGCCTTGGTCTTGGTATGCAATTTTTGTTATAGACATTATGGGTATGTCGGGGCCCTGTTCCGGCTATGTTGCAACACTTATGTTCTTTTAGAGGCTCATAGACAGGTGTCGGCTCATGTATAGTTTGGTATGCCTTGTCGGCTAGTTTTTGTTGTATAGTCTTTCATAGTAGCGTGGTAGCTCATACCTTATATGTAGTTTCTTGATTGTCTGGTCATCCCCTGCTATGTATGTTCATGCCGTCATATTTTATTGCTGGTTGTCCATGATCTAGGTCTACCATTTATATTGATCTCGTCAGCCCTAAAAGATAATAATGAAGGTTAGATGAAATGTACGTTGGTGCTCGGCAAGTGTGGTCGGGTGCTAGTCATGGCCCTTCAGTTTGGGTCGTGACAAACTTGGTATCAGAGCAAGTCTGTCCTAGGGGTTGTCTATGAGCCGTGTCTAGTAGAGTCTTGATTATGGATGTATAGCGCGCCACATTTATAATCAGGAGGCTACATGACATCTAGGGTTGTTACCTTCTTCCTGAATCTAGATCGTGCGTAGAGTTGAGTCGTAAGTGTTCGTCTCTAATATTCACCTTGTTTTTTTCAGTGATGCCTTCGACTAGGAAGCAAACGATTAGTAGACGGCTTGATACAGCAGCGGGAGAGGGTACCAGTCAGGTGCCCCAAGTCAGAGCAGGACAAAGTGAGGCTCAAAGTGAGATGCCCTCTCATACCTCATCTACTCCATCTCCTCCAGAGGATATTAGAAGGCACCCAGCGCCTCCAGTTCCTCCGTCTGGCACTCCAGACCAGGATATGCGGAGTGCTTTGCAGTTATTGACTAGCTTGGTAGCTGCTCAGGCTCAGAGGCAGAATACAGGTGCTGCTGAGAAACCAGTTAGTACAAGAGTTCGTGATTTTATTAATTTAGACCCTCCAGTGTTTACCGGATCAGACCCCAAGGAGGACCCACAGACTTTTATTGACCAGGTTCATCGTACACTTCGGGTTATGCATGTTAGTGATACAGAGGCAGTAGAGTTGGCTTCTTATCGGCTACGGGATTTAGCGGTTCTCTGGTATGATAGTTGGGAGAGATCCAGGGGTCCGAACCCTCCTCCAGCTGTGTGGAAGGAATTTTCTGAGGCCTTTCTTCGTCACTACTTGCCAGTTGAGATACGACGAGCTAGAGCTGATAAGTTCTTGAACCTTAGACAAGGTAATATGAGTGTGCGAGAGTACAGTATGCAGTTTGATTCTTTGGCAAGGTATGCTCCCCATATGGTGGCCGAGATGAGTGATAGGGTGCATATGTTCGTGAATGGGTTGGGACCACATCTGATAAATGAGTGTACGACAGCCTCCTTGGTGGAGGGCATGGATATTTCCCGTATTCAAGCTTATGCCCAGACCCTAGAGGATCGTAAGCGCCAGCAGAGGGCAGTTAGGGAGCAGGATAGAGGCCAGCATAAGAGGGCGAGATTTGCAGGGTATTCTGATGACTTCAGAGGCCGCATCAGGCCACAGTTTTCGAGGAGTTCGGCGCCACCTGTAGCTAGTGCTCCTCCACAGTTTCAGAGGCCTCGATATGATCGATCCTATTCTGGTCCAGGTCAGAGTTCGCGGGCATCTGGCTCGCAACATCACAGGGATACTAGTCAGATGAGACCCCCAACACCACATTGTGATCAGTGCGGCAAGGCCCACTTTGGACTGTGTCGTCGAGGTTCTGATGCATGCTATTCGTGCGGGCAGCCTGGCCATATGATGCGGGATTGTCCTAATAGAGGAGGTGATGGTATGGCTCAGCCGACTGGATCTGTGTCTGGTTCTTCCTCATCAGTTCGACCTCCAGCACGGGGTTTTCAGCAGTCGACAGGTCGTGGTAGGGGTAGAGGTGCAGTGCCGAGTTCGAGTGGTGCTCAAAATCGAACCTATGCTCTAGTAGGTCGACAGGATCTCGAGTCGTCTCCAGATGTTGTTACAGGTATTATATCTGTGTTTTCTTATGATGTATATGCGCTGATTGATCCGGGATCTACATTATCATATGTTACACCCTTTGTGGCTAATAAGTTTGGCATTGAACCTGAATTGATAAGTAAACCCCTCGCGGTATCTACTCCGATAGGAGATTCTGTGATTGCTAGAAGGGTATATAGAGGTTGCACTGTGATGATTTGTAGTCGTCAAACCTCGGCAAATTTATTTGAGTTAGAAATGGTTGATTTTGATGTGATAATGGGAATGGACTGGTTGGCCTCATGCTATGCAAATGTTGACTGTCGTACGAAGATGGTTAGGTTCCAATTTCCGGGTGAACCCGTCATTGAATGGAAAGGGAACATTGCTACACCGAAAGGTAGGTTTATTTCCTATCTTAAGGCAAGGAAAATGATCTCAAAAGGTTACATTTATCATCTCGTTCGCGTTAGGGATGCGGAGGCGAAACCGCCTACTTTACAATCAATCCCTGTGGTCAACGAATTCCCAGATGTTTTCCCAGATGAACTCCCAGGCCTTCCTCCTGAAAGGGAGATTGAGTTTAGCATTGATGTGTTGCCTGACACTCAACCGATCTCTATTCCTCCATACAGAATGGCCCCGGCAGAGTTGCGAGAGTTGAAGGTGCAGTTGAAGGACTTGCTGGATAAGGGCTTTATTAGGCCTAGCACTTCACCTTGGGGTGCACCAGTCCTATTCGTGCGGAAGAAAGACGGGTCGTTACGGATGTGTATCGACTATCGACAGTTGAATAAGTCTACTATAAAGAACAAGTATCCACTTCCAAGAATTGATGACCTGTTTGACCAACTCCAGGGTGCCAAGTATTTCTCTAAGATTGATTTACGTTCAGGGTATCATCAGGTGAGGGTTAGGGAGAAGGATATTCCAAAGACGGCCTTCCGGACAAGATATGGGCACTTTGAGTTCTTGGTGATGTCGTTCGGGCTAACAAATGCCCCAACAGCTTTTATGGATCTCATGAATACTATATTCAGGCCCTATCTTGATGTGTTCGTGATTGTATTCATTGATGACATTCTAGTGTATTCTCGTTCGGAGGCGGAACATGTGGGCCACTTGCGGATAGTATTACAGACGCTTCAGGATCGTAAGTTATATGCTAAGCTCTCCAAATGTGAATTCTGGCTGAACTCAGTAGCATTCCTTGGCCATGTGATATCTGATGAGGGTATTAGTGTCGACACTCAGAAGATCGATGCAGTAAAGAATTGGCCGAGACCTACAACACCATCAGAAGTCCGCAGCTTCCTAGGGCTAGCAGGATATTATAGGCGGTTTGTAGAAGGATTTTCCTCTATATCATCACCATTGACTAAGTTAACACAAAAAGCTACCAAATTCCAGTGGTCTGACACTTGTGAACGTAGTTTTCAGGAGCTGAAGAATCGATTGACATCTGCACCAGTGCTCACTCTTCCTGAAGGAACAGAAGGTTATGTGGTATATTGTGATGCCTCAGGTATAGGTTTGGGGTGCGTATTGATGCAGCGTGGGAATGTGATTGCTTATGCATCAAGACAATTGAAGAAGCATGAAAAGAATTATCCAACCCATGATTTGGAATTGGCTGCAGTAATATATGCTTTGAAGATATGGCGGCACTACTTATACGGCGTCCATGTTGACATCTACACAGATCACAAGAGTTTACAATACATCTTCAAGCAGAAAGAGTTGAATTTGAGGCAGCGTAGGTGGCTTGAATTATTGAAAGACTACGACGTCGAGATATTGTATCATCCCGGTAAAGCCAATGTTGTGGCAGACGCTCTCAGCCGTAAATCAATGGGAAGCTTAGTACATATTGAGGCAGGTAGATGGGGGTTGATTAAAGAGCTTCATCAGCTAGCCAATATGAGAATCAGATTGTTAGACTCTGATGACGGAGGTGTTACTGTACAGAATACATCAGAATCATCTTTGGTAGCCGAGGTAAAAGCACGACAATATGAAGATCCTATCTTAGTACGATTAAGAGAAAGCATTCAACAGTGTAAAAGTATGGCTTTTGGGATCGGAAAAGATGGGGCACTGAGATACCAGAGCCGATTGTGTGTGCCTAATGTGGCAGGGTTGCGAGAGAAGATTATGAATGAGATTCATCAATCCCGATATTCCATCCATCCCGGCTCGACAAAGATGTATCATGATGTCAAGGAGCAGTATTGGTGGGATAATATGAAGAAGTCTATTGCAGAATTTGTAGCCCAGTGTCCCAATTGTCAACAAGTAAAGATAGAACATCAGAAACCCGGTGGATTGCTTCAAAATATAGAGATTCCGACCTGGAAGTGGGAGGTGATTAATATGGACTTCATTATTGGATTACCTCGCTCTTATCATAAGTTTGACTCCATCTGGGTGATAATTGATCGACTTACAAAATGTGCCCATTTTCTGCCAGTGAAGACAACTTACACGGCTGAAGATTATGCGAAGTTGTATATCAAGGAGATTGTTAGGCTTCATGGTGTGCCCATATCTATTATATCAGACCGAGGAGCTCAATTTACGGCTAACTTTTGGAGGTCTTTCCAGAAGGGTTTAGGCACACAGGTAAATCTCAGCACTGCATTTCATCCGCAGACTGACGGACAGGCTGAACGTACCATTCAGACACTGGAAGATATGCTACGAGCATGTGTTCTAGATTTTAAGGGGAATTGGGATGATCATCTTCCACTCATAGAATTCGCCTATAACAATAGCTACCATTCCAGTATTAAAATGGCCCCATACGAGGCACTATACGGGAGGAGATGTAGATCACCAGTTGGATGGTTCGAAGTCGGTGAAACAGAATTATATGGGCCAGATTTGATTCACCAAGCTATTGAGAAGGTGAAAGTGATACAGGAGCGATTGAGGACGGCACAAAGCAGGCAAAAATCTTATTCTGATGTCCGACGTCGTGATCTAGAGTTTGAGGTTGGTGATTGGGTTTTCCTGAGGATCTCACCAATGAAGGGTATTATGCGTTTTGGGAAGAAAGGTAAGCTGAGTCCAAGGTATATCGGGCCGTATAAAATTCTTCGACGGATTGGACAGGTTGCTTATGAGTTAGAATTGCCATCCGAATTGGAATTTGTCCACCCGGTATTCCATGTATCTATGTTGAGAAAATGTATTGGAGACCCTTCTCGAGTCGTCCCTATCAAAGATGTACAAGTTACAGAGGACCTATCATATGAAGAAGTGCCAGTGGCGATATTAGATCGGCAAGTCCGCAAGCTGAGAACAAAAGATGTAGCTTCCGTCAAAGTATTGTGGAGGAACAAAAATATGGAAGAAATGACATGGGAAGCAGAAGAGGAGATGAAGTCTAAATACCCTTACTTATTCCAGAATGAAGATAACAAGGATGCTGGTGGAAGACAGGATACATTGGAAGGTGAAACGGCTCTATGAGGTAAGCAATAATTTGAGAATACTCCTCCTTAATACAAAATGGTGATATGTAGATAATGTAAATACGCATAATGCTTTGTGTAGCCTTGTGAAGCCATATGTTGGGCTTAATTACTTGCAAGTTTTGCTAGTGACCATTTTATAGGGGAAAATTGATCGGAAATTTCCATTGGAATCCACGATGATTTAAACTCCCCATAAACCCTTACATTCGAGGACGAATGTTCCTAAGGGGGGAGGGTGTTACAACCCATATCCACATGTGTTAGTTCATGCCATATATTAGTTAACATAAATCCAAGAAGGAATTATCTTTGAGATGATAAGAAGTCAATCCTATTGGTCTTAAGTGATACAAGAGTGTATAAGGGTGATTAACCAGTATTAGAAGTTAAACGAATCAAGGATGTTGTAACTCGTATTTTCAGGTAATCTAGCGGTGCTTAATACACTCAAGAGGTCATTTATTAAGGTATTTTAATCATATAATATCCGTATCATAAGTCTTGAAGTCAAACGAGTTATGAAACAAAAGTCGACAAAAGTTGTCGCAACTTAGGTTCATAATTTTACTTAAACATTAGGTCAAATTTTTCTAATCTTTTCTCATAATTTACAAGGAATTATGGGGTGATCTACAACCAAATTAAATATCTATGATTCTAGTTTCTAACGCATTAAACCGTTCATCGATACGATCTCGGAGTAGAGAGATATTCGCGTTTTCGCGAGACTGCGCCAAGCACCTCTCTATGGGGCCCACTAAGTCGGTTTAAGATATTTGGACCTATATAGGATGCCTCCAACCCGTTTTAAGTCATTTATTTTCACTATTTTCAGACCTTAGAACCCTAGGAACATCCTCTCAAGGTTCTCTCAAGATTCAAGACCCAAAAAAGGGCAAACAACACAAATCAAGTGTCGGGAATTCCGTGGCGCTAGTAAGTCTCTTGTTCTTCTTGTTGTTGCTCATTTTTGTGTCGTTCCAGCTCGTGTGGGAGGTTTTTTTAAAGGGTTTATGTTCTGTAAATACTCCCTCATGTTCTTAATATCAATCCTAGGTGATTTCAAGCCTTCTAAAGTGATTCTAGTGCCGAAAAACACTAATTGATCGCTAGTTTCGCTTTTTTGTTGTTGTGGCAGCATTGGAGGGATATTTCATGGAAATTTAAGGTCAAATTGGAGTTTTTCTTTCTGTATAAAGGTAAGGAACCTCTTACTCTATATGTATTTAAGATTATCCAAGTTGCGGCTAAGCCATTGAAGCTAGAACTTGTGAGATATATATCGAAAGGCTTGGTAGTAATGTTATTGTTTTGTGGACTGTTTTGCGTTGTTGTTGGGCTGCATATTTTACTACTATCTTGTGGAGTTTTGGAGGAGGAAGGGTGTGGATAAATACCATATATATGTAGGGTTATGGGCTTATAGTTATTCGTAACATTTCCAGGTTGTTTGACACGACTACGGTGGTCGTCGTATGTATGGAGTGATTAGGCTGTGTGTGGACTATTTTGGGAGGCTCAATATGTTTATTATTGATGTTGTTTGGGCTGTTTGGTGACTGTTTTGAATGGTGTGAGGTCATATATATAGGGGAGGTGCTGTCCGTTTCATCGTAAAATAGGTTGTGGTCGATACATAATAGTTATGACGCTTAAATGATAACGATAGTATCGTTTCTCTTATTGTAGACTAAGGAGTTTTGACAATTGCATAGCTTGAGATTGGGGAAGTATATACAAGGTATGTGAGGCTATCCCTTTCCTTCTTTTGCACGACTCCGATTGTACATAATGTAATGAACGAGCTTCCAAGATACTCTACTCTTAGAAGCTAGCAGTACTTACATTGTTTTCCCTCTTATGGAACGATTGATGTTAATGTTGCTTCTCTTATTCTTATGTTATCAATGTTGTTGGTACTTCCTGATTCTTATAAGGTTCATAGTGAAGAGTTAGTCCTAATAACGTGTACAGAGGATACCGACCTTACGTCACTCCAAAAGGTTTAGAATGTGATTCCATGAGTCGAGCATGCATTATATATATGTATCTATTTTACTCTACCGAGCCACGCTATAGTTGGCCGGGTACGGCACCTATTGTGCAACCACTGATCAGTTGGGTTTTACCGAGCTCCACGTGGCCGGGTACGATTCTACCGAGCCTTATGATGGCCGGATACGTTTTTTTACCGAGCCTATTATGGCCGGGTACGATATGATGATGATGATGCCCACAGAGGAGAATGCTTTAAAGGTTTATGTATTTATACATATGTATCATGCATTTCATGTAAGTAGCCCTCAGAGGTACTAAGATGTTACAAGTTATATATTCTCTATCCTTGCTTACATTACTGATCGTATTTATGGTTCCTTGGCTTACATACTCAGTACTTTATTCGTACTAACGTCCTTTTATTTGTGGACGCTGCATGTCGTGCTGCAGGTCCTGATAGACAGGCAGGTGCAGCTCCCCCACCACAGTAGACTGTCTAGTTCAGCGGTGATTGGCGAGATCCCTTCTCCGGACTTGCCTTGGTCTTGGTATGCAATTTTTGTTATAGACATTATGGGTATGTCGGGGCCCTGTTCCGGCTATGTTGCAACACTTATGTTCTTTTAGAGGCTCATAGACAGGTGTCGGCTCATGTATAGTTTGGTATGCCTTGTCGGCTAGTTTTTGTTGTATAGTCTTTCATAGTAGCGTGGTAGCTCATACCTTATATGTAGTTTCTTGATTGTCTGGTCATCCCCTGCTATGTATGTTCATGCCATCATATTTTATTGCTGGTTGTCCATGATCTAGGTCTACCATTTATATTGATCTCGTCAGCCCTAAAAGATAATAATGAAGGTTAGATGAAATGTACGTTGGTGCTCGGCAAGTGTGGTCGGGTGCTAGTCATGGCCCTTCAGTTTGGGTCGTGACACTCCCGACCCAACCCCATATCATTCCTACACATGCAATTCTTGATAGCGATAATAATTTATTATAATTTACTGAGAGTCAATTTTGCCATAATGTCGGGGTTGGTGAACAATTAAACCATGAATTAATGAGTGCTCTTTATTCTAATCCAACTATTGATGAAGATGGTGAGGAGGAAATAGATTTTGATGAAATGCAACCGGATGATGATACACCCACTAGTCCTGCTCCTGAAATTAACCCAACTAATGATAATCCAAATGATGCCCCGTATGACCCTCCTGGTACTACCCCTACTTTTTCTAGATAATGTACCAAACCGACAGAAATATCTATTGTTTGGACTTTTTTTACTCAACTAATTCTACAAAATAAGGCTAAGTGTAAAACTTATGGCAAGAAGTTAGCTATTAAATATTTTGGCGGTTGGGGGGGGGGGGGGCGGGGACGGGAACTTTGAAAAGATACATATTGATACACCTTCAAGATAAAGCCAAATATCTTCGTATGAAAGCCTTGGCCGAGGGGACAAGTGTACCTACTCCTAGTTAGGTTGACCCTAGTATCAGGTCAAATCAATTTCAACCAGGAATTAACACTATCACCGGTGGTATTTTATATTATGATCCAAGAAAAGATCGGGAAGAATTGGCAAAAATGGTTACTGTTATGTGCTTGCACTATAGTTTTCCTTCTAACCCTCACTTCGTGCATTATATAAGAAAAATTTGGAATCCTACTTATAAAGGTTTTCCTCGCACAACCGTAAAGAGTGATATTTATAAATATAAACATGAATATGAAAAATATTGCGCTATTTATTTACTCATATAAGTTGTCGTGTTTCTATTACAACTGATATTGGTAGAAGTGGTAATGACTGTGATTACCTTACTGTTACCAGTCATTAGATTGATAAGGATTGGATAATGCAAAAGCGCATTATTTCTTATAGATTAATTAATTCATATCACACAGGACGGTTTATTTCTAGCACAGTTACAGATATTTGTAGATATTTTTGCATTATTGATAAATCACGTCAGATTCAATGGATAATGCTACTAGTAACGCAAATGTTGTAGCTTTGCTTACCACTACACTAAGTCCTGCATTTAGTAACATTTTTCATGTTAGATGTATTTGTTATATTTACCATTTAATTGTGGGTGATGGTATGAGAATTTAAATATTAAAATTGAAAAGGTTAAAATGGCTCTTAACTAGCTTTTTTATTCAAACTGTAGAAGTTGACTTAGAGAATATTTTAAAAGATGCAATGAATTTGGCCTAAGAGAAAGAAAAGTTCCTAAAGCTTGTCCAACTAGATGGAATTACTTGTATAAAAGTTTAGTTGTTGCATGAATGTAGAAACCTCATAAACTCATGCTCATGTAAGTGATGATGATGAGCACCTTACAAATCCGGATTGAGCTAATGTTAAAATTCTTGTATATGAATTTGCTATTGATTCTATGAGAAAAAAGTTTAGAAAATATTTTGTCCCTATCCCCCTATTTATGGTGTTGCTGCCTTGTTAAATCCTATAATGAAATTAGGAGGTCCTCAATTTTGGTATGAAACTGTTTATAATGGTTTAGCACTTGAAGAAGAGGAGTTGTCGAAACTTCCGAAAGCGATAGCCTCAATTAAAATAAATGCTCAAACTATTTATAATGCTTATGAAGTTGCATTAGATCAGGCTAGACCAAATGTTCTAACGCCTTCTTCTTCTGATGATGATGATGATTCTCAATCATCTAAAAGAACTGCGGGAGTAAGAGCACTTAGTGCTTGGGCGGGGTTCAGGGGTTCTCAAGGTTCTACTACTAGTGATTTTCACCACTAAATGAGTTTGAAGTTTATTTGTCACAGGGAATTGAAGAAGTGAATCCCAACGTCTCCTTTAATATTTTGGAATGGTGGAAGGACAAAGAAAAATACTTTCCAGTTCTTTCAAGGATAGCCCAAAACATTTTAACTATTCAAGCTTCAACAATGGAATCGGAGAGCGCTTTTAGTTAAGAAGACTTCAACTCGGTTATTATAGAGCATCTATGAGGGAGGGCTTGGAAAAATCAGTACTTTTTAGAGATTGGATCCTTTCGGAAAGAAGAAATTTTAGACTTGCTGAATCACAACCAGAGGTAGACGAAGCTTACGAAGAAATGCTAGCTGAACTTGCGGAGGATTCTGCTTCGCCCGAAAGCGGTGATGACCAAGCTTATTTTCCTCCACCACCAACGAAAATTCCTCTGGACCTTAATGGATTTATGAAGTTTGTAAGAGATACCATGTAACTTGTATGAACAAAAATTAATATGTATTATGTAACTTATATTTTGGCACATCTTGATTAGTTTCTTTTTCTTCTCAATGTGGTATTAAAACCTTGTTGTACTCATTCCATAGGAGGGAGTAAGACTAAGAAAGATATTGCCATATTTTTTTAATGCTATAATAAAATTATAACGCATTGCTTTGAAAATCTCTTTATAATATTTTTGTCTTTAAATTTGAATTAAAATATTTATGTCACAATTCTATAATATAATTTACAATGAATTGCCTTAGATATTCTTATTACCATCTTTTTTTCTCTAACTTTTATAAAAAAAAATTAAAAAAAAAATCGTTGGGCCCACTTAGGCCCGGGATTGGCCCACTTAGCCCGGGACCATTAGTTCGTGGGCCTTTCCCCCGACCGGTTCGTACAAAAGGACAACCAAGCCCGAGACTGCGAAGCCCATTTAAATTGGGACTGGCCCGGGACCGGGACATGCCCACTTAGGACCTGCTTACTTAGCCCACTTAGGCCCGGCTCACTTAGCCTACTTAGGCTCGGGACCGGCCCACATGTCAGCCTTATCTTAAATCAATCTTGGAGAAGTACCTATCAACCTGCAATTGGTCGAACAGGTCATCTATCCTAAGCAGTGGGTACTTATTCTTGATTGTGACCTTGTTGAGCTGCTGAAAGTCAATAAACATCCTTAGTGGCCCATCTTTCTTCCTTATAAAGAGAATCGGTACGCCCTAAGGCGACAAACTTGGCTGGACGAAACCCTTCTCTAACAAATCCTTCAATTGTTCCTTTAGCTCCTTCAATTCTGTCGGTGCCATTCTTTAGGGTGGAATAGATATAGGTTGTGTGCCTGGCATCACATCAATCCCAAAATCAAGCTCCCTGTCTAGCAGAATCCCAGGGAGCTCATTAGGAAAGACCTTCGGAAATTTATTTACAGTTGTCACAAACTCAAGCTTAGGTTCCTCAGCATCAATGTCTGTAACCCGAACCAAATGGTAAACACATCCCTTATTGATCATTTTTGTGGCCTTAAGGTAAGAACTAAACCTACCCTTCGGCATCACAACATCCCCCTTCCATTCGATAACTGGTTTATTTGGAAACTCAAACCTAACAGTTCTGGTTCAACAATCAAGCTTGGCAAAACATGAATAAAGAAAGTCCATCTCCATTATTACATTGAAATCAACCATCCCCAACTCAACGAGATCAGCACCGTGACAACACAATCCCTATAAACCCGCGTGGCCACAATAGAGTCACCAACTAGAGTAGATATAAAGAACAAATCATGAAGTTTTTCCAGTTCTATCCCAAATTCCATAGCAACATAAGGAGTGACATCGGACAAAGTGGAACCGTGATCAATAAGAGCATACACACCATGAGATTGGACAGTCAATATACATGTGACAACATCTGGAGAATCCTCTAAACTCTAGCAACCCTTCATGGCATAGAAACGGCTAGGTCCTCCCGAGCTCTGTGTACAACCCTAGCTGCACCACACCCTCGGGTGCTGGAATGCCTTGAGCTGGAGGAGGTGCTGTGAATGTAGTAGCTGCAGAATTGGCTAGTTGTGCATACCCCTGGCCTCATTCTGGCAGAACAAACGTCAATCCCTCTAAATGTGGCATCTTAACCTACACCAGTATCATATGGGTAGGTCCATATAGCAGACTCCTAAGTGCATCTCCCCGCACCTAGGGCATGAGGTCCTCCTCTGCTGCTGGAATCTCCTACCAGACCGACCTTGCTGGTAGGATCCCATGTTTCCCTAATCGGGCCTAAAATGACTCCACTGCTGTCTAGGTCCTGATGGTGGTGCACTGACTGAAGACTTAGCAAAAGACTGGGATGGCCCTGATGACCCTCCCCTGAATGCTAACCCACCACTACAACCACCAAATTTGCCCTCGGACCGGGCCTTGCTGCTACCCTCTTGCTCCATTCTATTATTCAATTTACGGTTCATTGTAGCTTGAGTAAATTCCACTATCTTCCCATAGTTCATATCAGAATTCAAGGAATCTGTAGTGGCCTCATTAATAACCAAGGTGCTAAGGCCCTGTACAAACCGTCACACTCTAGCCTCCATATTGGGAAACTTGTATATATATATATCATACTTGGATAGGCGCACAAACCTCATATGATACTCCCATACACTCATGCTACCTTGCTTAAGGCTCTCAAACACAGCGACATGAGTTGCCTTAGTCTCGGCAAGCCAGAAATGATTAATGAATGCATTAGTGAACTCACTCCACCTCGCCGAAAGGCTCCCCTCCTCAAGGGACTCATCCCATATTTCAAACCAAGAATATGCCACATCTTTCAGGAAGTAGGAATCCAACTCCACTGCTTTTGTCTCAGTAGCACGCATAACCCGAAGAGTCTTGTGTATCTCATTAATAAAGTCCTAGGGTTCCTCCTCGGAATTAGTACCCATGAACACTGGAGGATCTAACTGAAGGAACTTATTCACCCTGGAACAAGCAAAATCCCCTTGCTGACTGGAAGAAATAGGCACAACATTCGATCTCTAGGTCCGAGAAGCCACTATCTGAGCCAACATTTGTATGGTTCCCCTATGATCCCCCTTAGAAACATCGGGATCAGAAGCTGGGGCTAGAGGTGGAACTGAATATCAGTTGGAGGGATCGTTGCACCCTTAGTAGGTGCAGGACTGGTGCAGTCTGATCAGGAGTAGTAGAATCAAGTAGTGTAGTAGTCGGGGAAATATTCTCATACCTCGGGTGCTCACCCGCATCATCAAGTAAAGAATCAACTACCACCCCAAGGGTGGCATTGGTTCATTGGCCAGTTCTTGCTTTTTTTCTAGGCACCATGTACTCAAAATTAGAGCAATGCATGAGTTAGAGGAGGGACAGTCTTACAATCAGCTCTACCGCACGATTTAGAACATGAAAGAATGGTATTATTCCTAAATTCCCAAGTAGCCTCCTAATTATAGATGTGGTCTACAACACACTGATAAGAAGGATTCTACTAGACACGGCTCCGAGACATCCTAGGACACTTTAAAACTATAGGCTCTGATACCAAGTTTGTCACATCTTGACCTCGGGGAGCGCGACCAGCGCTCAATAGAGATAACCCAGCCGAGCAAGCATGTACAATACCTTCTACCTGAACTCACTCATGAAAAAAGAGAAGATTTATTTCATTAATTAGACAAGAGGAGGATCATGGGAACAACACCAATTCATTATCATTACTTACATTAATTATAAGATTTAAAATACATACACTTTCATAGCTTGAAGTGGAACATGTGGTACAAATACAACATAGTGGTTTGACTTTCCCAATACCAACATACAACCCACACTTTCGTAGCTCATCTAAGTGGGGGGGGGGGAGTGGGGAATGTAACGACTCGACCGATTGTTTTGAGCATTTGCATTCCGTTAGATGGTTCGAGGGCATGAGTAGCTTTTTATGATGGATTATTACTTGCATGTATCAATGGTTTTCGTTTATGGGTGATTCAAAATTGATTTGGAAGAATAAATCTCATTTTAGATGCTTTAATTTGGAAGAGTTGACCAAGTTTGACTTTTGTATATTTGACCCCAGATCAGAGTTTTCATGGTTCCGTTATGGACTTAGGAATACGCCCGAATTTGAATTTTGATGTTCCTCGAAGGTGTCGACACTATTGGGCAAAATTTGGCAATTTGAATCTTTAGAAAGTTCATAGGTTTGATCAGGAGTTGACTTCGATATTATCAAGTTTGGATTGTTGTTCTTGGAGTTGGAATATGTTTGATATGTCATTTTGTACTTGTATGCAAAATTTGGATTCATTCCGGATTAGTTAGGAGATTGATCTTGATCGGCGATTCGTGGTTTTGTTGTTATTATCTGTGATTTGAGGCCTTGAGTAGGTCTGTAATATGTTTTGGGACTTGCTAGTATGTTCGGATGGTGTCTCGAGTTGCTTATGTGAGTTTCTAGGTGGGTTCGAACAATTTCTAGGACCTTTTTAGGTGGCTACAAGGATGTGTATCGTGATCACAGACTTTGAATCGCATTCGCGAAGAGCAAATTGCTATTTGGGCATTGTGAGTCGCGATCGCAAAAGCCATTCTCGTGATTGCGTAGAGGAATTTCTGCTGTCATAGGACTCACTTTGGAAGCTATAAGCAATTTGGAGATGATCCAAAAACAAAAGTTGTTGCCCTTTGTGTCGAAGTTTCAGAAAATAAAACCGTTTTTCATTAGGAGTTTTGTACAAAAAGTTATGGTCAGTTTATTAGAGGTTGTCTGGAAGAGTTGGGCAAGCTTGTTAGAATTTGTTCATCGCAATCGTGCAGACATGGCCGCGATCGCAAAGAATAAAAACTATACTGGAATTATTTTTGAATCACGATCGCGAGGTTGGAAACCACAATCGTAAAGAAGGACCACTAGAAGTGCATTAAACATCTAATTTCGGGATTTTGAGTTTATTTTCTCCATTTTTGAGTTCTTGGAGAACAAGTAACGCGATTTTGGAGGAGATAAACAACCAAATCACGAGGGTATGTAATTTTATCTTTGTTTTGATTATATAGTTTGTTTTTGGTGGATTATTACACCTAAATCATGGATTTGAAGAGAATAAGGGGGGGTGACTAGAACTTAAAAGAATGAATTTTAGGGTTTTGGACATGAAATTGACGTCGGATTTGCATAAAACTTATATGGTTAGACTCATATCCTAATGGGTAGTCAAACTTTGTGAGTTTTGTCGGGTTCCGAGATGCGATCCTGGGTTGACTTCTTTGGTTGACTTTGAGTATTTGATTACATGTTCGACCTTTATTGCTTGGGTTTATTTCCTAAGGCATTATTTGATTTTTTGAGCTGCTTTTATCTAGTTTCGCCTTGTTTAGATGTTGATTTACGCGGTTTGGCATTTTTAGAGTATCAGTAGGTTTGCTCGATATTTGATTTGGCTTGCTTGAGGTAAATATCTTATCTAAACTTGTTTGAGGCTAGTTTCCTGAATTATTTGTGATTGCTATGTTCTATGGGTGTACATACGTGTGGGGTTTGAGCCCATGTGCGAGTACCAGGTTATTTATCCATACTCGGGGTAGTGCTTAGGCTATGATATGCCTAGAATTCACTATTAAGCTTTATGCTATAATGTTTCTCATATTTGTAATATTTTTCTAAACTATTTGAGCCATGATTGAGGTTACGAAGAAGCTAGTTCCCTAAATAAACTTGATAATTGCTAATTTTTATGATGAAATTGCCGATTTGAGCTATGATAGCACACCTTGCATATGCCTACACTTTAGCATGTTATTATACCAGTCCAGGAGCATGACATTTGATATTTTTTCATCATATGCATGTGTTTTTGTTTACTTGCTTCTGTGTGATATGATTTGGACTAGATGTCTAGACTACGCCGAGCGGATTATTTTGTTAGCCTGTGACCATGCAAGACGGATTATGATATTGTGTCTGTGACCACGTAGGGCGAATTGTGATATTTGCACATGAGTTGTTTGTGCAGCACGTGAGTTGTGTGTGCAGATTAATATTATTAGCATGTGAGTTATCCATGCAGCATGTGAGTTGTCCGTGTAGCACGTGAGTTGCCTGTGCGGATCCATATATTGATATTATAGCGCGTGAGTTGTCTGTACAACACGCTAGTTGTCCATGTGGTTGATATTATTAGCACGTGAGTTGTCCGTGTAGCACATGAGTTGTCCACAACGTGTGGATAAGGATCCATTCCCCTAGGGTCACCCTCCTATATTTGTATGATGGTGTACACACAGATTGTGAGAAACTAAAGGGTTTCTGGTTGATGTGAGCTCTAGGAGAGTTGGTTACTATTATTTGGATTGGGTTGCATGCTGCAACATGTGTTATTGTCTCATTATTATTTGGAATGGGTTGCACGCCACAACGGGCTAATATATGGTTATTGAATTTTATCTTTACTTGTAATTTCCTTAACTGTTTACCTGATTTACTTGAATATATTCATTATATGCTAGATTGTTGACTGAACAAAACACATTAAAACAAAGATTCGATAGCATCAAGGTAGTTTTACTTGAGATTTCATGATTTGATCATATATTTGTTCTATACTTTTTGAAATTATGAACTGCACAGGTGATAGCGAGTATCATTTATAATTTTTGCCTCTAATACCTCGCCAAGGTGAGTTATGATACTTACTGAGTATATGGGTTGGTTGTACTTATACTACATTTCTTTACCTTGCATGAAGATCTTGGAGCTGATGTTGTTACGTATGGAGGGAGCCGACATTGGAAGTGTACCAGATTTCTGAACATAGCTACCACTTGTTCTTGGTATTTTAGATTTGAGTTCTATTTATGTATATTTCAATCAGATGTTGTAAATATTATTTCATACCAGCCTTGTAAATCCAAGGTCCTAGTGGCTCATGACTTATTGTATGTTTTATGCTTTATAGGAGCGACTCACAGTTATGTAGATATTGTGGAACTAATTCGAGCTATTTGGAGCTTTTACGTCTTGAGTAAAATCTCAAGGGATTAAGTTGGGATCATGTTCGGGGGTTGAGGATCAATTCTGGACGTCAAAATTCAAAGAAGAATCAACTGCTGAAGAAATGTACTAGTGCGAGGCACTTTGCGCCGCATTAATGCAAATTTTTGTCAAAAATTTCCAAAGTTTAGAGACTGGGTTTTTTGTGGTCTGACAGGAAAAAGATTAGTGTGACGCTCTGGGAGACGCACAATGCGACGCATGGAAAGCATAAATTTGCAAGTTTTTGTATTTCGGCTAGGAAAGGGAGATTTCGTCCAGGCCCAACCCTACTTGGTGTAAATACATGTAAAACGTTATTTTGGGAGATACTTTTGGACTTTTGACATACTTTAGAACGAAAGGGACACATACCACGTTTGGAGGGGGCTTCTAACTAGTTTTTCTTCTATTCTCTTCCTTTAATTTTATAGTTTATTAGTTCTAGAGTTTTGGGTGCTGCATGAACGTTATAGTTTGAAGCTTGAATTGTTCTTATTAGTTTATCACATTGGTTCATTTATTCAATCTTGTGCTTAATTATTTGATTGCTTGATCTCCAATTGAATACTATCTACGAATCAAGGATTGAACTCGAGAGAGGGAATATTAGATTGCATATAAGATTGAGTAGAGCAAGATCCTGAACTCGAGCATCGGGAACTGATTTGTTGTTAGGATAGGAATATACCTAATCTCCTTGCTTGGTTATTATATGGAAATTATTAATGTGTTCTTATTAATCCTAATTCCATAGAAGTATTGGTGTTAGGTTAACTCGAATAGGCGAGTAGTACTTTGGGAGAAAGCTACGAGCAATATTAACCATGTCAATCATTAAACCAGATAAATTAATTAGACGATTTAAGTGGAAGACTCAACGAGATTGTTAGCTAACCCATAGCTCTAGAATATCGTCTCTCATTGAATTCGTGTCTAATTTTGCCAACTTGTTCATTTAGTCTCTTAGTTGATTACTCTAGATTAATTTTATTAAATATTCATACTTTAGAAAAATGCTTGAATAGATTAATTGTCTTAGTTTAATTTAGTGAATAGTTAATCACAAGTCGATGTGGGTATGATATCTGGAGTTACAATCCTATATTACTTGTCGACCACATATACTTGCGTGTGTGTTTGGAAACAACAAGTTTTTAACGCCATTTTCGAGGACTTGGAAATTAACTATTTTATTAGATTAGATTTTTACTTTTTGTCTATTCAAATTTTTTTGTTTTCACCTTAGTTTAGTATTTTATTATCTTTGTTGATATGGCATCTTGGAATGAGAATTAGTTGAATATTGGTTATTCTTATTATGGCGCTCCCTGTCCATATTGTGGAGGACCACACTTGTGGCAAAATTATGAATATCAATCTTATGACTGGAATATTTGTAATGTGTATGGTGGTAAAGATGGCCATTGGGATGGTTGTCCTAATTCTTATTATCCTTCTCAGATCTCTTATTATGATGTTTCTAATAATGTTTATGAGTTTGATACGAGCAATGAACTGGATGATGTGGAAGGTGTTGCTTGTATTATGGACATGATGAGGCAAGTAGTCGGGCAACAAGATGAAAACCAAAAGGCTATACAAAGAACTAGTGCAACAATCATGAGAATGAAGGTCGAGGCGGAAGAAGTGGCTGAAGAGAGTGAGTTCCCACAAGAAGATAACTTTGAAAGAGCAGATATAGTGAGCCAATCTTGGCTAGAGGAACAAGATCAACTGATAAAATCTCATGAGTTTCTTCATGATGGTCTGTCAGATAAGACAGGACAACTGATGGAAGGAAGAACTGAGCTCAGGTAAGAGATAGACTAGTTTGGCTCATATATCCATGAACTGCAGGCTCAATTGAATAAAAAGTTTGAGGCATCTAATGCCTAACAATCCATTGTTGTAGATACTGGCCAGCTTGTGGAGGGGAAAGAGGAATTCCAACTATTCAACCAAAATTTTATTAATAATGCCCAGGTTGACGAGGTGTGCAAAAGTGAGAATGCCAAAAGTGAAACGATTCCAGAGTTGGAGCACATTGGATCTCATTCTAACCATTTTTCAGCATTGTGCTTGGTTGGTGACATGAGAATCGATTCATTCGAGCCTATGGAGGACTCAATGAATGGAGAACAAAGTGCTTATCTTCTGAAATTTGTGATGCCAAGGAGACAAAACGACATCCCTCACTTAAAGGCCAAGAAGTGTAAGATGCGATACCTATTATTTAGTTCCTTTATTTTCACATCACCTCCCCAAGAACATGATAGAAAAGTTGATGCAAAATTGGGGGCGCAATTCATATCCTCAAGGTGGAAGGAAAAGTGATGAAGTGGTGTAAGTCATGCCACTACTATAAATCAGACGCTTGTTGGAAGGCAACTCAGTTTACTGCGTTCTTTTACTTTATTTTTATTATATTATTTTCGTAGTATCTGTTTTTATTTTGTAGGATTATAAGCATAGGAAGCAAAGTCATTGGAAGAGTGCAAAAGCGAGCTAGATAGTAAGAACTAAGTGGGGAGTGCCCGCACAAAGGACTATAACTGGGGGAAGTCTAAGTACCCGTGAGCTGCTAATTCTTCAGCCTTTGTCCTATTATGGAGTCTCTTTTACCCTCTTATTATTTATAGTGTACATTGAGGACATTGCACAATTTTAAGTGTGTGGTAGGAGATTGTCTGGGTAATTTCTTGTGCTATCTTAGATTAGTGTAGTATTTTTTGATTTGAAAAAAAATAATTAGAAAATTGGAACTTTTCCCGACGATGGATCTCCTAGAAAGTTTTCTTGAGGGAGGTAAGTCGAAAGGAAAAAGACAAAAATGTTTTCTTTTGTAGGTAGTGTAGCAATTACCCCTTGGTTTTTCTTTGTACCGCGATTCTTTTCCAAGGGTTTTGTTGAACCGAGTGTAGTTAGTAGTATTTTTTAGGAGTAGGAGCTAGTGTGTTGTGATTGGAATTGAAGCAATATCTCTTAACTTTGTTATGCCTTGAGAATAGTGAGTACTTTTATTGTGTCGCTTAGGCTCAGTTTTTGACTCTTGTATAAGTACCTTAAATTGTATGATCTTAACTTTATTTAACTGCTTTGACTAAAGTGTCTTGATATGTCCAATCCTGAGTGAGTTATATACCATGTGTGTATGAGGTTTGTGTGTTATTTTGTGCATTGCATTTGATGTCTAGAACTTGCCTCGTACGTTTGCAAAGCGAATTAGTAGTTTCGGTTAGTCTAGGAAGTGATATAGATATTCCTTTGTGGAGCCAATTATATGTTTTTACCCACCTAATTATTATGTATCGTAGTTAACCCCTTTGAGCTTATAATCATGTTTCTTTGGCAATCAAATTACAAGCCTTACCCATTTGTTTGAATTAACCATCTATTTGAACATTTTCACCACTCATGAGCACTTGGAATTGTTATGAACTTTGTAAAAGTTAAAGTATATTCCTTGAAAGTAGTAACTCTTGATGTAATTATGCTTAAAGAAGTAGGGAGTTGATGTATATTGATGTGAAGGTAGAGTTATAGTTTGGCATAAGTGTGAGGTTTTAAATGTTAAAGTGTATACATCAAAGTGCTTAGGGAGGTATAGTCACTCTTATATCTAAATGTATCCTACCCGTATTGCAGCCTACATAGCAGTTAATTAAAGTCCTACTTGATCTTAGACAGAAGGAGCTCGATTAGTAGAGCAGTATAGTATGGGCAAGCCTATGGTGCATCTTTTGTGGCATATGAATATTGTTCTAAGAGTGAGAGAATTCTTTCTATCTTGAGTTCCTAATTGTTCTTAAATTTATTGAATGTGGAACTACTCTCTTTTGTGTGTGAGAACACTTGATTCATAAAGGAAAGGTAATGTTTGGCCTCTACGTTAGAGTAAGTGAGCGTGTTGTGAGAAATGCATGGTGCTTGTGAGTCCAATCTTGAGGTGATGATGTTACACTATTGTGCTTAGTCTATTTTAAATATTCTTGGTGTAATGAGTTAGGATAATTATTTAAAAAGGTTGTGTCTACATAAAGTTTAGTTTGATTGCTCGAGACAAGTAACGGTTTAAGTGTGGGGTGTACGCAATTTAATGATTTTGCATACACATAAAAGGTAAATTTAGCAAATTGAAAAGACTTATAAACACAAACATAAGTCCTAGATTGAAAATTTTACTACATTCTCAATTATCGTCTAAGGAAAAATATTAAATGAAAATTAAACATATTAACTTAATCCAAGTCGCCAAATAAAAATATTTTAACTAACATATTTCATTAGGCTGTTGACTTTCAAGCACTTGTCCGCTGCTCCTGCCACCCGCTTAGCGGACAGAGCGCTCGTTATCTGACTTTTCTCTCTGCCGGGATTCTGAATTAAACAAGTGGTATATGCACATAACATATACACCAAATAGAAAAATTTAGATCTAATTTTATATGCATTTATATATTAATAAAATAATTTGATTTGATCTTAAAATTAATTTTCTTATCTTTTCAAGAACAAATCAATGATAAAATTAATATTTGTGCCTAATTTCACTTAAAACATATTATATGATAAAGAACTGATTATTTTTATTTTGAATATACGCTAATGATTTTCTTTAAAATCCGACCCAAATGTTTGATTGTAATCACAATTGATTATATAGTTTTGCTCAAAAATATGTGGTAATTGTCATGACCCAAAATCACGTGACCGGCACCTGACATACTATCTCACCCGAGAGGACCAACCCGTACAAGAATACTCATCTATATGCCTAATAGATGCATGCGAAAGCCTTTTTAAAAACACAGTTATTTTAAAAGTTAAGACCATACATGAAACATAATCTTTAAATCCACAATTTTCAATAATTGAAAATACCTAAGGATGTCAATATTTCTTTATGTGTATGCAATATGAGTGTAAGGCCCCATAAAATTTTTCCAAAGAATTCAAGGTTTGTGGTACCGAGGTAGGGCAATGTGTACGGGGGTAGTAGATAATCTTCGCGGCGAGCAAGCTCGCCATGGTATAGACTTTTTGGGTTGTAGAATGCATTGAATAGTTTGGTGGATTTTTGGAAAAAGAAGCTAGTTCTGCGGTCAAGTTCGCGACCGTAGAACCACTCCATCGTCCGCATATGTCACGCTCCGAACTCGGGGAGAGCGACTGGCACTCAATCGAGTAAACTTAGTCGGACAAACCTACTTTACATTAACCGCTCATCATAACTCATGCATGATTTATTAAAACATAATTTGATCTTGACTTTCATATTGAACACATTTGGCTCAATGGCCTAAATTCTTTCTCATTATATGTACATAGCTTCATAATTAACTACGAACATAAATACATAACAAAACTCAAATCTTAAATACATGACTCACATTGTACATGGAGCTTCTATGACAATAGATACCTAAGTAAATAAAACAAACTAGACTCGAGTACCTATTGGAACTGTAGCGGGCTCACCACAATCTGCTGGGAAAAGGGTGTACTGTTATCACTGATCAATGCCATATGTTGTAGAACCACCTGCATCCATTAAAGATACAGTGCCCTTAGCAAAAGGGACATGAGTACATGTGGAATAGTACTCGCATGTATGGCAAAAGCTAACAACATATAAAATTATGGTAACTCAAATAAGAGGCATATGAAGTACATCAAGAACTACGAAACATCCCATAGAATCACCTTTCAAGTCTTATTATACTTACATCATTCTAAGCTTCTTTTAGGATCAACTTAGCCACATTAACTATACATGGAATACATAATGTAACATAAATATAACAACATGTACAAACAAGGCCAATGAAAGTGGCACCTATTGTCTGTATTAACAATGTGTCTCACTAGACCGCCCATATCCCTGTTTTATTTTACACCTATACATTTCATAGATCACCCTTAGTATTTGAATATCATATAATACAGATATGCGTTTCATATACTATCCATAGTGTTTATTCATACTATACACCTATACATTTCATAGACCATCCTTAGTGTTCATATACAATACCTATGCATTTTATACACCATCCATAGGATCACATATACAATACACTTATGCATTTCATAGACCGTCCATAGGATTCCATACACAATACACCTATGCGTTTCATAAACCTTCCATATGATTCCATACATAATACACCTATGTCTTTTATAGACCGTCCATAGTGTCACATATTGCATACAATACACCTATACGTCTCATAGACCTTCTATAGTATTTGCTTACACAATACACCTATACGTTTACCTACACAATACACCTATACGAAACCCAAGTTCTAACTATACAATACACCTATACATTTCATAGGACGTCCGTAATATTCATATACAATACACCTATGCATTTTATAGACTATCCATAGGATCACATATACAATACATCTATGCATTTCATAGACTGTCCATAGGATTCCATACATAATACACCTATGCGTTTCATAGGCCATCTATAGTGTCACTTATTAAATTCAACACACCTATACGTTTCATAGACCATCAATAGTGTTTACTTGCACAATACACCTATGTATTTATTTACACAATACACCTATACAAAACCCCAGGTTCTAAGTAATATTCTATGGGGGCTTACAACATATCAATCGTGGAGTTGTGCAGAAAGTTTGTTAAAACTTGAAGGACATTTTGCGGTCATTTATGAGATCGCACTCCATTTCGCGGACCGCATTTTCCATCGAAGATTTGGCATGAAGAATTTTGTTGCGTTATTCTGTGGTCCATTCTTCGATCGCATAAGTGGTCTGCCGACCGCAGACCTATCGCAGACTAGTCCAGACTAGCCCAGTTCTTGGCATCACTTTTGCGGCCTATTTTACGGGCTGCATATCTGTTATGCATTCTATTCTGCGACCGTAGACCTGACATCGGAGGGTCTATTTTTCTATTTTTATAACCCGACCCCCATTTTGATAAATAGCCTTAGGGGCTCATTTTAAAGTGGATTTATGATGATTTTAGAGAGAGGTAAAAACATTTTAGAGAGAGAAGGAGAAAACCTAACATTCTAACCATCTAATCTTGCACCAATCTTTAAGAATCAAGGAAGCCAATCACTAGATTATCATCTATCCGGGTATGTCCTACTCCTAAGATTTCATGCAAGAGGTTATAAGTTCAAGTACATTGTGGGGTTGGAAATAGGTCATCCATGTGACAATAGGTTGTAGTATGTAGGGTTAATGAAGCATTTTGGGTAGGTTCTTATTGAAATTAGTTGAGGGAGGAAGGGATTAACATTTTAGAGCCTTGTAGTCTATTTTGCATGATATGTGTTTGACAAAATTCCTAAGAGAGTTACACCAGAGGAATCTTTCTAATTATTAATCGATTTTCACTATCTTCCTACATATTGTAATTGCGAGAAGTGTTGGGGCATTGTAGTAATTTAAGAAAACTTCAAACAAGGTATGTTGGCTAAATTTCTCTCTTGGAATCAAATTCCATGATGTTCCTGTAAATTTTGTTGGCCCAATTTTCTAATTCTCATGTTTCAAGTTATTCCTTATATATTTGACTATTACAAATAAGCTTGTGTGGAAATATATATACTAAAAATGTGCACCAAATTCTCCTATCGTCTTGTGTTCTCCGTCGGGAAAGCATCCTAGTGTGATCAACATGTCAAGATAGTATAATTTCAAATCATATTTAAATTTCAAGTTGTTATGCCCAATTGTGAAAGGAAACTCAAGGCGTGTAAGACCACTATTGTTCATTATCATGCTCAAGGTCTTGATCCCAAGTTCTCTTACTATTGATGACCCATAAATATGCTTGAAAGGGGAAGGACTAAAGTGAGATGTAAAACGAGGCAATGCTTGTTGTAGCTAGTGCATTTGATTTGAAGTTGTGTTTAAATCGTAAATGACCATGCCCTCCTTTATAACTATTTTCAATGTGATTTGAGCTCTTACGTACTCAAGAGTTGAAATTGTGTATTGCCCTTTTGTGAAGAAGTATTCAAAAAGATACGGTGTATTACTAGCTTATGATTTTTAACTTGTGTTATGATTACAAGTCATTGTGCTCCATACTTTGAAAAAGGATCGAATGTGTTTAAAGCCTACATTACTAATGAACTTAAAGCTTTGATTACTGGAATATTTTATATGTTGATGTTTATGTTGATGATCCTTAAAAGTGTTTACCGTAAAAATGGTAATAACAATTAAATTTGATTTAGTGATTCTAAAAATACGTGATCTATTTTTATGCTAGTTGTTAGGTAGTTGATGCTATGTGAAAAGACTTAGAAATGAGATAAGAGCTTTAAAACGAAATGTTGATCAAACCGAATCGCTGCCAATTGGGGCCTCGAGCTTGCCTATTCGAGGGCCTTAGGGTCGAGTCTGAAGCTCGGTTAAGAGCTATTGAAGGTGGTCGATGGAGACTAACAGTTATAAATAAATCAAAGAAGGCTCTTTATGGCCAATAATAAGCAATAAATGATGAACAATGAATAGAACTCAATAAATTCAAGAGAATATGTTAGAGAGCAGAGAGAAAGTTCTTGAGTCTTTTGTATTGAGCAGCCGATATTTACAAAATGACAAGGATCCCCTTTATATAAGAGGCATAATCCCAACATATTACAAAATGCATTTATTACAAAGATATGGAGATAGGACACTTAGCTAAAGCTACGATACGGGCTCAGACTAGCCTGACAGATTTTGTCGGCTCTAGCTTCACGCCTTGGTAACTCCCTATCTTCTTCCCATAACTATCGATCTCATACTGTCTCGAGGTCGAGCCTTCGAGGGAAGAAGCTCGACCATGATTTCGAGCCTTTAAGGCATCATAACGATGGAAAATTGGACCCTCTAATTTTACCGTATATAGATAGTCCCTGTGTTTCTCAGAGTAGAACGACGAGAAACAAACTTGACGACCATCTTTTCGTATTTCTCGCGATAATGTTATACTGATGACGTCATACTCATGACATAGGCTTTTGTGGCAACTGAGGCGTCCTGCTGACTTGTCTTTTCAGCATCTTTCAATGCACAGTCGATCCTCATCCTTCTAATCGATGATATTGTCGCTGATTTAGTTCCCAAAATGCATTAATTGCTCCTGCCGATACGTCTTTCAAGGACATTAATAGAGCCGTCGGTTGTGTTTTCAAAAGAGTATTGATTGTGCCCGCTGGTTACTCTGCCATTTCTCTATAAATGGGGGGCTTTCTCGAACCAATTCCTTATTCAAATGTTCTTCAATTATCCTTTCTTCCATTTCTTCTCTCCATCCTCATCCACTATCATTTCCCATGTCTGAGGCTTGTGGTCTCAAGGTTTCCTGGTGGCGTTCTCATCAGTTATACCACGGCCTTTTCCCGAGGCCTCTCCTTATCGAGCGAGATTACACCAATTTGGTGTTGTTGTTGTTGTTGTTGTTGTTGCTGTTATTGTTGTTACTGCTATCGCCGTTGACTCGAGAGGAGGAGATAGGGAGGCCAATCTCTTCCGTCTTGGGAATGTATTTGGACTATACACCACTCACGAGGATGTTCGGACTATACACCGCTGCTCACCTTCCAACCCCAGCCTTGTGTGGCACTTCACCCTTTTGCTTTCTGTGGGGTGAAGTGGTACCTCCAGCCGGTAGCTTGCATAGCACAATGTCCCAAGAAGTGGACTCAAAGTAGCTGTGCAAGTGAGGCCAACACCCGCCAAGTCTTCTACCGGTCTGTGATCTTCCTGGCCTAGTGAAGGCATTTGCTCTTTGGCAGGCTATGGCATTTTTTCATCCCTCTTTGCCTCTTCACTTTACTCTTCTTCATATTCCCACTTTCCTTTTCTTCATCTTCTCCATTGGAGATACCATTTTGGAGGGCCGAGGTGAGACCCCCGAGGCGGTGGTAGTAGAAGACACTGCCGCTGAGGATGCATACCCGAGGGGATGGTGCTCGAAGATACTGCCGCCGAGGATGAACCCTCGAGAATAGATTAGACTCTGGGCTTTTCTTCTATATGTACCTTTTTTTCTTCTTTGTTTCTATGTAGGGACCCCTCGTGGGCTTTTGTAATCATATATTGGGACCCCTCGTGGGCTTTTGTAATCGAATGTTTATGAATAAAAAATGTTTCTTTAATTCATATCTGATGTATACTATTTTCCCTTAATCTATACTTATATAGAATGTGAGTGCATGACCCCACTGGTTGGTGCAAATATCGAGCCCAAGTCGGACTGATAAACCCAGGTCGTCGGGACCCCGACTTCGAGTTAAATGGGAGTAGGGCTTTGAATCCCCAAATCGAGATTTGGCCTTTAGATCCCGCGATAATCTTTGAGGGGAGATTTGCACGAAAGCTTGAGAATGGAGACTGCCTTTATGCTTTCGAGAACAGTCCTCGAGTGGGGATTTTCTCAAACTCGGGCCGTCTGGAAACTTGTCTTGAACTTAGTGTAGATAGCCTTAAGGTGTTGTAGATAGATCCCGGATGAAGGACTGCCCAAGTTTAGATGGTACCCTGAGGCCAAGCCCATATGAGTGAAGTTTTAAGTGCTTATTTTCTCCTTGAAAGAAGCCTTCAAAACCGGGTACCATCTCGAGTCTTGCAATGACATCGATGGCCCCTTGGAGGGATCCTCGAGATCGGGTACCATCTCGGAATTTTCAATGATGCCAATTGTAAGCACGTGATTTTTGCCCTACATGAGAATTACTCCCAAAAAATGCAAAATAAAATGATTTTCCTTGGTGTGCAATTTTGAGTATTTTGTGATATTTTTGGATTATTATTTGTATTTGTCTGTGTTTGTTTATTTGCTAAATTAATAAAAAATACAAAAATATATCGCATTGGCATGTAGGATTTAATTCTATAATTGTTAGTAATTAAATTAGTTTTATCAAAATTAAAAAATTTACAAAAAAATATGCATCTTTTGCATTTTTAGCATTTAATGTCCAAATGAACAATTTTATGCTTAATTATTACTTAATTGTGCGTTAATTGTTATTGGTAGTTAATTTGCGCTTTTATAACTTAATTTAGTTCTTAATAATAATTTAAGTATTCTTATAATTTAGTTTTAGAAAATAAAAGAAGAAAAGATAACAAAAATACAAATAAAAATCGGATTGGGCCACTTCTTCAATTTTCAACCCCAGGCCCAAACAATTGTCCACGACCCAGTCCACTTCACATGGGTCGACCCGGTCCGCCCCATTAACCCATTGACCCAAGACCCACTCTTCATTTTGTCAAAACACAAAACAAAAGACAAACAAAAAAAACCCTAAGAAAACCTAAAAACTACCCGCCCCCCTCCATCCTCATCTTCCCCAAACTCTCAAACAAACCCAACGTCCATGGCTGCTGCCATTCACCAGCTTCACCACCAAACGGACCGTTCCACCTCCAGCTGCCTCCCCGTCATCGTCACGGCCCAAGCAGTCCAGCAAACACCACCTCCATCGTCACCTCCTCCTTCGTTCTTCATCCAAACACCACCAAAAAATGACCATTATCATGGTCGCTACAGCTGCATCTTCGTCGTCCTCGTCAACCCCTTTTTCAGTTGCTTCGACTGCATTTGCTGCCTCAACGATGTCCTTGAGTCTAAACCAAACCTGCTCCTGTTCTGCCGCGTCACCTGCTGCTAGGCTTCGGCATGGTTTCAGTTGCTAACTAGAGTCGAGTTCGTCGTCGTTTGGTCGAGCTTCATCTTCTCTGAGCTGCTGCTTGCACTTCATCTTCTTCAAAGCTCGAGCTCGCCATGGCCGAGCTCTTCCTTAGCTGTCTCTTCTGCTTTCAGCTGCAGGCAAACGACGACGCACCCCCCCAGTTGCTTCCGTTTCAGCACTTCTGCCGCATCAGCTGTGGCTGTGGCTTCGGCGTCAACTTCTTAGGTTCGGGTTCGTCGTCGTTTGGTTGAGCTTTGGTCGAGGGTCGCCGAAACAGTCCGTATGTATGATTGTTCGATTCGGTTAGTAGATTTTTGAGTTTTATTCTGTCCGCATTTTGTTTTGATATTTTCGAATCTAAAATCGGCGAATGTTTGTTTTTTTTCATGTTTATTGTTTAGATATTTGATTTTGGTTTTGTTCATGTTCATGTGTTGTTTGTTAAATTAATTTTTCAGATTTCAAGTGAAAGATTAATTAGTTATTTTTCATGTTTATTTCATGTTTGTATTGTTGTTTAAGTGAATATTTGTTAGTTTAATGTTTGTTAGATCCAAATTGAAATTTAATTGGTTATTTCTTCAATTTGTTTCATGTGTTATGTATTTTCCAGAAAATATTAATGTTGTTTGAATCGTTAGAATCCATCATGTTTGTTGCTTAAAGATAGATTAAATTCATGTTCGTCTTGGTTTGAAGTTCATGTTTAAATCCAGTGATTTAATGTGAGTTTATGTTTGTCTTTGATTTGTTAGTTTAATTTGAATCATGCATATTGTTGTTTGTATTATTGTCTCTTTGTTCATCCATTAATGGTCTAAATTAACCAGGATTGGTTCCCGATATGGTTGATTTATTTCCATTAATTTGGAGTTTGTGTTGTTCATCATGTTCATGTAAATTGTTGTTGAAGATTGTTGAGAAATTGGTCATCTTGACTATATTTTGGTTGAGTTATGATTAATTGATTGTTTAGAGCAGAAGGGTAATTTGGTAAATTGCATTGCATTCGGGGGTAGATTTGTAATTGCAATAAGGTCGGAGGGGTAGTTTGGTAATTGAACATTATTTTGATTCTTTATGTTAAGCATGGGGGACAAATATAATGGGGTGGGGTTTTTTGATGTACTTGTTTAATATAATGGGGAACAAGACAAAACATAATGGGGAGGAATCTTGTACTTTTTTAATATAGGCATGGGGGACATATGGTAATGGGTTGGGAATGTGGTATTTATTTAATGTAGGCATGGGGGACAAAGTTTAAAATAAAGAAAACATTATGTAGTGGGACAAAGCATGTGATTGGGGGAATAATTTTGGGGTTGGGAATTGAAGACTTGTCTTGCTATATATAGAGGACTATTCTTGACATTAAGGGTAGAACTTGAACCTTGAGAGGATTTTTTTTTGAGAGAAAAAAGAAGAGAGTTTTTAGAACTTGAATATTATTAAGAGATACTTGAGAGAGTTTGTGATAGTAAAAGAGAAAAACAATTTGAACTTTCACTCGAACAATTCTGTTTGTTTTTCTTCGAGTGTTATTCAAAAATCCGAAGCTACTGCATCTCGTATCTTTTCTCTTCTCTGCTTTGATTGTGATTGCACTTTGGCACTGCTGATTTTTCAATCCGTTGTTGGGTTATTCTACTGGTTATTACTGGTTTTGCGGTGTTGCTGAACCTGCTGTTGCCGCGTTATTACTGTTGCTGACTCCTACTTCTTTTGTTCTTGTACTGCTGTTTCCAGGTACACATTTGTACACTCTTGGCTTGAAGCGAAAAATGAAATATTAATCAGGCTCCTGTTCCTGTTGAATTCTTTTGTTTGGATCTGTGTTTGAATATTAATTTTCCTCTCTTTGTATAAAAATGTAGTCGATTAATTAATGAGTAATGAGGCTGCATATGTATGATTTCTTCATCTAATAATGTTAGTTTACATTAATCGAAGAATAGTTAATCTGTTTTGATATTATTGTGTATTTATCTCATGTTCTAGCAAATAATAAAATGTGGAATGAAAGCAGTTTTTCCTTGTACAAACGCGATCGCAATTTTCCGTTCACATTAGCCGTAACTTAATAACTAATAAGTTGCGTTTTTCAGCATGTAAATAATTAGGAGATTTTTCTTTTATTTTAGAGACGAACTTAATAGAAAAATGTAGTCGCTATAGGTTTATCCTTTTAAAATAAAAATGAGACGAGCCTCGCCAAATAAATCACAAACCGCCGGGGCCCTCAATAAAATACATAACCATTGACTAGACTTTGGATTTGGCCGTTTAATGAACCTTCACGGCCTCTTCCTAAAATAACAATACGTTAGACTCTTTAGGACGCGCCTTAATAAATCTTACCTTCTTAAACTCGGGTGCACATTTATGTGACCCAAATCCAATTCTCAACGGAGTCGAAATGTGTTTCCAATCACGGGTACATTGATTGTGACGTGGTTCGAGATGCGTGTCCATGACGTTGCAAATTCATTTTAAAAAAATTAGAATGAGATGAGCCTTGCCAAATAAAATACAAATTGCGGGGCCCTCAGTAAATATTTGCTTTAAAAATTGTTTAGACTTCGGGATGGACCGTTTAGTAAAATTTCACAGTCCTACCCAAAATAAATACGCTAGTCGCTTTAGGCGCGCCTTTAATAATTTAATTTCCTTAAACTCGGGTGCACATTGATGTGACCCAAATCCAAATCTCAATGGAGTCAAAGTGTGTCGATGACCATGGGTACATTGATTGTAACGTGGTTCGAGATACATTTTTATAACGTTGCAATTCTTGATAAAAATAACAGCAAAGGATAAAAGCGGTTGAAAGATAAAATTTGCACATAAGTTCATATTGTATTTAAAATCAGATAAATAAGCCAAATATAACAGTTGAGCGACCGTGCTAGAACCACGGAACTCGGGAATGCCTAACACCTTCTCCCGGGTTAACAGAATTCCTTATCCAGATTTCTGGTACGCAGACTGTAATATGGAGTCATTCTTTTCCTCGATTCGGGATTAAAATTGGTGACTTGGGACACCCTAAATCTCCCAAGTGGCGACTCTGAAATAAATAAACAAATCCCGTTTCGATTGTCCTTTAATTGGAAAAAACTCCCCTGCCCCCTCGGGTGCGGAAAAAGGAGGTGTGACAGCTCTGGCGACTCCGCTGGGGATTGGTACCCAGAACCACTGGTTCAGGGTTAAGAATTCGAGCTTAGAATAATTGTTATTATTTGGCTTTATTTATTATCTGATTTTATTATATGTTTTAGCCTAAATGTGCAAAATGTTGCTCTTACCGCTTTGATATTACTTGGACTGTATATATAAACTGTGCCGAAACCCCTCTCTTCTCTCTCTTGAGGAGTGCACGCTGGTCGTGACTTCTTTCTGTTAGTGTCATATACCAAAATAGAACGAGGATTCGGAGGAGTTGCAAAACCGGATGGCCTTTTGGTTACCGGTACACAGCTCCCATCCTCGGCTCGAGTTGTCCGCTCGGGTAAGCCAGGTCTAGAACAAACACCTAGGCTTTAAAACTTAGTATAACAAAGCCTCATGCCGGATCCCTAGTAGGAACGCTTATTTGCATCATGTGCATTTGACTTAGGGGACTCAACACAGGGGTTGGGTCCGTCTAGGACTAGCAACCTGATATGAAAAGACCATCCTGATGCATCCTATTTGTTTTCCGTGCATTTATTTTGTCTCATTGACCGGTGTTTGAATATTATGAATATTGTGAAATTGAAAAAAAAAAGAAATAGCGGTTAGGGAATTGATTGTTTATTTTTGAAAAAATCCAATACCCAAATACTGTCAAAACTCTGCCGAAATTTTGAGAAAAAAAAAACGCCTTATTAGTTTGTTTTATTAAAAGCAAAGGAAAAAATAGAAGGAAAAAAATCGTTGTTCTGTCTCGGTTGTTCAAAAAAAAATAGAAAAAATAAATAAAATAGTTTGTTTGCTAAAAAATATTTTGTTTTGAAAGCGGTTTTATTATTAGTTGCAAATATATATATATATAAAATCTATATAATCCAAAAGTTTTTCTTTATATCCAAAAATGTATATATATCTTTATTTGTTGCAAAATATATGTCTTGCAAAGTCTAGAAAAGTTCTTTTAGACTCCCACTTTTCGAAACAAAAATCCAAAAATATTTTCCATTATTGACTTCTTTAGAAAGTTTTTTTTGTTTAATTATTAAAAAAAACGTATATATATAAAAAAATAAAATAAAAAATCCGAAAATATTTTCCGAAAATATTTTCCCTCTTCTTTAAATATTGAAAAGAAAATTCAAAATTCAAAAAAAAAATAATATTTTTTTTAGAAAGCATTTCTTTTATTAAAGGTAAAATTTCAAAAAAAATATTTTCTTTCTTCTTTAGAATAAGAGAAAATCAATCAAAAATCCAAGAAAAATATAATACTTCCTTTATTCTGTTAAGCAGTTCTTTCACAAATTCAAAAAAAAATAATTAGTTTATTTACTTTATTCTTGATTGCCCGAACTACGCGGGTTTGATTCTCACCGGATGTGAGATACGTAGGCAACTCTCATCGGGTCCAACCCCCATTTTGCTAAAAAGCCAAAAATAAATAAATAACAAAAAAATATATGTCAAATTTTAATTTTGGTGATGTTGTTTTGTCATAAATAGCCGAATGTTCCCGAAAGGGGCGCCGGAAGGCTGACTTTCATAAACAGCCACCTTTGGGTCATTTTTAAGACTTGGTCCAGTTGACCCACACAGCCTTAAAAATCTTCGTCCCCGAGACGTTGAAAGGCCGTGTTTGCAATATTGAGTTTACTAATTTGAAAAACGATAAAAAGAGTCATGAATAAATCAGGTGATGTTGTTTTGTCATAAATAGCTGAATGTTCCCGAAAGGGACGCCGGAAGGCTGACTTTGTATAAACAGCCACCTTTGGGTCATTGTTTTAGATTTGGTCCAATTGACCCACACAGCCTTAAAAATCTTCGTCCCCGAGGCGTTGAAGGGTCGTGTTTGCAACACCAGGTTTTCATTGTAATTTGAAAAGGAAAAAGTCAGCGGTCAGATGAATACCGTTTGGATTTTGGTCAAAAACAAGCCGAGCCAGATTCGGCCGCGTCTTAAACAGTTCTTGCCGAAATAGCCTTAGAGTATCTTTCAGTTGTCGAAAGGTTATTTTCGTAAAGGAATGGATGAGTTTGTAAAAGTGTCAAAGTAATCCTCCCCGACCTCAAAATTCATGTGAGTTTGGAAGAGGCCACATTTGCAAAAATAGCCGTTTGGTTGCATTTGTCAAACGGGGAAAGAAACTGGCCGTTTATAAATCTTTGATTAGAATATGTGGGTTGTTTGATTTTCGAGTTTGTAGGTCATCTTCAAACCTTTTAAACCCAGTTTGTTCTAATATGAAAAATGTTTAGTATTGTTTATCTTTTAGTGGTCCGAACTACGCAAGGTCTGATTCATGCGGGGTCATGATACGTAGGCAATCTCCATAAGATTCGACCGCCAGTAATAAAGAAAAAGAAAATACAAAATAGAATAAATACAGGGGTTCCCAAAGTACTTCAAAGGGGCAAATAAGCAAGCCGGGGTGACGCATGTTGTTTGAAGCAAAGCCTGTTAGAAACGGTTAACTGCATAGGGGCATTGCATCCTCAATGTGTTGTTACCAAATCTGTTAAACTCTAAACGCTAACAAGTTTGTTGTTTTCCAAATCTCAAACAGTTAGTTGTTAAAGAATTCTGGCAACACACCCTTACCAAACTAGATCCAAAGGACCGATAACAACAAGCATGACTGCTTCAGAGAATAGTACCGAGGAAGAAAGGCCGGTGAGCCAGTTGTTAAAGGAAGCAATGGAAAAGATAGAAAGGATGGGACTAGAGATGAATGCAATGCAGCTAGCTCTAGCCAAAGCACAAAAGAGCCCTGAGCCGTTGGGGCACATGCCGGAATACCCTCACTCCGGCCCTTCAACAAGCCTCCCGAATCACCGTTATCATCAGGAGAGAAGCCCCCATGATTCCCAAGCTCCACCGCCCCATCAACCTCTCCCAATACCAAATGTTCCCATCTTTATGGGACCCACATCAGCCACCCTGCAAAGATCAAACAGCGAGCCATTGCTTCAGGCTCCTGATACGCAATACTATCCCCCTGAGCCTACATTCCATGCCCCCGAACCACATGCCTACAATCCACATTTAGAGGCACCGACAGAAATTGAAAAGCCGGTTAAAGCCCCAGAACAAGATGAGGTATTGAGGAAATTCAAAAGCCTGGAGCAGTCCTTCAGGAACCTGCATGGATTGGGCAACCAGGTCAGCGTGGCCTACAAAGATCTATGCCCTTTCCCGGATGTCCAACTCCCGGCTGGGTTCAAGATGCCTAAGTTTGATTTATATGAACGGCACGGTGATCCCATGACACATTTGCGGGGATTCTGTAGTAAAATGAGAGGGGCAGGCGGTAAAGATGAACTGCTGATAGCCTATTTTGGCCAAAGTCTGAGCGGATCGGCACTCGAATGGTATACCAAACAGGATTCCAGCAGATGGTACACTTGGGATGATCTGGCGCAGGCTTTTGCAGGTCATTTCCAATACAATCTCGAGATAGTCCCTGACCGTCTCACGTTGTTGAGGACCGGGAAGAAGCCCGGGGAAAGTTTTCGCGAGTTCGGGTTCCGCTGGAGAGAGCAAGCAGCCAGAGTCGATCCTCCCATGAGAGAGGGAGAGATGGTGGACTACTTCTTACAAACCTTGGAGCCAACTTACTTTGGTCATCTAGTGACGACAGTTGGTAAATCTTTCAATGAAGTAGTTAAAATGGGCGGTATGATCGAAGAGGGACTCAGGTCCAACAAAATCCTGAGCTATTCGGCAATCAAAGCAACCACTCAGGCCATCCAGAGCGGCACTGAGGGTGTACTGGGGAAGGAGAAGAAAGAAGATGTCACGACCTGTTGAGTCTGGAGCCTGGTTCGGATCTAGAGGCCCGTCACCCTACTATAGCCACCCACGACCCTACCACCAAAATTACCCCCGCACTCCATATAGCCCTCCACGACATTATTACTCACTGCCAGATCCCCATTTTTCCGTTCATCATGCACAAACCTATACCCACTCTCCAGCACACGCACAATGGCGTGCGCCGGCTCCCCAAAATACATACCCACCTCCACCAAGCATATATCCACTTCCGAGGGCCTATAGAAATCCTCCAGGGTCAGGTTTCCGGGGGAATCAAGCTTTTAAGAATGAGAGGAAGCAGAAATATACTCCGCTGGGAGAATCTTATACTATTGTGTTCCACAAATTGAGGCAGTTAGGCCTATTGAATCCTATTGAGCCCAAATTACCAAATCCTCTTCCTGAAAATCTTGACCCTTCAGCAAGTTGTGAATATTGTTCGGGGGCTCCCGGACACGATACTGAGAGATGTTGGAAGTTGAAGAATGTCGTGCAAGAACTCATCAACACAAATAGGATCGAGGTTCAGGTTCCAGAGCCGCCAAATATTAATGACGATCCGTGCCGGTGAAAATAAATGAAAATTAGACGGTCAACAATTGGACGGCTACTCCTCGTCCTATCCGAAGGGAGTCTTGGTAGTGGGCTCTGATTTTTCTTTCTTGTTTTGGATTATTGCAGAGTTGTAATCCAGTTTTGTTTTAGTGTGAAACTCTGTTATCCCGTATTTCTATAAAGCGAAAGCTTTTCTCTTCTTATTTTGTTTTAAGTCTGTTTTCTTCCTTTTCTCTTTCTAAACAAAGCACTTTATACTGATTCCAATGACGTGGCATGCATAACGGATCTTCAACTTAGTCTAAAAATCAATCTGATTCCGAACTGATTATACAAAAGGTCAATCACGATGACGAATTGGGATACGATGATAATAAAGCCTTCAAAGAGACAAACAGAGAGTTAAGCTAGTTGGAAGAGAAATCCAAGCCCAACTTAAATGACGCATAAGACATCAATTTAGGGGATGCAGACGATATCAGGAAATTTGAAGAGGGACAGCAAGTGTTGAAACGGATCCTCCCACATCAGGCCAAAGCAAAAATGGCAAATTTGTCCCGAATTGGCAGTGGCCATCTATTGTGACCAAGATGTTATCCAGTTGCGCTTTATGTCAGACAGATGTCGAGGGAAGATGCATCGACATTGCTATTAATTGTTGTTTGTTTGTTTATACTTGGCATTCATCGGAGAATGAAATGACGGAGGCAATTTTTTCTTCTATCCAAACATTTTAACCTTTGCTTCCCCTTTTGAGCCTTATCTATTCTTTCATACCCCTCTTTTGGAATCAGTAATGAAAATGAGAAAAAAAGAGAGAAGAAAAATATAATAAAAACAAAAGAAAAAAAGAAAGAAAAAAAAGAGAAAAAAAGAAAAAAAGGAGTTGTGAACTACGTTTGACCTGATTCCTCAAAGAAGGATACGTAGGCGCCTCACGGCTCGGTCATAGTGTAACCAAAAAATAAGAATCCCCAAGCGAGAAACTGGGGCAGAAGTTATGTTTGTAATGTTGGGAAAGAAGTTCGATTCCAAGAGTTGTAATGGTTTTTACCCATCAGAATTATTTTGAACCCTTTTTGAAGCCCTCTTTTTCTTTTAGCCATAAACAAAAAAAAACCATGTTGATGTCCAAAAAAGACCTCCCGATCAGAATCCGAGGAAAGCCAAGTTAAGCAAATATAAGCAGAGAAAGTCGGCAACGAATTGATAACCTAAAGAATCCCCAGCAAAGAGTCATATCGGCACCATAAGGCGACGAGAATTGAGAGAAATGAGAGAGTCTCATCAGTAAAAACCCCTCGAAGGGCACTATGAGGCGACAAGGATATAAAGGGGGCTAGCAAGATAAGATTGGCAAAAATGGGCCACATCCGGCGAAGGTTGGGCTTCTGCACATCCCCAGCAAAGAGTCATGTCGGTAACACTCCAATCTCCAGCTTAGAAAATAAAATGAGAAGAGTCTTATCGGTGAAAACCTTCACAGGCACCATAAGGCGACGAGAATTGAGAGAAATGAGAGAGCCTCATCAGTGAAAACCCCTCGAAGGGCACTATGAGGCGACAAGGATATAAAGGGGGCTAGCAAGATAAGATCCGCATCCGGCGAAAGTTGGGCTTCTGCACATCCCCAGCAAAGTAAGGCCGTCAGAAAAATTGATCGATATGAATAGACTGAGTTGGTTAATCCAGAAATGCATGACATGATCATTGGGATTGATTGTACCATTCGGATAAGTTCTTTATTTTTTCTTTCTCCAACATTTGTTCAGAAAGACTTTTTCTTTCATCTTTTTAAAGTCATCACTTTTTATTTTGGGTTTATAGTGTTTTTATCCAGTAGTTTGTTTTAGAAGGATTTTGTTTTCCAAAATGCTGCGAAGCAAAAGGCGAACAGGACATGCCAAAGATAATACAATGAAACGGAAAAGACATTTGTTGCAAGACCGAATGATGAGTTGGCCTAAATGTCAAGGGGGTATAGTGAAAAAGGGGTCGAGATGCAAGAGCATCCTTGGCCGATCATCGACCAAATTCCAAAAAGGTCGGACAATGTGGAGCAAGGAAAGAAGAGGAAAACCACCCCCAACGGGAATGTGTTCACCAGCAGGGACATGATCCCCAACAGTAATATCATCCCCAATAAATAGTATCATCCCCAGCAAGTTCAGATAGTGTAATGGAACACCGGAAAAAAAAAACCATGTTTTTTCTGTTAAAACTAACAAAACCTTTCTTTGATTTGAAGCAGGGAAAAGAAATGTTACAGATGGCGGAATAACATGCCATAAAGAAGATCATCAAACCGGGGCAGAAAATTTTCTCATCGCGAAAATTTTCTCAAAAAAAACAGGCGCCCACCTGAATAACGAGAGGAATACTTTTTTGTCTGTTCATTTCAGGCACCCACCTGTATAACAAGGGAATACATTTCATGCCTTTACCGATAGGAGATACACTTCCTAGGTCTAGTTTTGCCAATAGGAGACGCATTTCCTAAGTTTAACCGTAGGAGATGCATTTCCTCCTAAGTTTAGTTTTACCTATAGGAGACGCATTTCCTCCTAAGTTTACTTTTACCCATAGGAGACGCATTTCCTCCTAAGTCTAGTTTTACCCGTAGGAGATGCATTTCCTCCTAAGTTTAGTTTTACCCATAGGAGACGCATTTCCTCCTAAGTTTACTTTTACCCATAGGAGACGCATTTCCTCCTAAGTCTAGTTTTACCCGTAGGAGATGCATTTCCTCCTAAGTTTAGTTTTACCTATAGGAGACGCATTTCCTCCTAAGTTTACTTTTACCCATAGGAGACGCATTTCCTCCTAAGTTTAGTTTTACCCATAGGAGACGCATTTCCTCCTAAGTTTAGTTTTACTCAATCCTAAGTTGTTGTTGAAATCAGGAGCCTGCCTGAAGAGAGGAATGGCGTTTATTTTAAAAGTTGAAGTTGGGAGCCCGCCCAGATAACAGAGGCATACATTTCAGTCTTTTCATTTCAGGTGTTGAAATTGGGAGCCCGCCCATAATAACAGAGGAATACATTCAGTTTTTTCATTTCAGGTGTTGAAATTGGGAGCCCGCCCAGATAACAGAGGCATACATTTCAGTCTTTATATTTCCAGAGTTGAAGTTGGGAGCCCACCCATAATAACAGAGGAATACATTCAGTCTTTATTTTTCAAGTGTTGAAGTTGGGAGCACGCCCATAATAACAGAGGCATACATTTCAGTCTTTACTTTTCAAGCGTTGAAGTTGGGAGCCCGCCCATAATAACAGAGGAATACATTCAGTCTTTATTTCCAGAGTTGAAGTTGGGAGCACGCCCATAATAACAGAGGAATACATTCAGTCTTTACTTTTCAAGCGTTGAAGTTGGGAGCCCGCCCATAATAACAGAGGAATACATTCAGTCTTTATTTTCAAGAGTTGAAGTTGGGAGCCCGCCCATAATAACAGAGGAATACATTTCAGTCTTTATATTTCCAGAGTTGAAGTTGGGAGCCCGCCCATAATAACAGAGGAATACATTCAGTCTTTACTTTTCAAGCGTTGAAGTTGGGAGCCCGCCCATAATAACAGAGGAATACATTCAGTCTTTATTTTCAAGAGTTGAAGTTGGGAGCCCGCCCATAATAACAGAGGAATACATTCAGTCTTTATATTTCCAGAGTTGAAGTTGGGAGCCCGCCCATAATAACAGAGGAATACATTCAGTCTTTATATTTCAAGCGTTGAAGTTGGGAGCCCGCCCAGATAATAGAGGCATACATTTCAGTCTTTATATTTCAAGCGTTGAAGTTGGGAGCCCGCCCAGATAATAGAGGCATACATTTCAGTCTTTATATTTCGAGCGTTGAAGTTGGGAGCCCGCCCAGATAACAGAGGAATACATTCAGCATTAATTTTCAAGTATTGAAGTTGGGAGCCCGCCCATACAACAGAGGCATAGGTTTCAAGATCAAGTCAGAGGATAATAAAACAGAGGGTTACAGCAGGAATCCCCAACAGGAAACAATAAAAAATCCCAGCACCAGGAAGCAAAAGGTTGCAACAAGAGGTCTCAGCACATACTCAAGAGCATGGGTCAAAAGGAAGAAAAGCATCGGAAGAAAAGCACCGGAGGAAACACAAGCCGACGAGAAAGTCAGGCAACAAGAACAAATTTCAGTCTAGCCTAGCTTCTTATTTTTATTTTAAACACGGTGTAATAAGGAGATCGGTAAGCAGTGATAACAGCAGGCAACAGCAGTAACATTGCAGTCCCACGGTAGACCCAGCTACCAAAACTTCCCGAACTACATTAACCTGATTCCTCTTTAGCCAGGGATATGTAGGAAACCTTTGAAGCAAAGGTTCGGTTAAATCGTTTTCAAAAAAATGCTTCACACGGAGTACTCGGACAGGCAAAAATCGCTCGCTTTATCTTTGCACGAAAACCCTTCGTGTCTCCGGGCAAAGAGGGGCAGCTGTAAGCACGTGATTTTTGCCCTACATGAGAATTACTCCCAAAAAATGCAAAATAAAATGATTTTCCTTGGTGTGCAATTTTGAGTATTTTGTGACATTTTTGGATTATTATTTGTATTTGTCTGTGTTTGTTTATTTGCTAAATTAATAAAAAATACAAAAATATATCGCATTGGCATGTAGGATTTAATTCTATAATTGTTAGTAATTAAATTAGTTTTATCAAAATTAAAAAATTTACAAAAAAATATGCATCTTTTGCATTTTTAGCATTTAATGTCCAAATGAACAATTTTATGCTTAATTATTACTTAATTGTGCGTTAATTGTTATTGGTAGTTAATTTGCGCTTTTATAACTTAATTTAGTTCTTAATAATAATTTAAGTATTCTTATAATTTAGTTTTAGAAAATAAAAGAAGAAAAGATAACAAAAATACAAATAAAAATCGGATTGGGCCACTTCTTCAATTTTCAACCCCAGGCCCAAACAATTGTCCACGACCCAGTCCACTTCACACGGGTCGACCCGGTCCGCCCCATTAACCCATTGACCCAAGACCCACTCTTCATTTTGTCAAAACACAAAACAAAAACAAAACAAAAAAAAACCGTAAGAAAACCTAAAAACTACCCGCCCCCCTCCATCCTCATCTTCCCCAAACTCTCAAACAAACCCAACGTCCATGGCTGCTGCCATTCACCAGCTTCACCACCAAACGGACCGTTCCACCTCCAGCTGCCTCCCCGTCATCGTCACGGCCCAAGCAGTCCAGCAAACACCACCTCCATCGTCACCTCCTCCTTCGTTCTTCATCCAAACACCACCAAAAAATGACCATTATCATGGTCGCTACAGCTACATCTTCGTCGTCCTCGTCAACCCCTTTTTCAGTTGCTTCGACTGCATTTGCTGCCTCAACGATGTCCTTGAGTCTAAACCAAACCTGCTCCTGTTCTGCCGCGTCACCTGCTGCTAGGCTTCGGCATGGTTTCAGTTGCTAACTAGAGTCGAGTTCGTCGTCGTTTGGTCGAGCTTCATCTTCTCCGAGCTGCTGCTTGCACTTCATCTTCTTCAAAGCTCGAGCTCGCCATGGCCGAGCTCTTCCTTAGCTGTCTCTTCTGCTTTCAGCTGCAGGCAAACGACGACGCACCCCCCCAGTTGCTTCCGTTTCAACACTTCTGCCGCATCAGCTGTGGCTGTGGCTTCGGCGTCAACTTCTTAGGTTCGGGTTCGTCGTCGTTTGGTTGAGATTTGGTCGAGGGTCGCCGAAACAGTCCGTATGTATGATTGTTCGATTCGGTTAGTAGATTTTTGAGTTTTATTTTGTCCGCATTTTGTTTTGATATTTTCGAATCTAAAATCGGCGAATGTTTGTTTTGTTCATGTTTATTGTTTAGATATTTGATTTTGATTTTGTTCATGTTCATGTGTTGTTTGTTAAATTAATTTTTCAGATTTCAAGTGAAAGATTAATTAGTTATTTTTCATGTTTATTTCATGTTTGTATTGTTGTTTAAGTGAATATTTGTTAGTTTAATGTTTGTTAGATCCAAATTGAAATTTAATTGGTTATTTCTTCAATTTGTTTCATGTGTTATGTATTTTCCAGAAAATATTAATGTTGTTTGAATCGTTAGAATCCATCATGTTTGTTGCTTAAAGATAGATTAAATTCATGTTCGTCTTGGTTTGAAGTTCATGTTTAAATCCAGTGATTTAATGTGAGTTTATGTTTGTCTTTGATTTGTTAGTTTAATTTGAATCATGCATATTGTTGTTTGTATTATTGTCTCTTTGTTCATCCATTAATGGTCTAAATTAACCAGGATTGGTTCCCGATATGGTTGATTTATTTCCATTAATTTGGAGTTTGTGTTGTTCATCATGTTCATGTAAATTGTTGTTGAAGATTGTTGAGAAATTGGTCATCTTGACTATATTTTGGTTGAGTTATGATTAATTGATTGTTTAGAGCAGAAGGGTAATTTGGTAAATTGCATTGCATTCGGGGGTAGATTTGTAATTGCAATAAGGTCGGAGGGGTAGTTTGGTAATTGAACATTATTTTGATTCTTTATGTTAAGCATGGGGGACAAATATAATGGGGTGGGGTTTTTTGATGTACTTGTTTAATATAATGGGGAACAAGACAAAACATAATGGGGAGGAATCTTGTACTTTTTTAATATAGGCATGGGGGACATATGGTAATGGGTTGGGAATGTGGTATTTATTTAATGTAGGCATGGGGGACAAAGTTTAAAATAAAGAAAACATTATGTAGTGGGACAAAGCATGTGATTGGGGGAATAATTTTGGGGTTGGGAATTGAAGACTTGTCTTGCTATATATAGAGGACTATTCTTGACATTAAGGGTAGAACTTGAACCTTGAGAGGATTTTTTTTTGAGAGAAAAAAGAAGAGAGTTTTTAGAACTTGAATATTATTAAGAGATACTTGAGAGAGTTTGTGATAGTAAAAGAGAAAAACAATTTGAACTTTCACTCGAACAATTCTGTTTGTTTTTCTTCGAGTGTTATTCAAAAATCCGAAGCTACTGCATCTCGTATCTTTTCTCTTCTCTGCTTTGATTGTGATTGCACTTTGGCACTGCTGATTTTTCAATCCGTTGTTGGGTTATTCTACTGGTTATTACTGGTTTTGCGGTGTTGCTGAACCTGTTGTTGCCGCGTTATTACTATTGCTGACTCCTACTTCTTTTGTTCTTGTACTGCTGTTTCCAGGTACACATTACTCTTGGCTTGAAGCGAAAAATGAAATATTAATCAGGCTCCTGTTCCTGTTGAATTCTTTTGTTTGGATCTGTGTTTGAATATTAATTTTCCTCTCTTTGTATAAAAATGTAGCCGATTAATTAATGAATAATGAGGTTGCATATGTATACTTTCTTCATCTAATAATGTTAGTTTACATTAATCGAAGAATAGTTAATCTGTTTTGATATTATTGTGTATTTATCTCATGTTCTAGCAAATAATAAAATGTGGAATGAAAGCAGTTTTTCCTTGTACAAACGCGATCGCAATTTTCCGTTCACATTAGCCGTAACTTAATAACTAATAAGTTGCGTTTTTCAGCATGTAAATAATTAGGAGATTTTTCTTTTATTTTAGAGACGAACTTAATAGAAAAATGTAGTCGCTATAGGTTTATCCTTTTAAAATAAAAATGAGACGAGCCTCGCCAAATAAATCACAAACCGCCGGGGCCCTCAATAAAATACATAACCATTGACTAGACTTTGGATTTGGCCGTTTAATGAACCTTCACGGCCTCTTCCTAAAATAACAATACGTTAGACTCTTTAGGACGCGCCTTAATAAATCTTACCTTCTTAAACTCGGGTGCACATTTATGTGACCCAAATCCAATTCTCAACGGAGTCGAAATGTGTTTCCAATCACGGGTACATTGATTGTGACGTGGTTCGAGATGCGTGTCCATGACGTTGCAAATTCATTTTTAAAAAATAAGAATGAGATGAGCCTTGCCAAATAAAATACAAATTGCGGGGCCCTCAGTAAATATTTGCTTTAAAAATTGTTTAGATTTCGGGATGGACCGTTTAGTAAAATTTCACGGTCCTACCCAAAATAAATACGCTAGTCGCTTTAGGCGCGCCTTTAATAATTTAATTTCCTTAAACTCGGGTGCACATTGATGTGACCCAAATCCAAATCTCAACGGAGTCAAAGCGTGTCGATGACCACGGGTACATTGATTGTAACGTGGTTCGAGATACATTTTTATAACGTTGCAATTCTTGATAAAAATAACAGTAAATGATAAAAGCGGTTGAAAGATAAAATTTGCACATAAGTTCATATTGTATTTAAAATCAGATAAATAAGCCAAATATAACAGTTGAGCGACCGTGCTAGAACCACGGAACTCGGGAATGCCTAACACCTTCTCCCGGGTTAACAGAATTCCTTATCCGGATTTCTGGTATGCAGACTGTAATATAGAGTCATTCTTTTCCTCGATTCGGGATTAAAATTGGTGACTTGGGACACCCTAAATCTCCCAAGTGGCGACTCTGAAATAAATAAACAAATCCCGTTTCGACTGTCCTTTAATTGGAAAAAACTCCCCTGCCCCCTCGGGTGCGGAAAAAGGAGGTGTGACACCAATGGCTTTCTGGAGCCTAAATTCTTTTTGATCGAGGTCCTATAGATCGGGTACCGTCTCGAGACTTGTAGTGATATTAATGGCTTTTTGGAGCCTTTCTTCTTTTTGGTGGAGGTCCTCGAGATCGTGTACCATATCGGGACTGGCAATGATTCCAAAGGCTTCCTGGAGCCTAACTTCTTTTTGATATAGGTCCTCGAGATCAGGTACCATCTCGGGACTGGCGATGATGCCAATGGCTTTCTGGAGCCTAACTTCTTTTTGATGGAGGTCCTCGAGATAGGGTACCATCTCGGGACTTGCAGTGATATTACTGGCCTCTTGGAGCCTTTCTTCTTTTTGGTGGAGGTCCTCGAGATTGGGTACTATCTCGGGACTAGCAATGATGCCAAAGGCTGCTTGGAGCCTAACTTCTTTTTGATGGAGGTCCTTGAGATCGGGTACCATCTCGGGACTGGCGATGATGCTAAAGGCTTCCTAGAGCCTAGCTTCTTTTTGATGGAGGACTTGTTTGGTGCGAGGGCCCCCAACCCCAAAACGTCATACAACGTTCGTCAAATGGACGACACGGCTACTAAGTGACCGAGGCGATCCCTCCGGCACATCTTCCCAAAGTGATTTTGGCCAGCTATCGACCTCCGAGGCAGGCGGATCGTCGCTGCTTTTTCCATATATAGGGTCGCTTCCTCCCTTTTGGAGATTCTACCATTCTGAGAAGTTACCCTTTTTTCCTGCGTTAGGCCTTTCATTATTTCAGTATTGATGTTCTGGCCTAAATTCCTGCTCCAGCTTTCCACTTTTGTTGTAGTCATGACTGTTACATCAGGATCCGTTCGGCAGGGATGAGAGAGTTCCGCCTCCGGTTCTTGCCTTGTTGGCTCGGGGCATTTTGCTTCGAGAGGAGACTTTTCATCAGAAAAGTACCCCGTATGCTCAGGGCCAAGAGGAGAGTACCTTGAAGTTTACTTATTTGATAGGAGAGGGATATATTGAGTCGGTGAGGAAAGACTATGGAAGGCGGGGAGGTAGTACTGCAGGTGCCTTGCCCAGATGAGAGTATTACGGACCGTGCTGAGGGGTTTCTGAATGTGTTCACATATCCTTTCACACCGAGCCCCTTTGACAGGGTCGTGCTTGACTTTTTTCGAAAGTATCAGGTTACCTTGGCCCAGATTCACCCGTCATTTTGGCGGATAGTGTTGATGGTGAGGTTTTTTTGCGGAGAAGGCAGGGCTTGAATTTATGCTTAGCCATCTTATCAGGCTATACCAGCCTTTTCGTCATCAAGGCATGTTAACCTTATGATGCCGGTCGACCACGCCTTTTGTCATTGATGATGAAGTAGACGGAGATCAGGTGTGGATGAGTCGATTCGTCTGAGTACGAACCATTGATATTATCCTCGTGGAGTTTATGCCATTCCCTGAGGAATAGAATTAAACACATAAGTGGTACACTCGTGCCTTCTTAGTTTTGTTTATGGTGAAGGTTGGCTTTGTAAATGCGCTTTCTTTTCTTTTTCTGCAGCAAACTTGTAGATGTCAGGCGAGGTTCTCGATCAGTCGGATTGGGTTTGGAAGTTGGCGACCCACTCAACTTACAATGAGCGTAAGTGGCGAGCTTTATCTAAGGATAGGTGGGAGGTGAAACACCACGGTACGTGCTATGCAATTCGCTCCCTTCCCTTCTTTTAGTTAGAAAAGCACTTTCTCTTTCTTCGTACTAACCCTATTATTGTTGACATCGGGGAGCCTTCTAAGGCATGGTCGTGTCCCCTGGGGAGGGGGGGGGGTAAGAAGGACCGCTAGCTTCTGGGCTAAAGAATGATAACAATAAGCAAGAGATACCTTTGTAGGGTAATGGTGTTCGAAGTAAGGCGAACCTAGACCGGGGGCCCAGAGTGGAAGTATTGACTGAGCCTACTATGCCTGTGATTCCTGGTTTTGGAAAGGCGGTTTCTGATCCACGGCCGTCTTCTTTTCCCGTCGAAGGTACTTTGAGGGATATCCGAAATTCGGGGTTGTGTGCACCTAGCGATCGTGCCTCGGCCGGGGTTGACTCTTTTGGAGCTAAGGGAGATAGGTTAGCAGATGTGCACTCGACCTTCGAGGAAGAACATCGTCTTCATTCTATGGTGATTTTTTGGCACAGACCTTTCGAGCTTTACGCCTTCCCTTCCTGACTGAGTTTTCTTCTGTAGGTCTTCGACAAGCTTAAGTCTGAGCTGCTTCACCGTGAGGCTAGGCTGCAGAAAGATCTGGATGAGGAGAAATCCCTGAGGCTCCTTTGCTATGAAAGGGAAGTCGAGTTGGCATACTTACGATATGAGACGGTTCGGATCTCGAATTATGAGAGTTACTTGAAGGAACATGTAGTTTTGTTTCGAGCGAGTGTGCATTCCTCCTTCTAGCTCTTCAGGCTAACATTTTGTTTATTTTAGTTGCAGAAAAAGGTGGAGGGCTTGGAGCGCCTTCGGAACGAGGTTGGCCGAGCCAAACGCAAGTATGATGAGTTAAAGGCTCAGGCGAACGCTCAAGCTTCGACGGATAAGGGTGCTCTGGCTAAGGCTTCCGCCCTTGAGGCTCAACTTTGCTTAGCTCGTGATAATAGCTTGGTTCGAACAGATATGATTACGAAGCTCGAGATTGAGCTTTTGAAGATAAAGTTCGATGTGGTGGATACCCGAGCTGAAGCCATAATGAGCCGAACTAAGGCTGACCAGAAAGTGGCGGTCTATTTGAAGGACACTACCGATGCTCAAGCTAAGTCGATAAAGATCCTTGACCGCAAAGATCGAAGCAAAGAATATGCTCGGTGTAAGTCTCGAAGAAAAACCCTCGAGGAGATCTGTGCTAGGGGATTTAACCTCTCGGAAGAGTTGATGAAGGCGAGGGCGGACGAGCATGGTGCTCGGTTACTTCTATCTGACGCCAAGGATAGCGAAGATGAGGTCGACGGGCCATAGCCCCCAGAGGGAATGTTGATTTTGCTTTCCGATTCTGTATATAATACTTTCAAAGCTCGTTTGTAAATGGAGCTTGTATTTTTCCGTATGTATGTATAAATAGGAAACCTCACGGTTTTGTTTCTCTTGCATTTCTTTTTGCCTTGATTTTAGCCAGGTAAACTGTTCTATGAGTTGAGGGGAATCTTGAGATTCATGGCATGTCCTTGAGGCTCATCGGGCTGGCCCGTAGGCTCTTATGCGCTTGGTCGGTGCGACCTTTACGTATAAGCTGGCGATAATGGCTCTTACGCTTATGCTCTTAGGCATATTTAGGTCAACTATTTTAGGCTCATTCCCCGAGTCGGGCATTGACTCGAACTCATTTGACCCTCAAGTTGTTGAATTTTAGGCTGGCGATAATGGCTCTTATGCTTTTGGTCGATGCAACCTTTTAGTGCAAGCCGACGTTTGAGCTCTTACACTTTTTCTCTTAGGCATATTCAGTTAACTGTTTTGGGTTCAGTCTCCGAATCGGGTTTTGACTCGAGCTCATTCGACCCTCAAGTTTTTGAATTGCAAATTGGCCCTTAGGCTCTTACGCGTTGGGTCGGTATGACCTTTTATATGTGTGGGCTGGCAACAGTGGCTCTTACGCGTTGGGTCGATGCAACCTTTTATATATGTGGGCTGGCAACAGTAGTTCATACACCTTGGGTCGATGCGACCTTTTATATATGTGGGCTGGCGACAATGGCTCTTACGCCTTGGGTCGATGCAACCTCTGATATAGGCTATAATTTTCCCTCGTTAAGGACTTTTTGAAATAATATTTGCCCGACTCTTCGATGGTTTAATAAAAAACCTCTATTGTGAGTCGTTATATGGCGATGATCGAGCACCTCAGAAGGTTTGGCTCGGAGGCTGAGTATTTCGAAGCCAGTGTTTAGGATTTGATATGGTTGAAGCTCTTTTGCCTATGTCAAGGGTAGCTTGTTTAACCGGTTCTTTCCGAAGTTTATTCAGAGTAATTGAAGGCCTGTGATTTATAGTGACGGTCGGGCGTCCCCGAGTCATGTTAGTTTGGCTGGTACAGCCTTATGACCAGAGTCATTTGTGTTTGGCCAGAGCCTTTAAGTCCCGAGTGAAGTAGTTTCGGCGTCTATATCGAAGGTGTGCCTTTTTAGGGGTCTTACAAGTTCGATATATAGCCGAAACTTTGAGATCGGGTTTATGCCTTTAGTAAGGTCTTATAATTTTTCATGCCTTTGAGGTCTTACAGTTTTGGATACTTGGTACAAGTATGGTTCATGCCTTGCATGAGGTTTTACAAATATTGTTGTTGCCTTATATAGGTCTTACAAGACCGAGGCTGCCCGCGTGTGGTTTTACGACCTCGGGTTTTGATAAGTCGATGGAGATGGCGATTGCCGGCAGTCCCTGAGTCATCGAGGGTTTATTGGCTCGGGTCTATTTCTTGTGAACTTGGTGTTGCTTCATTGAGGGCTTATGATTTTGGAGTTTCTGACCCGGAGGTCGTGTAGCCTTGAGTTTTCGATGCCAGTACCCGAGTGTTCAGGACGTTTTGGCTCTGGAGTTGTTTTGTGATCTCGCTATTGCCTCATCGAGGACTTACGGGTTAGGAGCTCCGACCCGGGGGTCGCATTGTTTCGAGTTGTTGACGCCAGTCCCCGAGTGTTCGGGGCACCTTTCAGCTTTGGAGCCATTTTTTGCAAAAATATCGAGCTTCCTTGAAATGCAAAATACTCTTAGGAAGTATTCTTTGATTACTTGGTACAAGTATACATGTTTTTGTTGTTAAGGGCCTGGTTGTTTTATGCGGACACGGTTCGTTTGACCGTTTGGCCCGGTACGTTACTTTCTTATTGAGCCCCCGTTTGGTGTATCTTGGCTTCTCCGAGTAGGTGACCTTACGGGGGGATGGACCCCAGTATTTGAGGTTGGTTGCCAAAGAAGCCTTGAATACTTGTTGGATCTTCCTTAGGTAGCATATAGATGTTGCCTCGTTAAAAAACCTTGCCGGTAAAACCCTTTTTGGGATAAAAACCCGGTCGGAGGAAAAGAGCAAAATGCATGCTTTTTGAAACCTAAGGCCTTCGAGTTGGAGAGTGCTTTGGCCGTTTCGATCGGATACCTGCACTCAGGTCAGTGTAGAATATAATTGGAAGAGAAAAGAAACGGTCATACTTAGTGTAGAATGTGTCGGTGATATTTCGAGCCCTGATATATTTTAGTTGCTTGTGATGAGGACGCGGTACAGTCCCCTACTTTGTTTAGTCGGGATTAACTGAGAGCATAGCTTGTTATCGCTATTTTACTGTTTGTTTATCCTTCAGCTCTTCCGAAGGTGGAGGTACCGGTGTTAGGGCCACTTCGTGCACTGCGAACATTTCTCTCGCCGCATGTTGTTCCCTGTAGACGGTCTTAATCCCATCTTTTGTGGGGAATTTCATCATTTGATGGAGGGTGGATGGTACTGCTCTCATGTAGTGTATCCATGGCCTTACGAGCAAGGTGTTATACCTCATGTCTCCCTCGATGACATGGAATTTGGCATTTTGGGTCGTTCCGGCCACGTTGATTGGAAGGGTGATTTCCTCTTTTGTTGTTTCGCTCGCCATGTTGAATCCGTTGAGGAATCTAGAGGCAAACATGATTTGGTCAAGCAGTCCAAGATGCTCTACCATCCTCAAACTGATAATGTTGGCCAAGTTACCTAGATCCACGAGTACATATTTAATTTGAAATGTATTTACGAGAAAAGAGATTACTAGTGCATCATTAATGTCATCATCACTAAAAGTGAGGGCATCCTCGGGTATGTAATCCTGAGTTCGCTTTTCTCTAGTGATGGATATTTTTGTTCTTCTCATCATGGGCTCCTGCGGGGCATCGATGCCTCCCAAGATCATATGGATGACATGTTGTGGCTCATTTGTTTCGTTCTTCTTGGCCGCCTCTCTTTCCCGAAACCGATTTTTGGCCCGGTCATTGAGGAACTCTCGGAGGTGGCCTTTACTGATCAGTTTGGCTACTTCTTCTCAGAGCTGGTGGCAATCCTTGGTCCTATGGCCGTGCGTGTTGTGGAATTCACACACTAAGTTATGATTTCTTTGTGAAGGATTTGATTGCACAGGCCTGGGCCACCTAGCGTCTCTGATCTTACTGATGGCGAACACGATGTCTAATACATCGACATTGAAGTTGTATTCCGACAAGCGAGGTGCCTCCGTTTGCCTTGTGTACTTGTCAAACCCAGCTCCGTTGACGAGTCCCAGAGGATTCTGGCCTCGGTCCATCCTTCGATCATTGCAGGGTATGTTGCGCCCCAGAGCATTTCTTCTATCATCAATATATGGTTGGTATCTTTCTTTGTTCTGTTTCGACTCATTTTCCAGAAGCCTGCTTGGGTATACCGAGCCCGAGGGGTATCCTAATTGGTCGTGCTCGACCCTGATCTTCGACTAGTATCGGTTGTGGACGTCTGACCAGGTCACAGCGGGGTATTCGACTAGGTTCTGTTTCAGCTGCTTTGAAGCCACCGAACTTCGTTCATTCAGACCTTGAGTGAGGGCCTACGCTGCCCAGTCGTTGGAGACCAGTGGTAGTTCCATTCGTTCTATTTGAAATTGAAATACGAACTTTTGCAACATCTCATTCTCCATTTGCTTGATCTTGAAGATGTCGGATTTCCTGGTTGCTACCTTGATGGCACCAGCATGTGCCTTTATGAAAGAATTCGCCAGCATGACAAATAGGTCTAGGAGTTATGAGCTAGATTGTGATACCACATCATGGCCCCTTTCGAGAGTGTTTCCCTGAACTTCTTTAGTAAGACGAACTCGATCTCGTCGTCCTTTAGGTCGTTGCCCTTCACTGCGCAAGTGTAAGCAGTAACGTGCTCATTGAGGTCTGAGGTCCCGTTATATTTTGGAAGGTCTAGCATGCTGAACTTCTTTGGAATGGGTTTTGAAGCTACTTCCTCTGGGAACGGCCTTTGTATGAACTTCTTTGTCGTTGGCCTCCATCTTCTTCTCGCCCGATTCGATCCTCTTTGTGATGTCCTTGAGCATCTTTACAATGGCGGGGTCGGCTACCGACCCGTTGTTGCTTGATCTCTCCGGTACCTGTTCGGCTGGGGGAGCCGTACCCGATGCTACCGTGTTGGGGGTTTTTCGATGACTTGTAAATGAGAAATAGCCAGGTGTTGTTCTTGCAAGATTTCAAAAATAACGTGAAGGCTAACCTCCTGTTCTTCCCTAACCGGGGTTTTCTGAGCCTCTTGTTGGTCTCCTTGGTGCACGATCTTGTTAGTGCGGGAGCTTACGTCAACGTGTTGGGCGTCGCGCAAGACTATGTCCACGGGAATTGGTTCTGGTGCATTCTTAGGGTTTAGCGGTGGTACACCAACACCTGGAACATCCACACCGTTCTCTCCATGGTTCTCGAGATTGTTGTTTACTGAGTCAGGCATTTTGACCTGAAATCAAAAGATCTTGGGCAAGAAAAATTATGAAAGATAACTTGCGTTGTGTAGTAAAACCATCAAGAAAATAATCACTATTATTTTTAGCCACATGGTGGGCGCCAAACTATTTACCGTGAAAATTGTAATAACAATTAAATTTAATTTAGTGGTTCTAAAAATACGTGATCTATTTTTATGCTAGTTGTTAGGTAGTTGATGCTATGTGAAAAGACTTAGAAACGAGATAAGAGCTTAAAAACGAGATGTTGATCAAACCGAATCGCTGCCAATCGGGGCCTCGAGCTTGCCTATTCGAGGGCCTTAGGGTCGAGTCTGAAGCTCGGCTAAGAGCTATCAAAGGTGGTCGATGGAGACTAACAATTATAAATAAATCAAAGACGGATCTTTATGGCCAATAATAAGCAATAAATGATGAACAATGAATAGAACACAATAAAATCAAGAGAATATGTTAGAGAGCAGAGAGAATGTTCTTGAGTCTTTTGTATTGATCAGCCGATATTTACAAAATAACAAGGATCCCCTTTATATAAGAGGGGGAATCCCAACATAGTACAAGTGCATTTATTACAAAAATATGGAGATGGGACACTTAGCTAATGCTACGATACGGGCTCAGACTAGCCTGACAGATTTTGTCGGCTCTAGCTTCACCCCTTGGGAATTCTCCATCTTCTTCCCGTAACCGTCGGTCTCATACTGTCCCGATGTCGAGCCTTCGAAGGATGAAGCTCGACCGTAATTTAGAGCCTTCGAGGTGTCATAACAATGAAAAATTGGACCCTCCGATTTTATGGTAAACGGAAAGTAAAGAAATGAAAGTGTGAAATGTGAAATATAGCCACCGTACCATGAAAGAAGAATCTTACTTATGGCCAATAGAGCCGAGGAAATAATAATGTTGTGAATGTTTTAAAGTACTAATGTACTATATATGGTGTATAAGGTTATGAGGTGAATATATATATATATATATATCATACTTTTGTTCCCTTGTATGCAAAACAAAAAATATTTTGGGAGTATCATTAGCAAATCGAGGAAGGTTGGGTCATAAGGCCCACACCTGAAACTATACGTGCCGGTGTAGGGGTGAATTGTAATTATTCCCCTTATTTGGGATGAGATTGAAATAATGGTATAATTGTGAATATTCCCTTTAATTGGGATGAGGTTCATATTAGCTGTGAAATGGAAAGTCAACCCACACGACATATGTGGGAAGGCGGCTTAGCCGATCGGGTGGAGGACATTTAGCTTTACATACTAGTACTATTCCACATGTACTAACGTCCCTTTTACCGGGGGTGTTGCATCTTCAATGGATGTAACTGGTTCATCAATGGGCAGCTTTGGTCCTTGTTAGCAGTCACTCTTTATTCAGCAGGTTTTAGTGAGCCCTACTCTACTCCGGGCCCGATGTCACTTGATGTTGTACTTGTGTTTTGAGGTATAGTCGGGGCCTTGTCGCCGACACTTCCATATTATCTTCTCATGTATATCACTTGTTATTGATTTTTATATTGTTCATAGGTAAGGTTAGATAGAAGACATCAAATAGGCTTGCTCGGTCGTGTTATCTCGATTGAGCGCCGGTCGCGCTCCCAGAGGTGAGGGCATGACAATGAGTAACTCTCAGTTACAATCCAAAGTAATGACAATTGTATATGGAATCTCTATGATACAAGGATAGAATAATTACTTGGGACAAATCCTAACCAAGAATAAAGTAAGATCAACACAAGCTACCATGAAATAGAAATGGTGTCTCGCTATATACCTTGGTAAGAGAGTCATTCTAGCCTCATCCGCTCATCAAATACCATACCTCATCCTGAAAATATGTAAAGAAAGCGGGGCGCTAGAGAGGGGCCCCTGAGGGCTGAGTACACCACTATGGTACTCAATAAGTATCATAAATTATCTCTAACTCGAGCTCTTGGACAAGTCTTTACAAAACATATGCAACCAACACTTTATATAAAGCAATAAACCCTTACACCAGTTCATACTCTATTATTTTAAATAAAAAGAACTATTAAAATGTAATACATGATACAAACTTTTTTTTTAAAAATACTTATATTAACCGATGAAACCGTTTCAAATTTATTAAGTTATTGAAATTGCTTTTGGCTCCATAAGCCTATACATAACAAAATCATATTTTACCTTTCACCGGGAGTACTATACCATCACCGATACAAGAAGGCCAACTAGGTTATGTGCCTAGAGGCAAGTATCATATACCTTACTTGCTCAGGTCATCTCATCGTAGTGTCATATGTATCAACTCAGCCATGCTGGTAATAGCACAAATAACACCCTGTCAAGGAGGATGCTCTGCTGCAGTCTATACCACAATGTGGTCATCTACACCTACGCCGACATGTGTAGTTTCATGATGATGAACACGATATATTCGAAGCCAATCTCAGTGAACAGAAGTAACTCCCAAAACATTTGATACATCAAAATAAATTCATAGTCAAGTAGTCTTAAAGTATCTATTTTATCAAATCATGGCGTTCATAGTCAATCCAACTCGTTTGAACAAATCAAATGAGTATCCTTTCTTTTATATGAAGCATAAAAAAAAAGAGATTTCAATCCTTAAAGGTTTAGCAAGTGCTACTTCAAAATATAAAGATTTTAGAAATATTACGTTTCTCATTTTATAAAACAAAGGTAATAATAGAACTCAAATATTTAATCCCTTTATCATCAACATGAGTTTTTAATAAAACTTATAACGTTTACCTTAAAGTGCCATTTGCTAACAAGTTCTTGAAAATAAGATTTTTCAAAACAACATGACACCACTTCATATGCAACACGACTCAAAAACACATGGTGACATCCCTTCTCGCTTTCCCCCACGAGTACGGATACACATTTACGAAAAATCTCATGTATCAAGTCAAAATATATGTTTAGAGAAAATCCCTCAAGTAGCATAAGTTTTAATCAACTTACCTCGAGTCGCTTTCCAAATCTTACCCCAAAGCTAAATGATGTCAACAATTCATAGTCTACATATATGAGCTCACATGTATCAACAGCTCGTCGCACCAATACAAACCAAACTAAGTGTCTAACACTTAGGTCCAAGTTTCACAAAAATCCTTTTTTCACCACTTGAAGATCATTCCTTGAGTTTTAACTCCAATTCATTCATTAAACGTGTTATGGAATCTAGCCTTATAATTAGAAGCTCAAAACGACATCGCTCAAGCAAAACCCAACACTATTCAGCATCCTTACCAACATACCCTTTCAATTTCAATACTAATTTTATTGGGTTTCATGAATAGATGTTTATATACAAATCTTTCTTCATAAATATACTCTATTAAATCCATGGAGTATAATATATAAGGTCGGAGTATAATATATAAAGTCGGAGTGAAGAAATTACCTCTATGTCAAGCCCTATAATTTCAAAACTTGTATTCTTGAAATGCTGTAGAGAGATTCTTCGAGAATCTATGAATTCCATGTAGGCGGAGTGTTAGAAGATGAAACTAATAGACCAAATCTACCAAAGAAGCATCAAATACACACCTCAAGGTAGCATTCTCTCCCTTCTCTTTATCCTTCAAAGACTTGAACCAAATAATAATAAAACATCTCTCTGCCCGGATGGTAATTTAATACCTTCAGAAGTTGCACGTCAGGGTGGATGCTTCGCATGTGAGGCAGCGTTCACACCGAAGAATTTCTCCTTCGCACGCTGACTTGGAGGCGATGGTTAAACTTCATTGCCCTACTGCTGCGTTCGAACGTTGGGGATACTATCACACAAGGTCCGGCTTCTATCCATGAAGCATTCTTTTTCTTAAATTCCTTTTGATTGTCTCCTACTTTTCCTACCAAATTGAAGAGATAAATTTCCTTGTCTCCTTGTCTCCCTAATTCTTGTTTAGCCACTTCCCATCTTTTGTTTTAAATTTTCATTTCTCATTCCATTTATTCCAAACATGCATTTCGTTATCCAAGTGTTTCCAAGAATTGAAATCTTAGTTCTCTTTCTTTTAAATATTTTTCTAAGTATTCTTGATGACCTATTAATTACTGCTAATTCAAAATTCAATCATTAATAAAATAATTAATTTCAAGTATTCTAATAATTTTATTCCACTTAAGAAACCTCATGAAGTTCGGGTTTAATACATTGTATTCTATAAGCTTGAAATCAACCCAAATCACTTGTAGAAATTAATGGGGCATTACAGCAATTGAACCCAACATAATTTGCAAAAAAAAAAATCATGAAATAAGGATTATTGAATTTTTGAAGTTTAATTTGTGAGTATTAAACCCTAAAACTTTAAAATTCAATATCTCACCAATTATAGGGCCAAAAATATTACCCAATATCGATGCAAAAGCTCACAATGAGGTCTACAAAATTCCTAAGGTTTCATACAGAAATTTACGGACATGAAATATTACTATTTCCATTCAGGGTTATTCAAATAGCTAAAACCCTATAGCTCTTATACTAATGAAATATAGTTATATCTCTCTATAATAAATTCCTATATAACAACATTTTACTATAAAAGTCAAGCTTTCCGGAACAAAATTTTATGTTATGTTATAATATATATTCTATATAACAGCATTTCGCTATAACATCCAAAAATATTCGGAATAAACGAGGTTGTTATGAAGAGGTTTGACTGTATTTAATTCAAAAATACTAGTTAGGGGACTTATGGGTTCCCCTTTGGGAAGCAAATCTGTAGCAACCACGATTTATGTCACTGGTTGTTGGGAATTCTCGCGAAGTAGATTAATTTTCTTGTCCATAACCTAAAAATCCCATCGATACAGATATTAATCTTTTGGTATGTACCCTAGTCGTCTCTAGAATAAAGAAAAGCGTGTCTTTTCAACACGCATAATGGTGCATATATGGGCTAGCACTAGGGTTTTAGAGGTCTAGCACCATTCACCAATAGTCACTTCCATCATGTGCCTTCCAAATTGTCACGACCCAAGTTTTTCCTCTGTGGAATGTCGTGACGACACCTAGTTTCTAAGGCTAGGTAAGACTAACAAATTGCAGAAAGAACTGAAATAATATATATATATATATATATATATATATATATATGTAAAAAACTGAAAACTACCGCTTAGCATGTACAAGTAAAATCTAAGACTCAGAGTATAAAAAACTCCCAAAACCCAGTAGTTACAAGTCACAAACTCTAAGGAAGTAAGCGACTAAGAGAATAAAGAAAAGACAACATGATAAGGATAGAGGGGGACTTCGAGGTCTGCAGACGCTGACAGATATACCTTGAAGTCTCCAAGCAGAAACACACTCTCTCAATTAACGAGGCTGGTAAGATGTATCTGGGCACAAAAACATATGCAGGAGCGTAGTATGCATACACCACAACAATACCTAGTACGTGCAAAGCCTAACTTCGGTAAAGTAGTGACGAGGTCAGGTCAGGGCCCTATTGGAATATAAGAAATAAGGCAGAAGATGGAATGATAACAATAATGGAAGGTTAATGAACAATAAGAATGTACGAAAAAGCAACAGCACAGGAAAAATAAGAAGACAATGATAACACCTAAGGAAAAAGAACATCTTACAAGTTAAGGAACAACAACAACCACAAACAACACAGCAAAGGAGAAAAACACAGTAACCGCATGGCAAAAACCTCGTGCCACAATCACACTCCGCACGGAAGAAACATCATGCCAATTACACTCCACACAGAAGAAACCTCGTTCCAATCACACATCACACAGAAGAAACCTCGTGTCAATCACACTCCGCACGGAAGAAACCCCGTGCCAATCACACATCGCATGGAAGAAACCTCATGCCAATCACACACCACACGAAAGACACCTTGCGCCAATAATACTCCACACGGAAGAGACCTCGTGCCAATAACACTTCGCACAGAAGAAATCTCATGCCACAATCAAACAATCACCACAACAAGAATCACGAAAGCCAACATGTAGTAAATGAAACAACGACAATACAATCAAAGAATCCTACAGTAAAAGAACAAATACGGAAACAAGGAAGAACGTATTTTAACTAAGCATATTGTACAAAATTGCAATTTAGAAATGAGACACGTAGACATGTGAAATTTGGCTAAACATGATGCTACAAGTGCTAGAATAACTCCATTAAGGTATAAGAAGGAAACTACTTAGCAGAGACCGGAATTTTCACATTTAGCCCGTGTACGCACCCGTCACCCCGCGTACACGGCACTCAAATATCACAAATTGTTGCAACAGTAACAAATCCAAAGCCACACAAGATTAGACAAGTCACCTACCTCCAACCAAGCTTAATCAGTCAATAAGAATGCCTTTCCCTCAATTTTCTGACTCCGAACGGTCCAAATCTAGTCAAAAGCAATTATATACTATAAATATATCTATAAGAAACTAATCTAATTAATGAATTCAAGACTTTAACAAGAAATTAGAAAATCGCCCCCAAAAGTCGATCCGGACCCACATCTCAGAATTGGGTAAAAGTTACAAAATCCACACACGTGTTCAACCACGAGTTCACCCATACCAAAATTACTCAAATCCGATATCAAAACTTCTATCAAAACCACAAATTTCGGTCTAAGAACCTTACACCTTTCACCCCCAATTTTTCAACCCAAACCTCAATTAAAAGAAGAAATTAATGATAGATTAGTAGAATATAATAAAAAAATAAGTCAAGAATCCTTACCCATGTTTCCTCTGAAAATCCCTCAAATTCTCGCCTTATTCCGAGCTCTCAAGGTCCAAAAATCAATAATAAAATCAAACCCTCGAACTTGGCATTTTCTGCTTAGTTAAACCGCTTCTGCGAGCACTTAGTCGCATCTGTGGCTCCGCACCTGCGAAAATTCCATCGCAGGTGCGGCCATCACTTAGGCCCATAAAACTCGCTTCTGCGGCACCCTAAACTCACCTGCGTTTGCGCTTCTACAGACATTGTCCGCTTTTGCGAACTTCCCTTCCATCTCACTCTCTGCTTCTGCGGAGTTACACGCGCATATGTGGGCTCGCAGATGCGGCATTTCCCTCGCACCTGCGACCCCTGGCCACCTCTTTAATCCCGCTTCTGCACTTGCCCTCTTGCTTCTACGAGCTCACACCTGTGGTCAAACTTGCGCAGGTGCCATTGCACCAGAATTGGTGCTCTTTAGCCATTCTCCAAGTTCAAATTTCAATCTGTTAACTATCTAAAATCCACCCGAGGTCCCCGGGACCTCAACCAATTATACCAACAAGTTTTAAAACATCATATGAACTTAGTTGAGCCTTCAAATCACATCAAAAACACGAATCGCACTCCAATTCAAGCTTATTGAAACTACGAAAATTCCAACTTCTACAAACGATGTTGAAACTTATCAAATCACGTCCAATTGACTTTAAATTTTGCACACAAGTCACATTTGACATTACAGACCTAGTCCAACTCCCGAAATCAGAATCGACCCCGATATCAAAAGTCCACTCCCGGTTAAACTTTCCAAAAATCCTCAAATTTCCAACTTTCGCCAAATAGCGCCGGAATGACCTACGGACTTCCAAATCAACATCCAGATGCGCTCCTAAAAGTAAAATCACCATGCAGAGCTATTGGAACCGACAAAACTTCATTTCGGAGTCATCTTCATACAAGTCAAACTACGGTCAACTCTTATAACTCAAACTTCACACTTAGGGACTATGTGTCTCATTCCACTCCGAAACTCTCCTGAACCCGATAGTAAGCACCCCAGCGAGTCAAATAAGCATAAAATGACACAGAGGGGACAATAAATAGGGAATCGGGACTCATACTCTCAAAACGATCGGCCGGGTCATTACACAAATATACTAACTAAACCACCAAAATGCTAGCATTTTCCGTCAGTGATGGTTGTGACAAGGTTTTACTTGTCATTTCGATAAGATATACAAAAAATCACTGTATGCCATATATATGCTTGAATAATCACTTCGGAGCTTACTGTAGAAAGGAAAAGAGGAAAATGACACCAGTGAAAATTGCAAATTATTACATTACGTACTGTGATATAAAATCTTCTCTAACATGTAGTTCTGCAACTGTTGTATATCATATTTGGAAAATTGTTCCTAACTCGTGGAGCAGGCAATCAAGACATTAACCAAAATGTGAGCTTGAATAGTTATTTTGTCGTTCCTTCTTCCTGAATGCCTCTTTTGCTCCTTACTGAACATTGCAGACCACAAAGAGAACGACCATGGATCGTTCTTCTGTATCTAATTAAGGGAACCACTAGAAGGTTTTTGTGTATCCTCCCATATTGTATGCACAAGGGTTTGGTTGTGCCGTTGCTAATCCTATTTGTCCATGCATTCCATCTCTTTGATATTGTTGCCACATTACCTGCTCTTCTACTAATAGTCTCTGTTTCTTCTCCATTTCTGACATCTGAACATATGGTGGTGGAGCTATTGCCAGTGACGCTGCAAAAGGGTCAGTGCTTGTCCCGGCTGTGTTAGGTCCACTACCTGCCGATGGAGGTGCAGGCAAGGCTAGCATTGCCGGCCGACCGGCTGATCCAAGCGCGACGCTGCTAGCACTTCCAGTAGCTACAACACCTGAGCTGGCTACCACCTGAGCTACTGCTCCTTGTTGATACATTCCGTCTAGCATTAATGTGTCGAAGCCTCCAGCAAGGGAAGCCTTCTGGTTTGATAAATGGCTCGTGTGCTGAACTAGTGCTGTTTCCCAATCCCCTGAATCTTTGAACGCTTCCCATGGTGAAGTTGTAGAAGGAGCAGCAGTTTCTGGACCACCATCAAAGAGGGCTAAAGCCAATTGATTTCCATGCTCTTCCATAGTTGGTGCATCTTCACTCAAGTTCAACAAGTTGCCTACTTCTTGGGTTTTTACTACCTCTGTCTTTTCTTCTTGATTTGTTTCTTCAGGAATTCCCTCTGGTGGTGGTAATGCCTTAATTGCATTCATGTCCTGTTCCTGTTGAGGCTCTAACTCTGACTCTGGCTCTTGAGCTTTTTCAACCAGCTCTCTCTTTGGTTCATAACGCATTGCATTCCCATTCTGTTCCAATATGGGTTTCTCCCGTATAAATGCATCGATAAGGTCAAGTTTCTTCTGTGGAATGTTCTCAATATCTGGATATTCAGAAGAGCGTCCAATTCCAACAGTTTTACACCAAATGTAGAATTGTTCAAGCTCATGGTATTGCTTGTTAATACGGCAGAAAATCTCATGAACCTTCACAGAGTCGGGGATTGATAGTTCATGGAACTTATCGATCAAGATAGTTATTATTTCCGTTATTTCGTAGTATAGTTGGAAACTTTCCTTCACAAGTGGATAGAGAGCCACGAATACAATTCTGTTGGTCTTTGCCAAACCTGCTCTTACAACAGGGCAAACATTAATTAGAATCATGTACGAAAGACATGTTTTGGTTAGGGGTGGCTGGGAGAAGAGGTAGAAAAAGACCAAACTAAAGCACCGATTTTATGAGAGCCCTTGAATGGGTATCGCACATGGTATGAAAATTCAAATTTTTCAAATTTCATATTCCTCGCGTATTATTCTCATATTATGTCATTTTATGATTCAATAGTTGGATAGAAAAATGAATTATTTTTTACGTACTAGAAGGGAATTTAAAGCGCAAACCTGCGGGTCTACATGCTAAGAATCGCTCAAGGAGTTGCATGAGGTATTGGATTCTTGAGAAAATGTCCTCATTCTTCATTTCCCTCAATGGAGTAGGTTTCACCATGATGGCATTAGGACCAATTTCCTCTAAATCTTCGTCGTAGGCATAGGCGCTACGCTTTCCACGGCGGCTTTGCATCCTATACTCAAGTTGTTCATCAAGGTACAATGAATAGGTACGGACAAGTGCAGAATAGTCCCATGAATTGGATTTGGAGTCTCGAAACTCAGACATGTTAAGAAGCCTGGTTCCCCGTCTCGTGGCGAAGAAAATCTCCTGTTCATAAGAGGGATCACCATCGGAGAGTAACCTATGGATCAACATTACTGACTTGAGCGCCACAACCCAGTTCTTTGTCTTGCCAAGACGTCTAGAGATGTTATCGACACAAGCACAGATGTTGGCTCGAGAATAAGCAGTCAAGCTTAGAATCTCTCGAATGTGCCTCTCCTCGGGCGGGTACTCTTCGTGTCTAGTCGCCTTGACAATGGCAACTTCTAGGTCAGACAAGCAGTTGCTGCCTCCAACTTTGGCCAAGCTTATGCTTGTCCGGTCCTTGACAGCGCCAATAGCTTTTCTAAGCTTGCTTGGTGCCATGAATTTATTAGCTTTCCGGCATGTATCAATTATTAATACTTTCCTCCTCAGTTGTTCAGCAGGGTGGCAGTTTTAATCTGAAGAAAACAACAAATACCTACTATTAATTAGTCATATTATTGGCACACAAAGACGAATGTCTAATGGTTAATGAAGTGGGTAAAAGTTATGGATTGGAGTTATCCTAGAAACCACAAATAACAAATATAGAAAGAAGAATCGTTAGGTGATTTTTATCCATCTGCACAAAATTTGGTGGGCAGAGTTACTCGGTAAATATGCTAGTGGGAGAGGGTAAATATCAAGTACCCGATGAAATAGTTGAGTTCCGTGCAAGTTAGTCTAGAAACACCATTTAAGAAAAAATATTGTCATGATATTGAACATGCATGTATGAGACTTTACGTTGAATCGAGTGAAGAACATGATGTGCCACATACAGTACTTATATATGTAATTATACCTGCCACACAACTGAAATTATTGGAAATTTGTGAGAAGACAATCAGAAAACTGATGAAGATGTTTGAAGGATTCTCTTTTGAAATGAAAGGATAAATTGAAAGGAAACAAGAACCGAGAAAAGAAGACAGAGAGAATGATGTACAAGTTTTTCTTCTTCCCTCTTCTTCTCTTCCATAAAATCCCTTATGTGTTCTTCCTCTTGACTTGCTTCAACAACCGTACAAATATCCTCCATTTTAGCACCATAAAACGGATCGCTAATGGAATATTTTCAAAAATAAAGCTACCGTTTAGTTAAACTTTTTAGAATCATTGAATTTTTGAGTGGAAAAAGATTTATTTTATTTGACTTATTCCCGTGGAGGGGTTCGTTAATTTCCGTAGAAGTTGCTAATCTGTTGAATTGTCATTTCCGCAGTTTAAAAAGCACAAGAGAAAGCAAAAATTTTAATAATAGAGAAATAATATGGACTATTATAATCTATCTATCTATATTTATATCTATATCTATATCTATATCTATATCTATCTATCTATATATATCTATCTATATCTATATCTATATTATAAAAGCACGAATATAATGTCGGTTTACAAAAATAACCTTAAAAATAAATTTTATATTAGACAAAATGGTCATTTACTATTTTCCTAATATTTAGGATTTTGAAATCAATTAAAATTATGTTTATAAGTCTTTTCTTATTTGATTAATATTCATTTTGGTTTTGGATTCTACGTTGAACAAAACTATACTATAAACTTAATATCATAAAATTTTGCTTTCTCCCGAAACTATATAGAGACAATAAATAGTTATTGTCTGAAGTCCTCCCATCCAATGAAACTGCATTAAAACTACTCTAATTATAATTAACAAATTCTTGAGTCAACAAACGATAAAATACCATTCAATAGCTGTATTTTTCCTTCAAAAGATAATTTCATATTGGAAAAATTAATTATATTTTGCTACAATATATGCTAGATAAAATTATAATCACCATTAATAATTTAAAATCTAGATGTGTTGATAGTTATTATAACGTCTGTTATAAATTAAGAAAAAATAAGGCTTATTTCCTTCTAATAGGAAGTTTCTTTTGAAGTTAAAGACTGCCAGAAAATCTACTTCTTCGGAAAGAAAAAAATCCTTAATCTGAATTTGAAATTATTTTTTTAATTTTCGCAATCAAAAAGATTGATAAAGTATTTTTAATACAATAACAGTAATAACTATGCCTCGGTCCAAAATAAAAATGAACTAAACAGCTTTAAGTTATATATTAGTTATATACAACCAAACAACTTTAAGTTATATGCTGATTATATATAATCAGCTAAATAAATATTTTCAACCAAAGAAGTAATAGTTTTCACAAGAATGCAAGTTATGCAGAGTTAAATTATTCCTTTAATTTTGGTAATAGTACTTGGAAACTGAAAGTTCTAGACCGAATAATAAAGGAAAATGAGAATATATGTCAAAATTTGTTGCATTAATAAGAAGTGAAAGAGAATAAATAATAATTACAAGTAATAACTGATATTCAAAAAGAAGTTTATGGCTTTAGGGATTTCTCGGAAACTTAAGCATCACAACTACTTCCAAGCTAAGGGCTATTGTTTTAAAACTACTATCTATATTGAATAAAAATGTACTAATATTTAAGATTTTGCTTAATTTTAGAACTTTAAATCCAACCGAAATTGTTATTTGACTATAGTAGTAACATTAAAGTCCTAAAACTAAAAATATCGAACTTTCTCCTAAGTCACGTGACAATTCCACAATGTGGCAATATTGTGTTAGAATTGGAAAAAAAATTAGAGCTAAACCTCAATCGCCTTAGAATATTTTTTTTTTACTTTTTCTTTTTCAAAACTATATTATAAAAAGTCAACTCTAATATTGCTGGATTGTTCTTTGTAGATAGATAGGATGAATCGAAAGAATATTCTTATATTGTACATAACTTGAAATATCGAAAGGCATGATAATGTTACCTATAATAACAAGGGGTATATATAGCAATAACAAATTTATCAAGAGGTCATATGGTTCACTCTAAATTCGACATACCTCTTTAAATAATCGACACAACCATCATAAAACGATCAAAGTATAGTGAAGATATGCTATATCGAACTACTTATATGGAGAAGCATCATATCATCGACACCGGCGGCATGAGCTTTAAGATATAATGGACGTAGAGGAATTATTAGGCAAAAAGATAATTTTTTTAAGGTAATTTATGTCAAGTGCTATCAGAAGCTCCAAATCAATAAATACATAAATTGTAAATGCAACATGGTAACTTCATATTTACGGCATCAAATTGAAAAAATTAGGCTACCAAAAATAATATAATAGTGTGAATGAATTGCAGAACAATCTGTATGTTGCACTTTCAAGAGGCATATCAAGATCGATAACAAGAGTTCTGGTTAACGCAAGCAATCAAATCATTAGGAGGAAACATACACACACAAAATTATCATCAACAAAGAAGTGTTCGGTAAGATACTATCACATTAAATGTTTTTAAACTATACAGTCTCCGGTCCACTTTAAGGTCAGTATGGTCAATTACATTGTTAATTAATGCTAAAAAGTGGATTCCTTAATATGTCTGAAAGCAATAAAAAATCACTTAAAGCAAACTTGAGGAAGTAATACATAATTATCTAGCTAACATGACAAAATAGATCATTTGTGTAAGTTTGATGTCCTTTTATTTTAAATTCATGTACTATACAAATGTAATAATATTTTTTGGCATTTAGATGACTGTTGTATTATTATACATAAAAAATTTCTCATTAATTAAATTTTATGGTTCCTTCGTATAAATAAATGTTTAAACTATCAAGTGCTATTATTAGCGTGCAACGCACGTTCGTAGATACTAGTAATATATAAATGTTTGTAAAAGTAATAGTCACTTTTAATCCCATATATTAGAGTTTAGCTAATATTTAAAGAGCTATTAGCATTTAGCTACTCTTTTAGTTACAAAAAATGGACAAAAATACCCTAACATGAAAAATAATATTTGAACAAAAATATCCCTACTTAATATACAGAAGAACTCCAGAAAAGATCACTGGATTTTGAAACTTTTACAAGTGTATCTCCATCACATTGTACTTGAGTTCAAAAATTAAGTACAGGTTATCCTCCAACAGCGTATGCTGGACTTTGGAGCATTTAAAGGTAAAACTAGCATTGTATGCTGAACTTTGGAGATTTTAAAGGTAAAACTCAAGCACATTATGAAGGAAGGTCGCGCTAGCACCCCTTATTTCACTAAAGCAAGAAGGAAGAAAGTTGACTTTAAGAAAGAAGGGCTTCTATTTAGATTAGTTTCAAACAAATGAATTGTTGAATTCAAAGTCTGTCAATTGCAATTTTTGGTCAAACCAATCGAGACCTCCATAAAATAACTTTAAATGTATCTAAAACCTCCTGATACTATATCCTGGTATCAAAGTTAGATCTCATTAACCTATAACGTCACGAGTCAATATGTAATTAGTTTTTAAATCTGAGTCAAATCAGTGTTCAAAATCCTGAAATGCACTATCTTAACTTTCAAATGAAAAACTCCTTTTTTTAGATTCCTTGATTTAGAGTCAAAATTAATGATAAATCCAAGTTATAATCATAGATATAAGTTAAAATTTCTTACCTCAATGATATAGATGATTCTCATTTTAAAAATCTCCCAAAATTGTGGTGTGTATCTCCTAAAATAATAAAATAAAGTCTATGTCCAAAATGAGGTTGAGATAAAGTGTAACGAACCGGCCGATCGTTTTGAGTATTGTAGCCTCATTCCTTATTTATTGTTTATTCTATGTTCATTTGTGGTTATGTGACTTGTCGAGGTAGTTGGTTTGGTTTCGGGGATCTTTCGAAATGAATTAGGATACTTAGTCCCAAGGTTGGAAGCTTAAGTTAAAAGCATTGATCGGATGTTGACTTATGAGTAAACGACTCTGAAGTGGAGTATTGATGGTTCTGATAGCTTCGTGTGGTAATTTTGGACTTAAGAGTATGTTCGGATATTGATTTGGAGGTCCGTAGATTATTTTGGCTTGAATTGGCGAAAGTTAGAAAGTTGAAGGTTTGGAAGGTTGAGAAGTTTGACCGAAAGTTCACTTTGTTGATACCGGGCTCGGATTTTGGTTACGGGAGTTGGAGTAGGTCTGTTATGTTATTTATGATTTCTGTACAAAATTTAAGATCAATCGGAATTGGTTTGATAGGTTTCAGCATCGATTGTAGAAGTTGAGAATCCATCAGTTTTAATAGGCTTGAATTTGGGAGTGATTCATATTTTTGATGTTGTTTGATGATATTTGAGGCTTTGACTAAGTTCGTATGATGTTCTAGGATGTGTTGGTATGTTTGGATGGGGTTCCTGGGGCCTCGGGTGTGATTCTGATGATCAGATTGAATTTTGGACTTAGGGAATTTCTGTTACGATAAGTTCTGGTGCAACCGCACCTGCGAGGAATTGGTCGTAGGTGCGAAGCCTCAGATGCGGCCAGGAAAGCACAAATGCGGGGTTTTAGCTACACTGGGTAGTGGCCACAAGTGAGAGGTTATTTCCACATCTACGAGCCCGCAGATGCGATGAAGCTGTCGTAGATCCAGATTTTAGTCAAGGGAAGCTGGGGTCGCACAAGCAGAGTTGTTACGCAGGTGAAGTCCCGCGGGAGAAGACCTTGGACCACAGAATAGGACACGCATAAGCGGGATTTGGCCGCAGATGCAGTTGGTCGGGATCTTAATGAAATGTCATAGGAACGGAGCCGCAGGTGAGCCCGCAGAAGCAAGAATCACTGGGCAGACCAATATAATCGAGAGTTTAAGTCTTTTCTTCATTTTTGGACTTGTCGAGCTCGGATAGGGGCAATTTTTCTAAGGTATTTTATTATAATTCAAGTGGTAAGAAACATTTGATCACTTTTTTCCATTAATATTGAAATGCATTGATTTTTCCACCTAGACTATTTGTTATTAAGGTGAAATTTTGGGGATTTTGGACTAGGTATTGGAGAGTAAGATTTATGAATTTGAGGGTTGATTTGTGGTTGAAATTGAATAATTTTAGAATGGTCGGACTCGTTATTGAATGAGTTCAAAATTTATGAATTTTATCGGGTTCCGAGGCAAGGGCCCGGAGATGTCTTTTTTGGTTAACTTTTTGAATTTGTTTAAATAATTTAGCTTTATCTTATGGGATCAATTCCTATAGTTTGTATTAATTATATTAAGTTATTTGTGACTAGATTCGAATCGTTCGGAGACCAATTCGTGAGATAAGGATTTGTTGGAGCATTGAGTTGCGCACTTTAAGGTAAGTAACACTTCTAAACTTGGAACTGAGGATATGAATTCCTGAAAAATGTGTTATGTGGGTTGTTTGAGGTGACACACATGGTAGGTGACGGGCGTGTGGCATGCACCGTAATAATCATAATATGGGTAGATTTTTATATTGTGTTGATATGAAGTCTTGTTATATCCGTGTAGTTTGTACGTGTTACAGTAATTGAGTTGTGATTCATGTTAGAAATCATATTTAGTTTATGTACTTATTCTGTTGGAACCCACTGAGGTTATTTCTACTGTTGAGTTATTTGCATAAACTACAACTATGTACTCAATCATATTTATTCATTTGCATATCATATCTCAGCCTCTTCTATCATTCACTGTTATATCATGTTATCATTGTTTTGATTGAGTAGTATGAGATTTGTGAGCCCATGAGACTGGTATAGTGATGAATGTGTTGGGCCTAAGAGCCGTTTTGTGAGTGTTATTTTGGATCAGGCCGCACGCCGTAACATGTCTTATTGACTTACTTATTGTGGATCGTATTACACGTCGCAGCAGGCCTTATAGGCTTTATATTAGCATTTGGGCAGGATCCGCCCCTCTGGAGTCTGACATACTAGTAGTGAGCGCATGGCCCGTGACTTATATACACGTGTCTTGGTGAGGGGTATTGATGTTAGGAATCCATATAGTGCTGAGCGATTGTGTGTGATGAGTGAGAACTTGGGATAGACTAATTGAGTACTCTGAGAGCGTGAGTACCTGGAATATCACTTTAATATTGTACTTGACATACATATTTGACATGTAGGCATAGAGATGCACCATTCCTCATGCTAGTTATACTTGATATCTTCTTATCCCCGTTAGTTTCTAATTGTGAGCTTGAAAGCATGTCTAAATGTATGTACCATGAATGAGCTGAATTTGGAAGTTTCTTTGAGTTATCACTGTCCTTCTCATTACTATAGCAGTGTTGGAAATATATTGGTTTCAACTGTATCCTTCTAAGCTCGTCACTGCATTCAACTCAAGGTTAGTCTTGTTACTTATTAAGTACATTGGGTTAGTTCTACTCATACTAAACTCTACACTTCGTGCGCAGATCCAAGTACATCTGGATGCGTTGATTGCTAGATTTAGTGGTAGTACCTGCTCGGAGACTTTGAGGTAGCTGCTATGATGTCACAACCCCAATCCCCGGTCGTGATGGCGCCCAACACGATGCTAGGCAAGCCCAACCAATTCGTCACTCACAATCCCTTATGTAGAATTCATTACCAATTAATAAGATTTAATGCCAAATTAACATGATTATAACTCTGTAGTAATAGATAAATAGTACGGAAAATCCATAAAATATCAATATAAATCCCACGGATCTGGCGTCACGAGCCAAGAGCCTCTAACATAAGTCTATGTAGCAACCTATACATAGAGTTGTCTAGAATGCGGATAATAAAGGGGATAATGGGAGAAATCGGGTCCTGCGGACGCCATGCAGCTACCTCGATGACTCCGAAATAAGCTGAACAGCAGTAGAAGGCTCAAACTATGCCTCCGGGATACCTGTATCTACACACATGGTGCAGGGAGTAAAGTGAGTACTCCAACTCACTGAGTAATAGCAATAAATAATGACTGGCGGAAAGAAAACTCGTAAAACACTACGCAGTTCTATATTAAAACAGTGAGAATATCAAAAATAGCAACTGAATGAAGAAGTCAGTTAAAAGTCCTTTAAGCCAGTATTCATTTCATTTACTCCTCACGATAACTGAATTCATATTTGTACTGCTGCGGCATGCAGCCCGATCCATAAAGTATACTACTGCGGCGCGCAGCCCGATCCATATATATATATATACTGTTGCGGCGTGCAGCCCGATCCAAGAATAGTCAACTGTGCTCACTAGGGGTGTGCAGACTCCGGAGGGTCTCCTTCAGCCCAAGCGCTATACTACTGCGGCGTGCAGTCCGACCCATATAATATACTACTGCGGCGTGCAGTCTGATCCATATAATATACTACTGCGGCGTGCAGTCCGATCCATATAATATACTACTGCGGCGTGCAGTCCGATCTGCATAAATATATATACTGCTGCGGCATGCAGCCCGATCCATAAGATATCAAATTCCCTCACCATGGGGTTCTCGACCCCTCTCAGTCAATATAGACTTGGCCTCAGGGCACACTAAGATAAGACGGGGTTCTCAACCCACACGTTACTCTCATTAGGATTTAACAATTTCTAAAACTGGTTCATATTATGTTTATCAGTTAAGAACATGACTAAGGGTATGATTTCGACAAGAAAAGTGAGGTCAACCAATACAAATGCCCCCTAAGGGTTCTACAGATCGGCACAAGGCCCAAAACATGGCAACTAGCCCATAATATAATGATATTAATTAAGTCTTAGTCAAAAGTACATTAGAGTCATCAAACGGGATGGACCGAGTCCAAATCCCCAATAGTAATAGACCCCACGCTTATCATACAGCGTGTGTCTCATCCCAACATAGCACCACGTTGTGCAAATCCGGGGTTTCAAACCTTCAGAACATCATTTATAACCATTACTCACCTCAAGCAGGCCGAAATCCTAGCTCGCTACTCCCTTGCCTCGCAAATCAACCTCCTCGAGCATCGAATCTGATCAAAACCACAAGTAATACGTTACAATAGGCTAAGGGAATACAACCCAATCGAAAAGACTCGAAAATATCGAAAATCATGAAGTTGGAAAAACCCGAGCCCCTGGCCCACTTCTCAAAAAATTAGAAAATTAACATCACCCGATTCCTTATCTCGCCACGAGTCTATACATATCAAATTTACCGAAATTCGAGCTCAAATGCTCCCTCAAATCCAAATTTGAAATATTAAAACTCAAGCCCTAGTTCTTCCTCTTTTGCTAAATTTCCATGGATTCTAAGACCAATTTCACAATAAAAACGTGTTTTTAGTTCATAGGACTTACCTCCAATCACTTCCCATCGAAAACCCCTTCAATTTCCGTCCAAAAGCTCTCAAGGTTGCTCAAAAATGGAGGAAAATGGGTTTGGGTTCGCGGATGAAATGTTTTTAACATTCTGCCCGGATCACTGTAGCTAACCCTATGCGATCGCATTCAAGCCCCTGCGATCGCACAGACCAGAAATTACATGGTCTCAAATTACCCTATGCGATCGCAACAGGCCTTATGCGATCGCGGTGCCTTACCAAACAACACTGTGTGATCGCAATCCCTTCATGCGATCGCATTGAACTACCAAACAGCCCCTAAAATCCTTCTATGCGATCGCAGCCCTTTGTGCTATGAGATCGCATAGAGCAAAATTGCTCTGCACTGACTGCTGCATTTCTGCAGCGTTTTCCAACTTCAAAAATTCCCGTTAACCATCCGAAATCACCTCGAGGCCCTCGGGACCTCAACCAAAAGCACCAACACATCCTAAAACATCATCAAAACTTGCTCCAATCGTCGAAACACCTCAACTAACACTAAAACCATCGAATTACATCGAATTCAAGCCTAAGTTCTTTTAAAACTTCCAAAACACGCATTCGATCAAAAACCCGACCAAAACACCTCCGAATGATCTGAAATTTGCACACACATCCAAAATCACCTAACGAAGCTACTACAACTCTCGGAATTCCATTCCGACCGTCGTATCAAAATCTCACCTACCAACCGGAATTCGCCAAAATACTAACTTCGCCAATTCAAGCCTAATTCTACTCCGAACCTCCAAAATCAATTCCGATCACACTCCTAAGCCACATATCATCCCCCAAAGCTAACTGAATCACCGGAAATCACATCTGAGCCCTCTAACTCAATAGTCAATATCCGATTGACTTTTCCAAAATAAGCCTTCCTTAAAGAGACTAAGTGTCTCATTTTCTATCAAAACCAATCCGATTTAACTCTAACACACCGAATACCGATAACGAAACATGAAGAAGCATAAAATGGGGGAAACAGGGTGGTAACTCGTGTGACGACTGGCCGGGTCGTCACATTTGACTCCCGTAAACCTTGACTCTCCTTCCTTTCATTTTATTCAGTATTGTTCTATTTTTTCAGATAGTTGTACTAGAGTTTCAGACTATGTTAACACTTAGTAGCTCATGTACTTAATGACATCGGGTTTTGGGATGGTTATGGTAGAGTTATAGTTGTTTTCATCAGTTATTGATGAGATTTTTTCTCCGTTGAGCTTATTAAATCATGTTTTATTTCAAATGCTTAGTGGTTATGTGATTTTTGGCTTGCCTAGTATATGTGTTAGGCGTTGTCAAGACAGGATGGGATTTGGGTCATGAAAAAGTTGGTATTAAAGCACTAGGTTACTTAGGTCTCGCGAGTCATGAGCAGACTTAGTAGAGTCCTACAGATCAGTATGAAGACCTCTGTACTTATCTTCGAGAGGCTACCAAACCATTAGGAAACTTTACTTCTTGTACTCTTGTCATGCAGATTTGTTGATTGTAAAAAACTAAACTTCTATTCTTCTATTCTCTCACAAATGGTGAGGACACGTGTGACCAGATTAGGCAGACGACCACCAGTACTACCAGCTAGGGCCGCGAGAGGCCGGGTCCCCGGTAGAGGCCGAGGTAGAGCTCGTATATTAGCTAGAGCAACATTTGTGGAGCCACTAGTTGCTCTAGCTCAAGAGCAAGTACCAGATGTGGTCGAGCTGATGGGACTAGCTCAGGCACCAGCTATGCCCGTTGTGATTCCAATCCTTCAGGAGGCTTTGGTCCAGATATTGACTATATGCGCGAGCCTTGCTCAAGCAATTTCGATTCCGGCTGTACCAACCAATTCTCAGGATGGGGGAAGTGCTCAGACTCCCGCCGCTCGTACTCCAGAGTAGTTAGCTCAGGGACTCTAGACATTGAGGTTACTACTAGCCCAACCAGTTATAGTTGCTCAAGCCCAGGTTGGCCCACCTATGAGTGATGAGGAGTAGAAGAGACTAGAGTGGTTTAGGAGGCTTAATCCCCCAAAGTTCAGTAAGGTCGAGTTAGAGGATGCTCAGGATTTTATAGGCAGGTGCCAACATATTCTTTATACAATGGTTATTTTCGAGACCAAGGGAGTTCCAATTAATACTTTTCAGCTGACAGGGGTAGCCTATAGATGGTGAGAATCCCATGAGTCTAGCAGGCTAGCCGACATTGCACCACTTACGTGGCATGAGTTCTCAGTTCTCTTCTTAGAGAAGTTTGCTCTAAAGACTCGCAGAGAGGGGTTGCGTAGATAGTTTGAGCAGCTACGCCATGAGTGTATGTCACTGACTCAGTAGGAGATGAGATTTTCAGAGGTTGCTCATCACACGGTATGATTAGTTCCCACTGAGAGGGAGAGGATTAGAAGGTTCATTAATGGCCTCAACTATGGGCTACATTTCATCATGACTCGGGAGATTGCGACGTGTGCGAGTTTTAATGAGGTGGTTGATATTCAAGATGCCTAGATTTGGTTCTAAGTTAGGAGCATGAGGAGAGGGAGGCAAAGAGGCCTCGTGATTCGGGTGGTTTCAACAGTGCCTCATTAGAAGGATAGTCCCACCATAGCAGGGGTCGTCCTTATAGGCCCGCTCAGATGGATCATCCAATTCATCGTGGTGCATCAGCTAGACATGGTTCATATAATGCTTGTCCAAGTCATTCATCTTTTAGTGCCCTCTCAGCTTAAAGTTCATCCCACGCTCCATCAGTTAAGGGTTCGTCTATGCCACATTCTTCTTGTGGTTATTCTTGTTCTCGAGGTCCGATTCAGTCCTCGCCGCCATTGCGGATCGGTTTTCTTCGAGTGTGTGATAGTTAGGGCATGTGAGGAGGTATTGTCCCCATCTTATGGTAGGCCTAGTTCAGTAGAGGGGTCGGGCTATGACTTCCTCACCAGTTACTTCATTGCCCACTTAGCCAGCTCGGGGTGGGCCTTAAGCAGCTCTAGGTTTCCCCAAAGGGAGAGGTCGATCAGGTGGTGGTTAGGCTAGATGCTATGCTTTTCCCGCTAGGCCAGAGGTTGTTGCTTCATACGTAGTGATCACATGTATTGTTTCAGTGTGCCATATAGATGCTTCCATATTATTTGACCTTGGTTCCACGTATTCATATGTATGATCATACGTTTCTCATTATTTAAATATGCCCCGTGATTCCTTTGATTGAAGCCCCATGAGAAAAACTACCACGTTCATGATTTAGAGTTGGTAGTCATTGTTCATGCATTGAATATTTGGAGGCATTATCTATACGATGTGTCTTGTGAAGTATTTACAGATCATCGGAGTCTACTACACTTGTTCAAGCAGAAAGATCTAAATTTGAGGCAGCGGAGATGGTTGGAGTTGTTAAAATAATATAATATCACCTTTATCATGCAGGAAGGCCAATGTGGTGGCCTATGTCTTGAGTAGAAAGGCGGTGAGTATGGGTAGCCTTGCATATATTCAAGTTGGTGAGAGACCAAATCATGCCGAAAACGAAACAAAAACCCTATATACCTCTTTTGTTCTTGCTTCCAAACCTTGTTCCCTTTGATTCACACCCTTATTTATGCTTGTATAGCTAAAATAAAGAGGTTACAAGTTTTTTTAGCCACGAAGCTCTTTCCGAAACTCGAGTTATAAGGAGAAAGGACGATGGCAAAGTCTTACATATGTCATAAGGATCACATTAATGTGTTCTCTTGTTGATTTTAAAATGCGGATGATGGACTTGCTTCAAAACCTTAAGGAACTTCTTGGATAGCTATGGAAGCTTTGGTTGTGCATGAATTTTTTGGAAATTGAGGAAAAAGCAGATTAAGTCTTCTATTTATAGTAAGGTTGAAAAGTCAACCATTTGTGTACTTCACCGGCCCTTCTTCTTACGCTCATATCTCTTTATCTGAACGTTGTATGAAAAAAATAGTCAAGAGCATTGTAAACTACATTTCAAGATTTTAAATTTGGTATATAATATGTCCTCAAAATACCTCATATATCATACTAAATTAATTGCTCAAAAAGCTTTGTTACAAGACAAATCTTTTGTTCTATATCCAAACATCATACATAGTCATATGATGACTTTAAACTCATTAAAATCATGCTTAGTACGTCATTTACACAATATACAACATCATAGAAGTACGAGATGTAAAATCTACCTTTGATTTGGATTTCAAACCCTAAGGATATGTTTATCATTTAATCATATAATGAGAGTTAATCAAAATCAAATAACATGGGCTAAGAAAATGCATGATCAAGCTACATGCTTTAAGAATCTTCTATCTTAAACAACTGAGGGTACTTAGAATTTATTTCTTTGGCTTCCCACGTATTTCCTTTGTTGTTCTTATTCCTCCACAATATTTTTAAGGAAGTCACTCTTTTGGTCCCAAACTTGCGCACCTGCCGATCTAAAATAGCAACTAGAACCTCTTCATAAGACATGTTCTCTGTAATCTGAACCTCATGTGCTTCTTTAATATAGATTCCTGATTCATTTATAGTTATTGGAATCTTTTCATAAGATTGACCCTCTATTACTTATATATCATTTAATGCATTTCTTCAATATCGGAACATGATAACTGGGTGAACGGATCCTAATTACGAGGGAAAATTTAATTTACTCCATTCTCTAGGTAGTTTGGACGTGGCTTTATATATGTCTTGATTAGCTAGTCCCATTATGTTATATTTCTCTTCATGAGCGAAATTTTCAAGAAGACCTCATTATTAACTTGAGATTTTCTTAATTCTCGTCGCGTGGTGGGGTTCGATTTATGATTCTTTTTAGCACAAACACTCTTGAATCAGGCTGATTTTTCTTTAACATGATACATTAAATCAGGTCGAACAATTCTGTCTTTCATACTGTCTTATGGGGAATCTACAATTCCTTTCGTATCATGATTTATAAGGAGATATTCCGTGCAGTTTAAAATGTATCCTCATGATCCTCTCCCATGTATAGATACTACCATAGTTATTGTTGTGCACTACTCATTAGTCTCTAAATGGTTATCCTATCCTTCCGTAAAATTTTGTATCTTAGCTTGTAACATGTCTTTAAGCATCTGAATTGTATGCTTCACTTGATAGAATTATCTTATGCACCCAAGTTTCTTTAAGAGGACATTTAGAAGTTATCTGCAGCTGAGCACCTCTATTAATCGTAATCGAGGCAGAATCATTATATACCCGATCTACCTTCAATACACTTTCATTTTACATAACATTTAGTAATTTTTATATTAAAAGTAAACTGATTTTTGTCAAACTAATCACAGTCGTCCATGTAGAATTGAACTTGCTATATTTGTAACGAATCTTATACTTCTCATTTCCATAATGGATTACTTTATTCCGTGTCAATCTATTGGGTTCCTGAAGTTCTATTATGTTTGAGTAGCAATTAAAATATTAAGCTATGAACCCTACAATGGTTTCCTCATATCGTCTACTAATGTAATCCTTTGAAATCATGGTATATCTTTGATGTTCTGATATGAATAATGTAGCGTGAATAATGAACCTCTGTGCTAATACGAAATCGGCCATGATTTTCAAGACTCATCCTTCAATAGACTCAAAAATGGTAGTTTTCTCTTACTGAATACCTCTTTTAACTTTTCCTAAAATGGAAATCTTCCTTTTCTATAAGAGATGACTCTGCCATATTCTAGGCTATTATACCTTTATTATCTCAGTCTGTCAAGCGTATTTAGAACATGTTAATTGGTAAAGACATCTTATCAACCCTTTTCCCTTTTGGGCTTACTCATTTATGAAACCACCTGTGACTTACGACCAAATGCATTTGTTACAATATTGATTACGCTCTTTTTATTCTAGTTCTAGGTTGTCTTATGTAAAACAAGTATACCATTATGGTTCTCTATTCCTCCTTATTTTTTCTCACTGCCTCTAGTTTTCAATGGTTTATTATTAATCTTATATTATGATATTCATTATTTGTAACTCTTATCTAATTCCCACATATTTTGAATCCCCTTTTACATATAGTTTTGGACATTATCTATTGATTTCCATCTTCTTGTTATCGTATGCATTTGACGTATTTCTTTGTTGGTTAGGTTCTGATTTATAGAATAAACTAACATTGTAAAATAACTTTCCTTCATACTGCTTCTTTCTAATTTCTCCTTTTCTTATTGTCTATCCTAAGTCTTATCCTTGATGTCGACTTTATTGTTTCCACTTTAATGGTTTCTCTTCTTTAGGTTTTTCCTTAAAATATTGTACCAACTCCCTTATTCTTGATGTTATCTCGACTATCCCTCACGATTGCAACATTTAGATATTACCATGGTCTATCTTTAATTTTAATAGTTATCGTACACGGGTTCCTTTCTGACTCCTTATGATTGTTCTTCCTTCTCCTTTCAATCTCATCAATTTCCTTTGGAGTCATATCTTCCAACTATAACACATTCTTCAAGTTAACATTCCCCTGTATAAAGTGTTTGACTATGCTTATCATTAATTTATAAGCCAATATCATCTCTTTTCCATATCGTTTTTACCCGTGTGTTACTTTAAAGTTTCTTAACTCCTTTATGTCCCAATCCTCCCATCTTTTTGTTATTAAACAAATGTGCTCTCGACTTAGTGCTTTACCACCTCGTCTCCCCACTTAGGGAAATAGTTCAATGTTTCACGCTTGAAGTCCTATTTTTCTTTTTTTCCTTCTGTAGGACTGTATTCCTAGTAGCTTATAATTGACCTATGGGTAACCTTTCTCCCTCTGAGACAATTTATAGGGGTCCATATACGTAGTGAGTCATATGTTCTTGTCGGCATGCCTTCTTTCGACAAGTTAACTTTATTTCACATGGCTTATCAAGGAGATCTTAATAAATTTCTTTCAGGGTTCTTCTCCCACTAATCCTCTTCCTCCTTCTGGTCATTCACCCATTCTATCACTGATGCTAGCTAGTGTTAAGGTCCTTTATATCTCTAATCGGTACCTTAGTTCTAGTTCATACTAAGTTATCCCCCGATATTGGCACCTCTCATATGTATGGTCAAATTGACCTTCTAATAATCTCCATTCCACTTTTAATGAAAACGGGGCCCATACTGCTTTATAACATTAGAGCTTACTTGCCTATGAGCCTAATTGTACTTCCATACTATAACTTACGTCCCTTAATAGTATTCCCTATTCATTCATATTGCTCTATTTGCTTTCTTACAAACCTTTCACAACACTCCATTTCTCGTTTCCTTCAATGTAGTTTCAAAAAAAGGATCCTTTATTCTCGACTTCCTGTACTTTAACTAGCCTCACTCTTTAGTCGTATGATATTGCTCTACTTATCTGATAACCCCGTAAGCTGTAAAACCTCCCCGATGATATATTTCGCATGTTGCGCTTATCGTCTATCTTTACTACATTTGCATATACAACGATTTATCCATAAGTGTTAAAAACTATCCATCTAAGCTTCCCCGCACTATCAGGTAACATTTTACTAATCAGTATGAACTAATAAAGAAAATTATGTCGTGTATCTATACTCATAAAGTAATCTTAGAAGCCCAATGCTCCATCTCCACTCCTAGCTTGGTCTTTACGCTTAAGAGTTGGACACGTTCGTATCATATGGCTCTTGCTACAACACCAAAAACAACCCTCATACCTACACGACATGGTCAGGCATGCGCCCGACCATACTGATGACATAATGGTCAGGGCAACTCTAGTCTATCTATGTTAACCCAGTCTGTTGCAACCTACCACCACCCAGTAATCCTTTGCAATCATCAACTCTACTGGCCCTCTTCATCCATTCTATAGCTTCATAAGAGTCGTCTCTGGAAAATATAGAAGTCTCTCGTTCTGTAGACTCCTTAGGTTGTGAATATACTGACCCTTCAAGGGCTCTATCACTTTTAGGGGCCCTCGGGTGATGCCAATCCTGAGAGGCTACCAACTGCGTCAACACCTGTAATGCTTTTCTCACATCTTGATCACACGGAGGGATAACAATATGAATAGCGAAAGACTTTTTCATTGAAATATATAAATAAGGAATCATGAAAGAGATGGACAAAAAGTCAAGTTAATGAAGCTTGAATCCTTTTTAAATACTAAAGGAAGCAAGGAATAAGTGCTTGAAGAAAAAGGAATAGGGGAAGATTTGATTCTTGAAATAAACATAACATAGTCTCATGTATTTAAAACTTGAAGTAGTGAATCATACATAGAATAAGAAGAATATGAGGGAGGGAACTATAACAAGGGATCTTACAATTGAAGACATCCAAATAATGGTTCGAGGTAGAACAAATAGGGAAAACCCCAAAGAGAACCTTACAAGGTCTATACAAAGCCAAAGGCTACTAATATAAATATTAATCTTCAATCTTTATTACAATGAAGAAGAAAACATTCCTTTATATATGAGTAAATGGTGGCTTCCAACACAAAGAAAAAACCCCAAAAAGAACATTCTAGGCTTTAAAGGTAGTCAAACTAAATTAAATAAGTTGAAGTTTCTTAGGTGCATAGAAGACTACCCACACTTTGTTCAATGAAGTCAACATTGAAGACTACCCATACTTTGTTCAATGTAGTAAGCATTGAAGACTACAAATACTTTGTTCAATATAGTGAATATTGACTAAAAAGGAATTAATGAAAGATTCTAGAAACTAGGTTAAATTAACACTAGCTTGGGTTGCTAAGTTGCTCCTTGTTAGGGTTGATTTGGGCCCCATTTTACCTCCCTTTCGACTTTAATTTGGGCATCCAAATAGTTATAAGACTGGCCCAAAATATCTTCTTTGTACTAGAGCTCTTCTCCCAACATAAGACACCTTTTAATTTCTAATTGAAGTTCATTGAGCTTGTCTAGAAACTTCATTGTTTGAGATCTTGTCACGGGCTTTCTTGGAACTTCTAAAATATCATCCTTGTCCTTTAATGATGTTGAGCTTCCATGGTTACTATCATTCTCCCCTTCTCAAAGAAGATTCGTCCTCGAATCTTGATATGATAATATTCGATCCTCCAATGAAGTTGATCCTCCGTGGTAGCTATCACGGAGCTGGTGATGGAACTTGCATAGCTAATGATGCTGGAGTCTCCATCGGCTCCTCTAATACAAGTGGAACTGGGGCTATCTGAAGGAGTACTCACCTTAGTCCTCAGACAAATCTATCTCAATAGAGGGCATGCGCCTCACATCCCCTCCCAGTCCTTCCTTATCATCCAGACTAGCGGCAACTCTTTTGGGGAAATGACATCTCTATACAACCTACATCAACGCATACGACAGACTTGATTCCCTATAACTCAGTTCTTTCGCGCGATCTAGAATATAAAAGGAAAGTAACCATCCTATATGTCCTGCAACCTCCTATTTATAAGTGTGGCGCGCGACACACCCATAAAAAAGATTTTACTAGACATGGCTTGCATACATCCCTAGGATAGAACTGCTCTGATACCAAGTTTGTCACACGCCAACCTTGGGGGAGGTGGCCGGAATCTGGTTCCCTAAGGCCCCAGCGTACCAATCTTGATACTTGTAATATACCCAACCATACGTGGGCCGAAAAGGCCTCTAACGAGTGAATACCCGATCAAAAAACACAATCACCAACACACATAAAAGACCCAACATACATATATATAAAACAAGGCCGATAAGGCTAATATAAACACAACGGGTCCACTAAGAAGGCCGATAAAGCCACACAAGACTACAATATACAAGACGAATGTCTACAAGACTCTAGAGAGTACATGATAATAGGCTATAATTACGTATTTTAGTCGCTTATTACACTCTAATTTACTGCATTTTAATTGAGTTTGAGCTTTAATTGCTAGTGTTTTGCACTAATGGTGTGTTTTATGTCTTGTAGGAGTGATTCAGAGCTATATAGATATTATAAAATGAATTCTAGTGATTTGGAGCTTTTAAGTCTGAGTAAAACCCCAAGGAATTAAGCTGGAATCGTGTTCGAGGGTCAAATTTGATAGTTAAGAACAAACAAAGACTCGAGTAGGTATATTGCTTATTGTCTAGTAAAATAGACATAACTCTTTTCTCCAAACTCTATTTGGGATATATAATATGTGGTTGGAAATCTAACTCAAAGCTCTACAACTTTTATGTTTTAAGGTTTTCCAAATTACAAATGGAACAGGGTGAAAACTGCAGTCGAATCCGCGACCGCAGACCTGGATGCGGAATGAGGAAGTGCACTGGGAAAATACCGCTCCCGGACCGCGACCGCGAGCGTCCAGACTTGAAAAATTATCCTTTTTTGCGTTGGAGAAGGTATAATTGTTTGGGCCCGACCCTACTTGGTATATATACATGGAAAAATGATATTTTGAGGAGGTTGGACATACTTTTGACACAGATTCAACCTAAGGAGGCAGAGACACAATAGGAGCAAGGCGGGGAATTCTTCTATGAATTTTTCCTTTCTCTTCCTATTTTTTCATTGTTGGTTATGACTTTTAGTATTGTAGTTTTACATACTATTATGAATAGCTAATTTGTTATCTAGGGTTTTGATAGAACCTTTTGTAGGATAAATTCTTGTTATGTTTTATATAATTGAGCCGTTGGATTTCTCTACTTACTCAACTACGTGTTTATTGTTGTTGATTGAATGACCATCGATTGACTGTGCCTATTTATTATGTGTTGCTCTAGAAAGGATACATATTTAGGTGGTTGTTGAACAAAGTCCCTCCTAACGTTTGTAAGGAATCAATATAGTGTGTTTAAAGGCATGTTTAGAAATAACAAAGCCTTGATGTGGTCATAATGAGAGGTTAGATAAATCTCAACAAATTAGTCTCCAAGGACCTGGTGATAAGGTTACCTAACATCAGGTTTAAGGAAGACAGATTGTGAGGCTTGTGTAAGGTGGAAGCAGGTAAGATCCTCTTTTAAATACAAGAAAGTGGTAAGCACCACCAGATCGATGGAACTGGTCCATATAGATCTCTGTGGTCCAATAAGAACTTTAAGCAGAGGTGGTAAGAGATATGTGATGGTGCTTGTTGATAATTACTCTAGGTTTACCTGGACGTTGTTTTTAGCATCTAAAGATGAAGCATTTGACATGTTTACTTCTTTTGTTAGAAAAACTCTGAAACAACTAGGTAATCAACTTGCATCAATTAGGTCTGATCATGGAACTGAATTTGAAAATGTTAAGTGTAACGACCCGGACGGTTGTTTTAAGAATTTATGTCACGATCCCCTATTAACTGCTTTCCCCGTGTTTATTTCTGCTATTTTGATTTGCCGGGATGTTCGGTTTTGAGTTCCGAAGAGTTTTGGGACACTTAGTTCCTAAATGAGAGTTTAAGTTCTAGAAATTGACCGTAGTCGGAGCAGTGTGAAGACGACCTCGGAATAGAATTCTGTCATTTCCGTTAGCTCCGTTGAAAGATTTCGATCTTAGGGGCATGATCGGATTGTGTTTTGGAGGTCTGTAGCTAATTTAGGCTTGAAATGTCGAAAGTCGAATTTTTGAAGTTTCCGGTTCGATAGTGAGATTTTGATCCGAGGTTCGGAATGGAATTCTAGAAGTTGGAGTAGCTCCGTGGGGTTGAATGTGACGTGTGTGCAAAATTTCAGGTCATTCGAACGGGCTTGATAGACTTTTTGATCGAAAGCGTATTTTTAGAGTTTTGGAGTTCTTAGGCTTGAATCCGCGATTGATTCATTGTTTCGATGTTGTTTTAGGTGTTTTAAGGAATGGTATAAGTTTGGGTAGTGGTATCAGACTTGTGGGTGCCTTTGGTTGAGATCCCAGGGACCTCGGGATGATTTCGGATGGTTGTTGGAAGAATTGGAAGTGGTTTGAAGCAACTGAAGATGCTGATATCTGTCATAACCGCACCTGTGGTTGGTTCCTGCAGGTGCGGAGCCGCAAAAGCAGCAGAGAAATCACAGAAGCAGAATTGGGGAGGTCCAGCAGGAGCCGTAGGTGCGAGAAGGGTATCGCACCTATGAGACCGCAGGTGCGGAAGGTTTGTCGCAGAAGCAGAAAAAAGGAATTAATGAGAAGTTACCTTAGCTCTGTAGAAGGGGGATTGCAGGTGCGGTCCCAGGGCCGCATAGGCGGTTTAACTGGGCAGAACATATAAAAACTTGCCTTCGCGAATTTTAGCCATTTTTCACCTCTTTTCAAATGGGAAGAAGTTTGGGGAGCAATTTTCAAGAGGGATTTTCAGAGGAGTTCATTGGGGTAAGGTCCTTGGTCCCTAAACTTTTTATTGGAATGATTTTTATCAATTTAAGTATGAAGAATTAAGGAAAATCAGTGGTAATTTGTGGGTTAGGGCTTGACTAAATAGAGGCCTTTGAGTGGTGATTTGAGGGACCAATTGAGGTCCGATTTTAGTACTTTTGGTATGACTGAACTCGTGAGAGTGTAAGGATTCTGGAAATGTAAATTTTACCTAATTCTGAGACGTGACTCAAGGGGCATTTTGGTCATTTTGCCTAATTTCGCGTATTAGCATAGAATTTAATTGTAGAATCAATTGCTTGAAGTGTTATTTACATTATGAAATTGAATTGAATAGATTTGGGCCATTTGGAACTGAGTACTCATGGCAAGAGCGTGGTTTCAGATTGATTTGAGCTGGTTCAAGGTAAGTGGCTTGCCTAACCTTGTGGGGGGGACCTTCCCCTTAGGATTTGGCATATTTGATAATTGAAATGCCTTGTACGTGAGGTGACAAGTGCGTACTTTAGCTAATTGTTGAAATCTGATTTTCTTTAAGTAATTTCAATTTTGTTCTTTTTTCTGTCTTATACTACTTACCAATCCTCGCTTTAATACCTCCACGAGGTGGGAAGATAGGATATGGATATGATGATCGGTGCGCTAATATCACGTGTATCCCCTCTTCTGAGGAGTGTCATACCGGGTATTGCATTGATGTGATCCATATTACAAACAAACCTAGGACCCCTTTTACCTTCACAAGCATGTTTAGATTATAACTCTTTGCAAAACCTTCAATAATTGTTTTCAAACGCTTGTGTATTCAAATTTAAATCCCCTCTTATTTGAGCCCTACTTGTTTACTTGCTACTTGCACAAATTCACAAAAACTATCTGGCTGGGAACCACATTAGTAGATCTTGAGGGGTGCCTAACACCTTGCCCTTAGGATAATTTTAAGTCATTACCCTATCTCTGGTTATCAAACATAGTTGTAGTTGAACCTTATAGGTGCCCTAACGCACCATAAAAATCGTTAGGTGGCGACTCTTCAAATACACAATTCCCAAAAGAAAATGAGTCACTGCACCCCATGAATGTCGAAACATGGGACTCCTCTCCGTGGAGGGAAAAAGGGGGCGCGACAGCATGGCGACTCTACTGGGGATTTTTAGGCTTTCACCATTTTAGATTGTTCTTGTGAATTTGTACCTCTCTTATGTGCAATTACTTGTTTAAATTTCTTTAAGCATTTAATTTCTTTTTCAACTGCAAAACTAACATATCTTCCTTGTTTCCTTCCTTTATTGCTAGTTTTAATTATAAAACTGTTGTATTTATCGCTTTCTTGACGTGCAAATACATGCCAACATTTTTAATTATTTCATAATAATGCTCAAACATCATACTCCACTCGTGCCGAACAAATACTATAGCAACGTTTTTAATGAGTGGTTGCGCTCTTCCTATATCATTATCCCTTAAATTCGGAAAGGCATATTTGCGGTAAAACTAGTCGATCAGCGGTGCAGTCGATAGTTTCGTGCCTTCCCCTTGAGTTGTCCGCTCAAGGGTACCAGTCTAAAACCCCATAGAAACCTTACTCTATTTAAATGTGCATTCATCATGGTCAAACCTAGCTGGGTCAGTTATGTTGTCCACATAATGATCCTTTAAGATAGCCTTGTCTAAAAGTCCATTGGGTTTCCCTAAACCCAAACGGACATCATCACATTCTGTGCATTTATTTGGAGAACGAAATGCTTCATGCTAATTGTTGATATTAATAGTCGAGTCTGGTGGGGGTAAGGGCCTAACCTTGTTTACATTTCAGAAAAATGAGGCACGAGGTCCCCAGTTTTGGTATGATTAGCACGCCCCCACTCTTTCTAGACTGGTGGAGGAGTCTTCCGTCAAATGACCAAATCAATGAGTGAAAAGAGAGGGTCGCCAAAGCTAGCGAAAAGTTGGAATATCTGGAATACAGTCTACTGGAATTGGAAGGAAAAGTGAGGAAGAGAGTCACCGACTGCCAGAACACTGAGGGAAACAAAGGAGAACACCTGGAAAAGGCATTTTTACTGGTGAACCTACACAAACTGGAGGATTTGATCAACGAGAGCATTCAACTTGAGGAAGGTCCTTCTAGGACCAAATAGATAGGAATTTACTTTTTAGCTTTATGAATGTAATAAGGTCAATGGCCATTAGTGACTTTTATTTCTTGCTTATTTAGTGTCGATTTGGGATTCATCTATTTCTATCAATAAAATGAGGCATTTAGCATTCTAAGTTCTCCAAATCAATTTGTCTCTAGGCCTACCTCGGGCACAAAGAGGTTCCCAAATTAGGACACGTTTTACATTCCGCACTATGTGTTTACATACTGCAATACTTTTTATAATCCTCACTAACTTGATTACCTTTTTTTTATTTTGTTTTGTTTTATTATTCCCCTCCCCAAGGTTAGTTCGTGCATTCTAGCATTATCATCGTATTTCACAAGATCCAGGGTCCCTCCACCTACTCCTCCTCTCAGTCCCATTAAAGGCAAGAACAAAGGCAAGATGGAAGATTTGAACAATGTCAGGAAGGAGAACCCAACTGAACGAGTTGAGGCCACTGATGGTCATGGTACTCGGGTTCCCAATGAGAATGTATCCCAACTTGAACAGAAACTGCTGAAATTCCAAGAAGAGCTCGACCAGGTTCAGAATCTGGCAAGCATGTCATTTTCCCTCAGCACCCTAGATATCAATTTCCTCAACACTCAAAACCCTACACCTCCTCAAAATATCCCATAGCAACAGAATTATCCCGCTCCTCACCATCATACTGTTCCGCCAAAGACCCAATGCAACACCTGCCATACCCCAAACAACACTCCACTACTCATCCCAGAACCCCAAAACTCCACAAACGACCATTTCCACACTTATAACACTCCTATCTACATAGAAACCATGCCACACTCCACCCAACCTATCTCAAGCACACGTGAGTCCGATGAAAAAGATCTGCTTATCAGGAACCTAGCTGAGGAACTTAAGAAATTGACTAGCCGGATTCAGGGCATTGAGGGAAGTAGAGGAATCGAAGGGCTGAACTATAAGGATCTTTGCATATAGCCTGATGTCGAACTGCCCGAGGGGTACAAACCTCCTAAGTTTGAAATGTTTGATGGTACAGGTGATCCAAGGGTCCATCTGAGGACATACTGCGACAAGCTGGTTGGAGTAGGGAAAGACGAGAGAATCTGCATGAAGCTATTCATGAGAAGTTTGAAAGGAGATGTATTATCTTGGTACATCAGCCAAGATCCCAAGAAGTGGTCAAGTTTGGGTGGGCATGGCGTTTGATTTTATGGATAGATTCAGGTTTAATACAGAAAACGTGCCAGACGTGTTCTATATTCGGAATTTGAAGAAGAATCCAATGGAGACGTTTCACGAGTATGCCACTCGCTGGAGGTCCGAAGCTGCTAAGGTCAGACCTACCTTAGAAGAGGAGCAAATGAACAAGTTCTTCATCTGGGCTCAAGACCCACAGTACTATGAGCGGCTGATGATGATTGAGAACCACAAGTTCTCCAACATTATCAAATTGGGTGAAAGAATCGAAAAAGATATCAAAAGCAGTATGGTTACAAACTTCGAGGCCTTGCAAGCTACAAATAAGGCCTTACAATCCGGTGGTGTGTCCAAGAAGAGGGACGTAGGGGCCGTGATGGTTGCACAGAGGACCAAATCTCCCCTCAAATACCAAACTTACCCAACACCTCTACTCATATATCAGCCAACCCCAAATTACCAAGCACTTTCACCCTCATACCATGCTCCACCACCAACTTATCAATCACCTCCACCTCCTACATATCAGCCTACTTCACCCAGATACTCCCAACTCGCGCATGTCTACCAAACCTATAATGCTCAACCATCCCACTATTAATCACCTCCTACACGCCAAAACTTCCCAAGACCTCGACCTAATTTTGATTGCAGACCTCCAAAATAATATACAACCATCGCTGAACCTATCGACCAGCTGTATGAGAGACTCAAAGCTGCTGGTTATGTCACCCCATCCCTGCTTCAACCCCTGAGAACCCTTCTCAGTGGGTTAACCCAAACAAATCTTGTGCATACCACTCCGGCATAAAAGGGCACACCATCGATGAGTGTCGCTCCTTGAAGGACAAGATACAGTCCTTTATTGATAACAGGATTATTGTGGCAAAGGAACCCGTTCCAAATGTCCGCAACAACCCTTTTCCAGACCATAAGGGTGGAGGTATCCACATGATTGAAATAGAAGATGACTGGGATCTCGAGGGATCATCGGGTTAATCGCAGAAAGAGATGACCCAAAGAAACCCATAATTACTCTCAACCCAATCATAGTACAGATTCAACCGTCCGAGGACGCTGAGGTGAATATGTCTGTACCACTTGAGTTTGAAGCAACATCATCTGCAAAGACACCGGCACCAATTGAGGTTGAATTCGTGTCTCCGACAAATGCACCCGCACCATTTGAGGTTGTAGTTTTTCCACCCAAGGCACATGTTCCATTCGGAGTAAGGATAGTCGCGCTGATACCAGTGGCGATGTCAACCATGATACCATTCCATATGAAGGCTATACTCTGGGACTATACAGCCAAGGCAAGGTGGAAAGGCAAGGTTAGAATTGAGGAAACTGTCACAGCACAGGGAATGACAAGAATTGGTAGAGTCTACACCCTTGAACATCTAGATGAGACGAGCAAGCAGGCCTCCAATCGGCCACCCATCATTGAGATAGGTTCGGACGATCTTTAGAGGAAAATACAGGCCAAGGAATATTCGGTCATCGATCAGTTAAACAAAACGCCAGCACAAATCTCCATTCTCTCTTTGTTGCAAAGTTCTGAAACACACAAGAATGCTCTGTTAAAAGTACTGAGTGAATCATATGTACCAAGTTACATCACTTGTGGGGAAATGGATAACATGGTAGGACAGGTGCTGGAAAGCCATAAGATCACCTTTCATGAGAACGATCTACCACCTGAAGGGTTGGGGCACAACAAGGCACTGCATATCATTGTGGAATGCGAGGACTATTTCATCACTAGAATCCTGATCGATAGAGGTTCCAGTCTCAACATTTGTCCGCTGGTAACACTTAAGAAGTTGGGTAAAGGACTACACGAGATAAAAGATGGAGCAATCAATGTGAAACCCTTCGATGGTTCTCAGAGGCCCACCATTGGGGAGATTGTTCTATTCTTGCAAATAGGACCAACATGGTTCAATGTCGATTTCCAGGTGATAGATGTGCCAGCATCTTACAACTTGTTGTTGGAACGGCCATGGATTCACGATGCTGGGCTGTAGCATCAACGCTGCATCAGGCTGTAAAGTTCGAATGGAATCACCAGGAAGTGATCATTCATGGCGACGGTAGCAACCCTATATACAGTCGCCAGACCATTCCGGCGATCGAGGGAAGAAGGAAGCTGGGTGGAGAGACTTACCACCACATTGAATGGGTAAATGCTATTGACAAAGACAAAAGGTGGGATAACAAAATCGAGAGTATACTGAATTTGAGTGGGTACGAACCTGGCAAAGGGCTTGGCAAGAACCTCCAAGGAATCTCTAAACCCATAAAACTCAAGAAACATGGCACTACTTTTGGTTTGGGATATGATTACACCTGGGAAGAGTTCAACAACTGGTCTCCACCATGGAACGGTCCTTACTATCCATTAGAGAAGCCAATACCACATCAAGAGCAGACTTTCCAACAGGCTGACATTTTTTATGGGTCAGATGAAGAAGAAGCACTTGCAGCGGTGAAGAACTTGTTCCTAGAAGACGATGACATGGACTGTTGTGTTGTTCTCGAGGGGGGGGAGGAAGGCCCTTCCATACAAGCTGTGAGCAGAGGGGCACGCCTCAATAATTGGACCATCAGGACAACCAAAGCCCGATGAGCAGAGAGGTAGCAAGGCTAAAACAAGCATCATTTATTGTTTTATTTTACTAAATGATTTTCTTTTTGCATTTTTAGTTCCTGCAAAAAGATTTTCGATGTTCAAAGCAGTTTATCAAATGCATTTCTAATTTTATTATGAATTAATATTTATTGCTATCATTTTCTTTCCCTACTTTACCAATACAACATTATTATTACTTATCTTGATGAACCAACGACTGTGACATGCAATGAGACAACGCAACAAACGGACGTTGATTCAGAGGTAAATGACATACCTAATGAGATTGTTAAAGAAGTTGAGAACTTTAAGAACAGACCTAAGTCCAACCTGGACGAGACCAAAATTGTCAACCTGGGAGATGCAGAAAATGCCAAGGAAACACGAATCAGCATTCACCTATTGCCATTAGAAAAGAAAGAATACACAGAATTTCTAAAGGAATATGAGGAAATATTCGCCTGGTTGTATGACATGACGGGTCTGAGTATGTCTATTGTGTCTCACAAACTACCAACCGATCCGACGTGTCACCGGTAAAGCAAAAGCTTAGAAAGTTCAAATCTGATATGAGTTTGAAGATCAAGAAAGAAGTCACCAAGCAGGTCAAAGCTAAGGTTCTCAGGGTAGTAGAATACCCAACATGATTAGACAACATTGTGCCAGTACCAAAGAAGGATGGGAAGGTCAGAGTATGTCTCGACTACCAGGATCTCAACCGGGCTAGTCCAAAAGACGACTTCCCTTTGCCGAATATACATATCCTGATAGACAATTGCACCAAACATGATTTGTAGTCATTTGTAGACTGCTTCGCTGGTTATCATCAGATCTGGATGGATGAAGAAGATGCTGAGAAAATGGCTTTCATTACGTCGTGGGGAATGTACTATTATAAGATGATGTCATTCGGCCTGAAAAATGCGGGTCCATCTACATGAGGGCCATGACTACCATATTCCATGATATGATACACAAGGAGATAGAGGTATATGTGGATGATGTTATCATCAAATCCAAGAAGGCCACTGATCACATGGAAGATCTGAGGAAGTTCTTCAATAGATTACGGAGGTACAACCTGAAACTGAACCCCACAAAGTGCACATTTGGGGTTCGTGCGGGGAAATTGCTTGGGTTTATCGTGAGCCGCCGAGGAATAGAACTGGACCCATCGAAAGTAAAAGCCATTCAAGAACTACCACCGCCAAAGAACAAGAAGGATGTGATGAGTTTCCTATGAAGGCTCAACTACATCAGCCGATTCATAGGACAGTCTACAGTTATCTGTGAGCCAATCTTTAAGATGTTGAAGAAGGACGCCGCTACCAAATGGACTGATGACTGCCAAAAGGCCTTCGATAGAATCAAGGAGTACCTATCAACACCACCAGTCTTAGTCCTGCCCGAGCCAGGTAGACCCTTACTACTCTACTTTGCAATATTGGATGGAGCTTTCGGCTGCGTTCTAGGGTAGTATGATGAAACGGGGAGGAAGGAGCAAGACATTTATTACCTCAGTAAAAAGTTCACCCTGTACAAGGTCCGGTATTCTTTATTGGAGCGCACATGTTGTGCTTTGACTTGGGTAGCTCAGAAGCTAAGACATTACTTCTACGCCTATACTACGTAACTCATATCAAGGATGGATCCTTTGAAGTACATCTTTCAAAAACTCATGCCCACTGGCAATTTAGCCAAGTAGCAAATCCTATTGAGTGAGTTTGACATTGTCTATGTAACTCAAAAAGCACTCAAGAGACAAGCACTGGCAGACCACCTCGCAGAGAATCCCGTGGATGGAGAATACGAACCCCTAAAAATGTATGTTCCTGATGAAGAGGTATCATTCATAGGAGAAGACATCGCAAAATCCTATGACGGTTGGAGAATGTTCTTCGATGGCATAGGAACAGTCCTAGTATCAGAAACCGATCAGCATTATCCGGTGTCTGCCAAACTTAGGTTCCCGTGCACCAACAGCATGGCCGAGTATGAAGCCTGTATCTTAGGACTCAAAATGGCCATTGACATGAATGTTCAAGAGCTGCTAGTAATTGGAGATTCAGACTTACTTATACATCAGGTACGAGAAGAATGGGCAACCAATAACTCCAAGATACTCCTGTATCTGCATCATGTATAGGAATTGAGGAAAAGGTTCCTGAAGACGGAGTTCCAACACGTTCCCAGAGTCCAGAATGAGTTTGCCGATGCATTAGCTACCCTGTCATCTATGATATAGTATCCAGACAAGAATTTCATTGATCCCATCCCAGTAAAGATCCATAATCAGCTAGCTTATTGTGCCCATGTTGAAGAAGAAGTAGACGGAAAGCCTTGGTTTTATGATATCAAGGAATATTTGGCAAAAGGAGAATACCCAGAGTTTGCTAATCCTGTTCAAAAATGCACACTTCGGAGATTGTCCAACAATTTCTTTCATAGCGGAGGAATCCTGTATAGGAGGACTCCCGGTTTGGGACTATTAAGATGTGTTGACGCGAAGGAAGCATCCAGGCTACTAGAGGAAATTCATGCTGGGACCTGCGGTCCACATATGAACGGTTTTGTCTTAGCAAAGAAGATACTTCGGGCTGGTTACTTTTGGATGACTATGGAAATAGACTGCATCCAGTATGTCCGAAAATGCCACCGCTGTCATATACATGCAGACATGATAAAGGTACCTTCAAGCGAGCTTAACACAACAAGCTCACTGTGGCCATTTGCCGCCTTGGGGAATGGATGTTATTGGACCAATCGAGCATGTTGCTTCCAAGGGACACAGGTTTATCCTAGTGGCAATCGACTATTTCACCAAGTGGATCGAAGCAGCATCTTACAAAGCAGTAACTAAAAAAGTCGTGGCAGACTTTGTCCGAGACCGCATTGTTTGTCGATTTGGGATTCCAGAGTCAGTCATCACTAATAATGGCTCCAACCTCAACAGCGACTTAATGAAATCTATTTGTGAGACTTTCAGGATCAGACACAAGAATTCCACAGCCTACAGGCCTCAGATGAATGGAGACGTAGAAGCCGCCAACAAGAATATCAAGAATATACTGAGGAAAATGATAGAAAAGCATAAACAGTGACATGAGAAGTTATCATTTTCTCTATTCGGGTAACGCACCACAATCCGCACATCAACCGGGGCAACCCCTTATATGTTGGTTTATGGTACAGAGGCTGTCATTCCCACTGAAATAGAAATTCCTTCCCTAAGGATCATACAAGAAGTTGAGCTTGACGACGTGGAGTGGGTAAAGAGTCGTTATGAGCAACTAGACCTTATAGACGAAAAGAGAATGAATGCTTTTTTCCATGGTCAACTCTATCAGAACAGAATGTCCAGAGCCTTCAACAAAAGAGTCAAGCCAAGACAATTCACACCGAGGCAGCTGGTGTTAAAGAAAAATTTTCTGCATCAAGATGAAGCCAAAGGGAAATTCTCTCCCAACTGGCAGGGTCCATACATGGTTCACCGGGTTCTGATAGGAGGAGCCCTCATACTTGCAGAAATGGACGGAGAAGTCGGGCCGAAGCCGATCAATTTAGATGCAGTCAAGCATTACTATGTGTAATCGTTATGCTTTCCTTATATGATGTAAATTGAACCACGCCTGACCTGATTCTTATTTAAGAGGGGATACGTAGGCATACCTATGGGTTCGGTCACAATTCAATAAAATTTTCATCCCCCCCCCCCCGCAATTGGAAACTAGGGCAGAATTTTGAGGAGGACCCTCAAAATTCCGAAGTAAATTCAGCCAATTGTCGTACAAGCAACAGTCAAAAGCGTCAACCCATCAAACTGGGGAAGAATTTTGAGGGGGCACCCAAAATTCCGCAACTGGAGAGGTTGCAATGTCCTGAGCTACGTCGCAGTCGTCGGTTCATCTAAAAGCTATTTTTAATTATATGTTTATGTCATATTTTCTACAAAATCATGCATGTTTATTGTTGAAAATGCTTTGTTTAGCAACGCTACCCCAATGATGCATACAGTATCACCAGATCAAAGCCGAGCAGGTCAAGCAAAGCCAATGTGGGATACGAACTGACTTGCCCCCTACAAAACTCACAATTTTTCTTTAGATGCAGGTATTAGGATTTCAAAATCATTAAACATAATGTACGCCCATGAGTACGACTCTTCGAACCGTTGCACTTGCCAACATTTTCTATCAACACACAAGTAATGCTCCGTAGACGCAATGCTCCCAATAATCACAATGCCACAATCTGCTACCAGCTAAGAAAATTCTACTATCATCCGTTATTTTAATTTCTTGCATAAGGCTACCATTCTGCCTTCCACGAATAAATTCTGTCTCTATCTGCATTTGCATTGCATAAGGCTACCATTCTGCCTTCCGAGGTTAAACTCTACCTCCATCTGCATTTCTGCATAAAGCTACCATTCTGCCTTCCGAGATTAAGCTCTACCTCCATCTTCATTTCTGCATAAGGCTGCCATTCTACCTTTTGAGGTTAAGACCTACCTCCATCTGCATCTGCATTGCATAAGGCTATCATTCTGCCTTCTGAGGCTAAGCTCTACCTCCAATTTTCTTTGAAACTAAGCGCTATATCAAGTACTATTTATTTCGCTTTTCTTACGGGCTAAGCTCTGCCCTTCAATTCGCAAGACTAAGCTTTGTCTTGTCTGCATCATAATACTGCATCTTTCATGGGCTGAATCATTGCCAACTCATCTGAAGTCGTCATCGTTCAGAGGCACCATATTCATAGCCCGAGAACACCATGTCATGGCCTGAGGATCCCTTTCAATCTTTTGCATATCATTATTCAAAGGCATCATGGTTCAAAGGCACCATCCTCATAGCCCGAGAGCATCATTTCATGGCCTGTGAATCCTTTATCATACGCTTCATGGCCCAGGACATCATGGTCTAAAGACATCATCCTAACCGTCCAAAGACAACATTCATGGTCCGACGGCAATTTTCATCATGTTTAAATTTATGCACAGTATACGTTTGTATTGTTTCTAATTGCAGGTAAACCGGCAAGCAACGGTCATCCTGGCAGGAGTGGTCCCACTTCAGTTCCCGTAGCCTTATCAAACCTAACCATTCCTGCAAGCCGTCCACTCATCCGGCCCTAGATATTGCGTCCGTTCTTGAAAAGTCTTCGTCGGTATAATCCGCCGATGGATCCTGAACTACATACGGCCTGATTCTTGTAAAAACAGGGATATGTAGGCATCTCAGAAGCTAGGGTATGGCCTAAAATCTTCTTCAAACCATTTTGCTCGGTCAAAATTGGCCATCATATCTTTACCCGATAACTCTTTCATCCTTCCCGGGTAAAGAGGGGCAACTATTGATACCCAATTTTTCTCTATATATTTTCAATATGCAAAATAATTTCAAAATAGTATATAAATGCACATATAAGCATGTCCAAATGTTTTATTATTTTTTCATAATTTTTAAAAGGTTTAAATTGATTTATTTTCCCCCTTTTTATCCATAAAATCTCAATAATTATTTCCAAAATTATTATTTTTGGTAATTCATCTATTTTATTTTCATATTTATGCCAAAATATGGCTAAAATAATTTTTACATATTTTTACAACTTCATTTAATATTTTTGGGCATAAATTGCACATAATTACAATATTAGTCATTTTAAGGTTTAATTATGTCTTATATTCATAAAATTGAGTCTTGTATTTTTAAATTTTTATTTATGTGTTATAAATCATTTTTGTATTTTCATTTTATTTTCAGAAGCTATTTACTATTTTTTATAAATTAAAAAGGGAAAAAGTGGCTATTTAAATTTTAGCCCAAATTGGTTTTCAATTTAACCCCAAATCAAACCCAATTACCCGGCCCAATTCCAATTAAAACCCGCCCCTAACCCTTTTAAAACCAACCTGAACCTGGATCCCCACCTACCCCTTCTAATCTAGGTCGTTGATCATTCAGATCAACGTCCACCATTACACCTTACCTTAATTAATCCCAAACGACCCCCCCCCCCAAACCATCTCATTTGTTACAATCCGCCGCCTTAGAATCCCCTCTCCTCCCAAAACTCTTTGCAACCTCACCTAAACCCTAGCCGTCGCCACCCAAATCCACCCTAATCCCTTACAATCCCTACCTAATCCATGGACTCCCATGGCTGTTTGAGAGGTGTACCGGTCTCTTATGGCTCTTGGTTGTTTGTCTTCATGATTTCATGGATAGATCTCAAAGGGATCTGGTCCAGTCTTGGCTCAACTTCTATCTATGGCCTTTTCCCGGCCATCCATGGTCGATCGAGTCAGATCCATGGCTTTTCCGGCTAGATCGGTAACTTTTCGAAGTTTTTCTCACTTTCCTGGGTTCTATGAAACCCTAACTTTTAAGATTTTTCGATTTTCTTTCAGATCTATCTTAGATCTGTGTTTGTTATGAACTTCTTAGTGTTTTCTCAAAGGTTCTTCGATTTTCTTTCAAAGTAACTCTTCGTTTTCAAATTAGGGTTTATTAACCTCTTTTAAAAGGATCTCTTCTCCGATTTTCAGTGTTGTTTTACTATGTTCAAACGATTTGCTTATGTTTTTCTTCTATCTGGTTCATCGTGTTAAACCCTAGGTGTTTCTGTTTTTATCCGAGTGCTGAAACTGCCTTTGTTTGTTTTGCATGTATTCTAGGTTCAACTGAGTTCTTTGTGTTTAGATCCTTCTCTTTGTTTAACTTGACTGATTCTAAAGTTCTTACCTTTTCAACTTAGCTCTGTCAAAACCCTAATTCCTTATAAATGTTTTTTTCACTTATTGCTATGAGTTTAAAGACTTTTTTGGTTTCTGTGTATTGATCTCCTTTACATGTTACTACGGTTTCTTCACTTTTGATTCTATGTGACTACTTGACTTGCTGACTACCATACTTCTAGTAGATTCTTTTAGTACTAAGCCCTAGCCTACTCATGTTGTTGTTGTATGATTGTATGCACCTAGTTGTTCCTTTTGTCAATACGGTTGGCTTTGCATGTTCATTCTTCACTATTTATATGGCAAAGTGCAGAATCAGGATTCTTTCTTGACTGATATTGATTTCCTCAAGTTACGATTCATGGCAAATATTTTCTCATAAATCCCTGGTTTCGCTCATTTTGTTTAAATTGACTGATTCCTTTCCTTTGCTGTGATGTTTTACCTTTGCTGAACCCTTTCCCCAATTAAGAATATTTTTGCACTTGGACTCAATTGTATACTCTATATTCTACTATCCCTTATATGGTCAGAAATCAATCTTCCTCAAATTTATTTTTCTTTCCTTAATTATCTCTATTGGTATCTGTTAAGCAGTAATTCCTTAATTAAAGGGAAGTACTTGTGTTAATTGATTCTAATTGTGATTATTTCCATGTTTGTGTTAAGACTTTACTTGTTACCTTATTTTCTACTCATTTTCAAAGTTATAAATACCCTACCCTCTCTTCTTTAAAACACACGAACAATTGAGTTCAGAACACGCACTTATACACTCAGAAACTCTCTCTCTTTCTTTACTACTACTTGTGCTACTGCTTTGTCTAGCCAGCTGAAAGCCAAGGCTAGACCGTGGGATCCTACTTGCTTTACCTTTCTGCACCTTGCTTTCTCGACTGGTATAACCTATTTAATTTTAAAGCTTCGACAACAGCATGTTTCTTTAATTGTTCCAATTTGTCTCATTCTTTTCTACTTCTACCTGTGGTTCTGCAGTCAAGTTACTTTACCAGAATGTTATAATGTCTCCCCTTCCCCTTTAGATTAATGCACTCCCCTATGTGTGTTTCAAAGCATACTTTGTCAGTCACTTATTGTGTACTTGCTATCTTATGAATCCCAAACCCCTATCCCCTCCAATGTGTTTGTGTTCTTTTGGCTGGTTTGTGATTATGCCAGTATCAGCTATTGCTGTGCATGTCCAAACCAGACCTCTGTTGGGGTCATGTGCTTACAGATAAGTGTATCCCCAAAATCCCTTAACCCCCCTTTGTATGACTACTGACTCTATGTAGTTTTGAGTTTTACTACTACAATTGCTTTCAAATCACCTCTATTACTGATTACTTTCAACCCAGTTTTTTTTTAAAATAAACTCTCTTTCAATATGTGTTCTGCACTTCCACTATATTCTTAGAATCTAGGTTCTGCCCCTCTTATATGAGCCTTGCCTTGGGACCCTTGAGCTCTCTCTGAACTTGGACACATAAGAGTTGGCTCTTCCACACTGCACTTATTCTGTCTGGTTATGCAAATCTGGGTGTGAGCACTACCTGGGATCCCTTGAGGTCCTTAGGGAACTCTAACACACCTAGATATGAGAAAGGCCTTGGAATAATATTGGCATTGAAGTGGTTCATTACATAACTCAGAGAGGAAGTCAAGATCAGACTTCCTTTGGTTGTAATTTCTTATTCTTGCACTTCTTTTGTAATTCAATCATTTGGTCTGTAATAATTTGTAAAAAAGTATGGAGTTGGCTAGTGAAAAGGGCTGGGAAATATGCATGTTTTAGCTATCAAAAGGGTAGAAAGCATGTTACTAGGTTTACATTCCTACTTGCGTAATAGAATCCATGCTTAGGACTCATCTCATGCATTAGAGATCATGCTCCCCAGGATTTACACTTACTATTTTCAGCATGTCCATTTCACTATCATGTCACTTAGAAATTCATGTGCTAAATATGTTAATAACCAGTGTTTCTGCAATTATGTTCCTACTGCCATGCACACTTAGAGATACTGTTTTAGGTTAACAAACATATCATCTTTGCATATTCTGGAAATCATGTTTTAAACACTGACATACTTGAGCATATATAAATACTGCTTAGTATTCTACATATACATCATTCTGCACATTAGATACCATGTCTTTAGGATTTTATTTATATTCGCTTAAGCACACTTAGGCTAACTATGAATGCATAAAAGGAATAAAACAACTCCTTACTTAGTCTTTACAGCCAACTAGCAATAATTCCATGTGCTGAACACCTAGGACAGCAGGCTTTAGGTAATAAAAGTAATCTCCAAACTGTCTTAATAATTGGAACAACTGCTGCACCTCGCTTTATGCCCAGGCAAGCCTTAGGTAATAATGATAAAACTGGAATTGCCTTTGTTAATTATCAACTACTACAACCAGCAGGCAGGCCTGATTCGGACTTCTTTTCTGAGTTATATAATGAATCTGGTTTTGACTTAAACACCCTGCTTTAGGATTTTTAAATTCAAACCTTAACAGTGTATGAGTTGTGTTGTATGAGTTGTGCCTTCTAATTGCTTATATGTTTTCCCTCTAAATGTAGTCCTACTTGTTTTTGTATATCGCCTTAGTCTTTTTACCTTTAAAACTAAGAGTCAGCCTAAAACCTCCCTCTTATAGGAATAGTAGTCCTAAATTCCTCCAGGACTAACAGGAAAGGGACGGGTAACAACATGTAATAGAGGTCGAGACCAATCCTCGCTTTAATACCTTCAAGGGGTGGGAAGGGTTGATATGGATATGATGCCCAGTGCGCTAATACCACGTGTATCCCCTCTTCTGAGGAGTGTCATACCGGGTATTGCATTGTTGTGATCCATATTACAAACAAACCTAGGACCCCTTTTACCTTCACAAGCATTTTTAGATTATAAATCTTTGCAAAACCTTCTCTTTCAATAATTGTTTTCAAACACTTGTGTATTCAAATTTAAATCCCCTCTTATTTGAGCCCTACTTGTCTACTTGCTACTTGCACAAATTCACAAAAACTATCTGGCCGGGAACCACATTAGTGGATCCTGAGGAGTGCCTAACACCTTCCCCTTAGGATAATTTCAAGCCCTTACCCTATCTCTGGTTATCAAACATAGTTGTAGTTGAACCTTATAGGTTCCCTAACGCACCATAAAAATCGTTAGGTGTCGACTCTTCAAATACCCAATTCCCAAAAGTAAATGAGTCACTGCACCCCATGAATGCCGAAACCTGGGACTCTTCTCCGCGGAGGGAAAAAAGGGGGGCGACATGGAGTCCCCTTTATATAGGAGGGAAAAAACCCAATATAGTACATTCCTCATAAAAGTAAAGGATTCTATTGGTACAGGTGTATAACGGCATAGTACAGATCTGTACCATTTTGTACAAACCTTATCCTTTAATTAATGCCCTGGTCCACGTGTTCCTAAGAAATTCCCGCTCTTTATTGATTGATTATGAGATTGTGATGCCCTCGATATAGATTGGGACGGGCCTTTGATTAGCTTCCTTGAGGAGGGTGTCCCTCAATCGGATCCGATCTCCACTTCGAATCTCCCGGGCTCGGACCTATAGCCCATTTTAAGAATTCAAAATATCAAGCTCCTTGATTTTGACCACATACAGATAGTCCCCGCATTTCTTAGATGGAATGAGATGAAATGACTTTGACCTTGATTTCATCGAACCTCTAGTGATGGCGTCATCCTTGTAAAGACAAAGTTCGAAGTGACCGAAACACCCATCGGCCCACTTCCCCAAAAACATTAAATGCAAGTCAGTGCTAGTTGGACATTAACGCATTCGAACCGTCACTGCCCCTCTATATATATAAGGCGTCTTCCTTTATTAAATAACTTTACCTTTCTTCAATCTCTACCAATCCTCATCTCTTTCTTCAATCACCTATTTCCTTCACCTCTTTAAACGCCGTTAAATACCAAGTTTTAACCAAAAATACTTCATCCCTATTCACCTGCATTCCTTACCTTACAACCATGGCCAAAACTTCCAATACGGTCCCTAAAAAAGATACAGCATCATCTTTCCCTACCTCCCAGCCAGCCAAACCGGTGGTGCCGCTGACACTTGAAGAGATCACCCCTGGTGATTGTACCATCAAGAAGGACTTCAGTATCGAGAATCCTCCCAATATCGAAGCATGCATCCCGGTACATTAGCCTGATAATGGAGCAATTCATCAAGGATGTAAGGAGGGATTGTCTATGGGGGGACGAGGTCGAGATTCAGTTCCCAGAGCCTGACAAAAGCATAACTACCCACAAGGAGGGGGTTTTGAGTGTTTACACTTACCCCTTCACGTTGGGCCCCCCAATCCGGTGGTGATTGACTTTTTCAAGACATACGAAGTCACCCTCAGCAAAATCCACTCTTCGTTTTGGCGTATCATTATCATGTTGCGGTACTTCTCTGAGAAGGCCAAGGGTTTATAATTCACCCTAAGCCACCTAGTTCGGTTGTATTAGCTCTAGTTATTCCGAGGGCTCATCAAGTTGTAGTGTCCAACCACGAAGTCCTTCTTCACCAGTACCGATGAAACCAAAGATCGAGGCTGGATAAGCCAATTTTTTAGAGTCAGGACTTCGGACATCATCCCCGAGGAGAAAATGCCATTCCCAGAGAGGTGGAATTTTAACCGTAAGTGGAGTCCGCATTTTCCTTTGTATCTATTCTTGTTTTTTCACTTTTCATAGCTTACTCATCTTTCTTTTGGCATCCGATGCTTGGGTTCCCTTGGCGGTGCCTGACCTTGAGGATTGGGTTAGGAAACTAGCTGCCACATCCTCTTATGACAAGCGTTAATGGCGTGATTTGGCAAAGGGCAAATGGGAAGCCAAGAACCACGACCTTGGAGATGCATCTGAGATGAGTCCGGTGCCACCCAGGGAGACAACCAAGCCTTCAAATCCAAAGCCCGAGAAGGACAATAAAAGAAAGAGGGTCTCGAATCCTGAAGGCCTCCAAGACAGGAAAACCTTCACTCGAAGGCTGCGGAAAAGGTTTACTCAAACGGACACAGACTCAGCTCATGACTCCCTGGATGGTGAGGAAAATGATGAAGAAGAACCGATGCTGGTGGCTCAGTCCAAGAAGCCAGTCGAGGTCGCCAAACCTTCTGAACTCGAAATCCCACCTTATAGTGAGGATGCCTGAAGGGAAGAGATGAGCAAGGCCCCCATATCTCCAGAGGTTGAGATTGTCCCTCCATCTTCAACAACTATACCAGAGGGGGTGAATGTTGATGCCACCGAGGTTAACGAGAACGCCTCGAGTGAAGAGCTCCGGGTCGCGACAACAGCTCATTCCCTTTCATTGCCAACCTATTCCAGGGAGGTAATCGAGGAAGCCAACACTTTTCATATGCCCAACACAAGTAAGGTCATCGGGGACAATCCTTTCCAGAGTTGCTATACTGGAGTTGAGGATGTCGATGACTTCAATGATGCATCTTCCATTTTTGAAGAGGCCCGGCGTCTCTTTTCCCGGGTAAGGATCAGCCCTATCTATTGTAAGTTTCTTTCCCTTCCTCTTCTATTGACGCAACTTTATTTTACGTATAGGATATTACAAAGTTTAAAGCTAAGCTGAGCTGAACTGGAAAAAATGAGTTCGAGCTGTACGAGCAGGTAACTTTGATTTTAACCGAGTACGTCCTCCTTAGCCCTGCTTCGGGGGCTAATACTTTGACATCTCAGTTGTAACAAAAGCTAGACATGATTGGGCAGCTCCGGGGTGAGGTGAATCAAGTTCGGGTTGATTGCCATCAGTGGAAGAGGAATATGGATCAACTTGATATTGATAAGGAAGCTATTGCGACCCAACTGGCCTCAGCTAAGGCTATTCTCCGATATGTTGAAGCGAAGGGCCTAGCTCAGGCTAAACAAATCGAAGGGTTGGAGGCCAAACTAGTTAAAGCCCGAACTGAAAGCTGCACAGGCTAAGGCCAAAGCTGAGAAGATGAAGACTGCGGCCGATAAATCCATCGCTATATACTAGAGAGAAGTCGCGACCGTTCAAGCTGAGCTGAGGGCAGCCTCCAACCGGGCAAAACGGAGCAGTGAATTAGCTAAGTGTCAAGCCCGGAGGGAGACTCTCGATGAAGTCCGTGCTCGAGGATTTGACCTTGACGAGGAGATAGCCGAAGCACAAGCATAGGAAACCGATGCTAGGTTTATTGTCTCCTCTGATGATGAGGATGTGGTGAGTGGCTTCGGGGATGAGTAAAGTGAAGAAGAGTCTTCTAAAAGGGAAGAGGCTTCAGAAGATAAAACTTCGAAGACGAAGACGACACTCCTGGGGACGTGGCCCCGAAAATAGATTAGGTTTCTATTTTTGTATAAGGGTCCTTTGTTGTAGTATGCTTTGTAAATTTCCCGGATTAATATAAAGTAGCCTTTTGCTCCGTTCTTGATTTGTTCTTACTTTTTTATTTTGTCTTTGTTCATAAGAATTTCCGATGATTCACATGTTAAGTTCAAGTATTGGTTTAGACTCGCAATAAGCCCTTAGGCTTTTATTGCCCAAGATCGTACCCCTTAGGGTTTTAGATGATCCCCGAGCCAAACTTAAAGTCAAATTTCTACGAGCTCGAGGCCTTTGGGTCCGTGTTAAATGATATCGGGGTCTCAGACTCCCATAAGTCTTTGACCCTCTCTTTCCTTTTAAGCTGGCCCTTAGGCTCGTTTTTAGGTTGGCCCTTAGGCACTTTTAGGTTGGCCCTTAGGCTCTTTAAATTGGGCCGTTTCGGCCTCTAAAAATGACTATATAGTTTTCCCTCACTTCGGCTAAAAGACTTAATGAAATTTTAGTTATGCCTTAGCATGTATTTTGTACCCGTTGGGTTTTTTCGAAGGCTCGACGTATCAAAATCTTATTAGTCATTTTGTTTGCATGGACATAATCAAATGCCTCTTAAGGGTTTTTCGAAGGTTGGTGTTATCAAAGCCCTTGGATTGTTTGAGGGTTGATTCATCAAAGCCCTTAGTTTGTTTGAGGGATGATTTATCGAAGCCCTTAGATTTTTTGGGGGCCAAATTTTTTGAGGCCCCTTACATTTTTATTTTGCCAGGGGTAGACTAATTTAACCTGTTTTTCAATGTTTGAAGGCCTTTAGTTTTATAGAGAAAATCGGACGTCTTCAAATCGTGTTATTTTGGTCGTAGCCTTTACATGACCTTAGTCTTTAATATGGTCGTAGCCTTCGGGTATGTCACTTGGAATTGTTTCCCGATAACTCTTCGAACTTGTCCGAAGAGTTAGTCCCCGAGTATAGTAGCCTTGGCCTTTGTTTCGAGGGAGGTGCCTCTTTGAGGTCTTATGGGTCCGAGTTTTTGATGACTCGGACGTGTTGTCTGTCAGTGATAGTCCTCGGGTATTTCGGGGTATTTTGGCCCTTGAGCCACTTCCCGTAGGATTATAAGTATAGAGCTCGTATGAGATACAAAGTGTTTTTTGATATAACTAGAATGCTTCTTTATATAGTAAATACATGAGTACACGCTTTGCCATTGGGGCTCGATTATTCTATATGGACACGGTTCATTTGACCGTTTGGCCCATTACGAAGTTCTCCTGTCGAGGCCCTCTTAGGTGCGAAATGTCTTTCCTGGAGCTATAATCTCCTAGGGTGATGCCCCCAGTATTCAAGGTTGATTGAAAAGAAGCCTTGAATACTCATTGAGTGACCCTTGGGTAGCATATAGGTGTTGCCTCGTTAAAAACCTTGCCGGTAAAACCCATTTGGGATAAAACCCGATCTAAGGGAAAAATGGTTCAACGCATGCTTTCAAACCCTAGGTCTTCGAGCTTAGCAGTAATATCGCTTGAGCATTGATATATTCCAATTATTTGGTAGCTTCTCGCCTTCCATTGTGCTGAGTTTGTAGGATTGCTTCCTTATGACTCTGAGGACACGGTACGGTCCTTCCCAATTGGGACCTAGTTTCCCTTCGCTTGGGTCTCGAGTGTTAAGAGTGACTTTCCTCAGTACTAAGTCCCCGACTTTGAAATATTGAAGGTTTGTCTTTCTGTTGTAATACCTTTCGATTCTTTGTTTTTGTGCGACCATTCGTATTAATGCAACCTCACGTTTTACATCTAGTAGCTCGAGAGAAATGGTCATTGCTTCATGATTTGAGCCTTCGATGGCATGCTGAAACCTTGCGCTAGGCCCCCCGACTTCGACTGGGATTAAAGCTTCGGATCCATATACCAAAGAAAACGGGGTCTCCCCCGTACTTGACTTCGATGTTGTTTGGTATGCCCAAAATACCTCGGGCAACACCTCTCTCCATTTCCCCTTTGCATCATCTAGCCTTTTCTTCAAGTTTTGGATAATGGTTTGGTTGGTGGACTCGGCTTGTCCATTTGCACTTATGTGGTAAGGTGTCGATAGGATCCTTTTTATTTTATGGTCCTTGAGGAATTTGTCACTTTGTTGCCGATGAACTGTTTTCCGTTGTCACATGTTATTTCGGCGGGTATCCCAAACCGGCATATGATGTGGTCCCATATGAAATCGATGACTTCTTTTTCTCTTACCTTCTCTAAGGCCTATGCTTCAACCCATTTTGAGAAATAGTCAGTCATAAACAAAATGAATCTAGTTTTACCTGCCGTCATTAGTAGGGGGCCGAAAATGTCCATCCCACATTTCATGAATGGCCACGGGGATAGAACCGAGTGGAGTTGTTCACCGGGTTGATGAATTATTGGTGCAAATCTCTAGCATTTATCACACTTCCGAACGAACTCCTTGGTATCTTTTTCCATGCTATCCCAATAATATCCTACTTTAATCACCTTACAAACCAGAGAGTCTACACCAGAATAGTTCCCACAGGAGCCTTTGTGTATTTCCCGTAGTACATAATTTGTATCCCCGGGTCCCAAGCACACTGCCAGTGGTCCATCGAAGGATCTTCTGTATAACGTTCAATTTTCATCGAGTGAGAATCGAGCCGTTTTGACTCGGAGTGTTCTTGACTCCTTTGGGTTCGAGGGGAGCTTCCCATTCTTTAAATAATCGATGTACGTGTTCCTCCAATCCCATGTTAAGATTGTCGAGTTAATCCCTACAAGACCTTCTTCGATCACTAACTTTGATAACTGGATGACATCCCCCGGGATGATATCATCTTCTTCGACTGACGATCCCAAGTTTGCTAGTGCGTCGGCCTCACTGTTCTATTCTCGAGTTACATGATCCAGTGTCCATTCCTTGAAGCGGTGTAGTGCTATTTGAAGTTTGTCCAAGTACCTCTGCATTCGATCGTCTCGAACCTTGAAGCTTCCATTTACATAGTTCACCACCAAAGGGAATCACACTTTGCCTCGATAATATCTGCTCAAAAGCCCTTGGCTAGTTCAAGACCTGCGATCATGGCTTCGTACTCGGCCTCATTGTTAGTCAATTTAGAAGTTTTGATAGATTGCCTAATAACACTGCCCGTAGGAGATTTCAAAATGATGTCGAGTCCGGACCCTTTCACATTCGAGGCACCATCTGTGAAGAGGGTCCAAACCCCCGCCGATGTACCCGTTTTTAACAAGAGTTCTTTTTCTACTTCAGATACGAAGGCAGGTGCGAAGTTTGCTAAAATTTGAGACTTGATAGTCGTCTGAGTTTGATATTCGATATCATATCCTCCAAGTTCGATGGCCCACTTGGCCAATCTGCTCGATAATTCGGGCTTATGAAAGACATTTCGAAGTGGATATGTAGTTAGTACACATATATGATGGCATTGAAAATATGTTTTTAATTTCCTAGATGCGCTTATTAATGCTAGAGCTAATTTTTCCAAATGTGGATACCTGGTTTCAGCATCCCTTAGGGTTTGACTCACATAATAAATAGGAAATTACGTACCTTGTTCTTCTCGAACCAACACGCCACTTACCGCTACCTCTGACACATAAAGATACAATTAGAGTGTTTCACTCTCCTTCTGGGTATGGAGCAAAGGAGGGCTTGAAAGATACCGTTTTAATTTTTCCAAGGCTTGCTGGAACTCTAGGGTCCATGCAAAGTTGTTCTTCTTTTTAAGCAGGGAGAAGAAATGATGGCTCTGATCTGATGATATCGATATGAATCGACCCAGGGCAGCTATCTATCCAGTCAACTGTTGCACGACTTTCACATTGTTCACCACAGTGATTTCCTCAATGGCTTTGATTTTATCAAGATTGATTTTGATGCCTCTATTCGATACCATGAAGCCCAAGAACTTGCCCGAGCCGACCCCAAAAGCGCATTTCTCGAGGTTGAGCTTCATGTTATACTTTCTAAAGATGTCGAATGTTACCTGCAAATGGGTCAAATGGTCCTCTGCACGCAGGGATTTAACTAGCATATCATCAATATAAACTTCCATGGATTTGCCTATTTGATGCTCGAACATCCTATTAACTAAACGTTGATATGTGGCCCCTGCGTTCTTAAGCCCAAAGGGCATTACATTATAGCAGTATGTACCAAACTTCATGATAAACAAAGTCTTTTCCAGGTCTTCCGAGTTCATTTGAATCTAATTATACCCGGAGTAGGCATCGAGAAAGGTAAGAATCTCGTGGCTAGCCGTAGCATTGATCAAATAATCAATATTGGGCAATGGGAAAGAATCGTTAGGGCATGCTTGTTCAGGTCTTTGTAATCTACACACATTCTGAGTTTATTCCCCTTTTTAGGGACTACCACTACGTTAGCTAGCCATTCGGGATATTTTACTTCCCTAATGGATCCTATTTTAAGAAGTTTGGTTACCTCTTCCTTGATTAATGTATGTTTTACCTCAAATTGAGGTCTCCTCTTCTGCGTCACCAGTTTAGACCTGGGATCGACACTTAGTCGATGGGTAGTTATCTCTGGTAGAATCCCTGTCATATCTAAATAGGGCCAAGCAAAGCAATCAATATTATCGATGAGAAATTGAATGAGTTTTTTCCTGAGCTCGAGGGATAACCCCGTCCCCAGGTATACCTTTTGTTCCGAAAGGTGCTCGGTCAATATGACCTATTCGAGTTCTTCGATCGTGGATTTTGTTGCATCTGATTCTTCGGGGGAAACGAAAGTTCGAGGGGTGAGGAAATCTTTTTCTTCGTTCTCGGCCACCTCTTCATCGAAAATTTGTCCCTCAGACTCAACTGAGGGCACGAGCTGTGACTGCTATTTGGTCATTTGTTCTTCCTCTGACTTCTCCGATGTAGATGGAGTCGACATCGGTGCTGAGTCATGCACTGCAAATATTTCCTTGGCCGCATGTTGCTCTCCATATCCTATTTTTACGCCATCCTTCGTTGGGAACTTCATCATTTGGTGGAGGGTCGATGGTACCGCCCTCATGCTATGGATCCATGGCCTTCCGAGCAAAGCATTGTATCTTATGTCACCTTCGATGACATGAAATTTGGTGTCTTGTATGGTTCCGGCCATGTTGACTGGGAGGACGATTTCTCCCTTCATTATTTCACTTGCTATGTTAAAGCCATCCAAGACCCGAGATGCTGGTATAATTTGATTGAGCAGCCCGAGCTACTCCACGACCCTGGACCTGATTATATTCGCCAAACTACCTGGATCCACGAGAACACGTTTAACTTGAACTTTATTTAAAAGGATAGAAATTATCAGTGCATAGTTGTGAGGTTGAGATAAAGCCTCGATGTCTTCCTCGCTGAATGTCAGGTGTCCTCGGGCAAGTAATCCCGAGTCCGTTTTACCCTTGTGATGGATATTTTGGTGCGTTTGAATATTGTTCCCTGCCAGACGTCGACTCCACCAATGATCATGTGAATGACATGTTGGGTTTCCTCTGGTTCACTCTTCCTGCCTGCATCCCTCTCCCTGAAGTGATTCTTAGCCTGGTCACTTAGGAATTCTCGAAGGTGGCCCTCATTGAATAACCTAGCCACTTCCTCCCTTAGATGTCTGCATTCCTCTGTTCTGTGACCATGTGTGCCATGATACTTGCACATCAAGTTCGGGTTCCTTTGGTAGGGATCGGTCTGTATTGGCATGGGCCACTAAGTATCTTTGATTCTCATAATAGCTGAGACGATCCCTGATGCATCTATGCTGAAATTGTATTTTGATAATCGGGGGGCTTCGGCAGGGTAGACGTGCTTATCGAACCCATTCTTGCTCATGAGCCCCCGAGAACTTGGATCATGGTTACTTATTTGATCGCTCTGAGAGGTATTGTGGTTTAGGACGTTGTTTCTTCGATCATAAGGTTGGTACCATTTTTTGTTGAATCTTGATCCCCGGTCTGTGTACCTTGGGGGCTTGGTTGCGAATCTATTTGGGTGAATTGAGCCTGAGGGGGCTCCCAACTGGTCATCCTCGACCCTAATTTTCGACTGATACTGGTTGTGCACATCCGACCATGTCACAGCTGGGTAATCGATCCAGTTCTGCTTTAGCTATCGAGATTCTATCAAACTTCTTTCATCCAAACCTTGCATGAAGGTCTGAACTGCCCAGTCGTCGGAGACTGGGGTAGTTCTATCCTTTCCATCTGAAACCAGGACACGAACTCCCTTAGCATTTCATTTTCCCTTTGGTTTATCTTGAATACGTCTGATTTTCTTGTGGCCACCTTTATGGCCCCAGCGTGTGCTTTCACGAAGGCATCCACCAACATAGCAAATGAATCAATGGAGTTAGGAGCTAAGTTGTGATACCAGATCATAGCTCCTTTGGATAGCGTTTCTCCAAACTTTTCAATAATACTGACTCGATTTTGGCGTCATTCAAGTCATTTCCTTTGATCCCACAAGTGTACGAAGTAATATGTTCGTTAGAGTCCATTGTCCCGTTGTACTTTGGTATATCGGGCATGCAAAACATCTTGGGAATGGGCATTGGAGCCGCACTCGAGGGGAAAGGTTTTTGTATGAATTTTTTGGCATCTAGGCCCTTCAAAACGGGAGGTGCTCTCGGTATTTGGTCCACCCGGAAGTTGTAAGTTTCAACATTTTTATCGTTATCTTCTATCCTCTTTTCTCCTGACTCGATTCTTTTAGTCAGTTCCTCGAGCATTTTCATAATTGTGGGGTCAGTCCCCGTGCCACTTTCATCGGACCTTTCAAGCACAGGTTCGTGCTATGCGTTTACTGATTCGGCAGTGTTAGGAGTCCTGTTCTGACTCTAAAGTTGAGTGATGGCGACTTGCTGAGCTTGTAGCATCTCGAATATCACCTAGAGGCTGACTCCTCCTTCTTTCGGTCCTCGTGTTTCTTGGCCTCCAGCCTGGGCTTCCCTGCGTCCATTCCTTATAGGGTTTGTGCCTGCTTCTGTGTTTTTAGAGCATTGTGGGAGCTGATATCAACTGGCTCCGTGTTAGCCACTCCCTATGGGTTTATGGGTGGTACACTGAGCCCTATGTCGCTATTTTCTCCAAGTCCTTCACTGTCATGAGCAGGTGCATTTTGTGTGCTAGACATATTTTGGCCTGAAATCAAAAATCTTTGACAAGAAAAAGTGTGAAGAATAACTTGTGTTCGGAAAACTAGTACTAAAACAATCACTATTAGCTTTAGCCCCACGGTGGGCGCCAAACTGTTTATCTCGAAAAATGTGAGTAACAATTAAAGATACTTTTGTGGTTTTAAAGATATGTGATATATTTTAATACCAGTGATTAAACAAGTAATATTAAGATTAAGTAAGAAGAAATAATGAACCAAATCAGTGTTTCTGAAACAGTAGGGGTCCTCGAGATCATCTATCCAAGGACCTCGAGGTCAGCTAAGACCAAGAAGATATGAACAATAAAGTTGAAAAGTAATTGTTGAGCACGTTAAACAAGAGAAGAATAAGAGTGTTCTACTACTGTAAAAATGATTTGATGCCTTACAAAATGATTGGAGTCCCCTTTATATAGGAGGAAAAAATCCCAATATAGTACATTCCTCATAAAAGGAAAGGATTTTATTGGTACATGTGTATAACGGCCTAGTACGGATCTGTACTATTTCATACAAACCTTATCCTTTAATTAATGCCCTGGTCCACGTGTTCCTGAGAAATTTCCGCTCTTTCTTGATTGACTTCGAGATTGTGATGCCCTTCATATAGATCGTGACAGGCCTTCAATTAACTTCCTCAAGGAGGGTGTCCCTCAGTCGGATCCAATCTCCACTTTGAGTCTCTCAGGCTCGGACCTATAGCCCGTTTGAAGACTTTAAAATATCAAGCTCCTCGATTTTGACCACATAGAATTTTCTTAGGCTCGCCAAGTATTATCATCTCTTTATGGACAGGTTTTCATCTATTTCATCCCCATTGACTAAGTTAACTTAGAAGAGCGCTCCTTTTAGATGGTCTGACAAATGTGAGGAGAGCTTTCAGAAGCTCAAGACTACTTTGAGTATGGCTGCAGTTTTGGTATTCCCTTCAAGATTGGGGTTGTACATTATTTATTGTGATACTTTACACGTTGGTCTTTGGTGTGTGTTGATGTAGGATGGTAGGGTGATTGACTATGCGTAGCGACGGTTAAGGTCCCATGAGAAGAACTATATAGTACATAACATGGAGTTAGCAGCTATTGCGCACGCGCTTAAGATTTGGAGGCATTGCTTATAAGGCATGTCTTATAAGGTTTACACTGATCACCGGAGTCTCTAGTATTTTTTTTTTATACAGAAGAATCCGAATTTGAGGTAGTGGAAATGGTTGGAATTGTTGAAGGAATATGATATCACTATTCTGTATCATCCGAGGAAGGATAATGTAGTAGCAAATGCCTTGAGTAGAAAGGCGGAGTATTCTAGCGGTGGAGAGACCTTTGGTTATGGATGTTCAAGTTTTGGCTAACAGATTCGTCAGTTTGGATATAACTAAGACAGGTAGAATTCTCACTTGTGTTTTTGTATAGTCATTCTTGTTTAAGCGCATTAAGGCTCACCAGTATGATGATCCTCATTTGCTTGTCATTGAGAACACGATGTCGCGAGGTGGTGCTAAGAAGGTGACTACCGGTGATGATGGGATATTTAGGCTTCAAGGTCGGATATGTGTTCCTAATATTGATGGTTCACAATTCACAGTATTTTATTCACCTATGTGCTACGAAGATGTATTGTGACTTGAAGAAACATTATTGATGGTGAATGATGAAGAAGGATATTGTTGGACATGTGTTGAGGTGTCTAATTGTCAGCAGGTCAAGTATGAGCATTAGAGACCGGATGCTTTGTTTCATAGAAATTAGATATACCATAGTAGAATTGGGAGCATATCATTATGGATTTTGTGGTAGGGTTTCCATAGACATTGAGGAGATTTGATATTGTTTGGGTCATTGTGGATAGGCTGACCAAGTCTGCGCATTTCATTCCGGTCAAGACATCCTACACTTCTGAGCAGCTGGCTGAGATCTATCTTAGAGAGATTGTCTGCCTACATGGTGTGCTTGTGTCTATCATCTCGGATCGAGGCACTCAACCTACATTACACTTTTGGAAAGCCGTTCAATGTGAGTTAGGCACGCAAATGGAGTTGAGTACTACATTTTACTCTTAGATGATTGGGCAGTCCGAGCAGACCATTTAGATCTCGGAGGATATGTTTAGAGCATGAGTTATTGATTTTGGAGGTTGGTGGGATCAATTTCTACCATTAATAGAGTTTGCCAACAAAAACTACCAGTCCGGTATCCAGATGGCACTTTATGAGGCATTATATGGGATGTAGTGTCATTCTCTGGTTAGGTGGTTTGAGCCGGGTGAGGTTAGTTTGTTGGGTACAGATTTGGTTCAAGATTCTTTGGAGAAGGTGAAGCTAATTCAGGAGCGACTTTGTACAATATTGTTTTGGCTGAAGAATTATGCTAATAGGAAGGTTGTGATGTGGCTATCATGGAGCGTGAGAGGGTGTTTCTTAGAGTTTTGCCTGTGAAAGCCATGATGAGGTTTAGGAAGAAGGGCAAGTTGAGCCCTTATTACACTAGTCTATGTGAGGTTTTGGAGAGAGTGGGTGAGGTGGCTTACAAGCTTGCTTTGCCACCTAGCTTGTTAGGAGTTCATCTGTTGTTTTATTTTTCTATGCTTCAGAAGTATCATGAGGATCAGTCACATATGTTAGATTTTATTTTGGTGTAGTTGGATGATAACTTGGCTTATGAGGAGGAACTAGGGGCCATTTTGGACAGGAAGATTTGGAAGCTGAGATAGAAAGAGATTGCATCAGTGAAGGTTTGGTGGGGTCAATCGGTTGAGGAGGCGATATGGGAGACCGAGCATGATATGCAGAGCAGATATCCTCATCTTTTTGGAATTCCATATATTAACTCGCTCGAAGATGAATGTTTATTTAAAAGGGGGAGAATATACCGACCCGACCGATCATTTTGTGTATTGAGCCCCAATCCCCTATTTGATGCTTTTTGTATGTGTGTTTGTGGTTTTGTGACTTGCGTAGGTAGTTGGCTTGGCTTCGGGAAGGTTTGAGGGTGAATTGAGACATTTAGTCTTATTTTGGATGCTTAAGTTGTAAGAGTCGACCAAAGATTGACTTTTGAGTAGACGACCTCGAATTGGCATTTTGATAGTTCCAATAGGTTTGTATGGTGATTCTGGACTTAGTTATATGTTCTGATTTGAATTTGGGGGTTCTTAGGATGTTTTGTCTCTATTTATCGAAAGTTGACAATTTGTAGATTTGGAAAGTCATAATTTTGACCGAGGGTTGACTTTGATGATATTAGAGTCAGGTTGTTATTCTAGAACCTGGTATAGGTTCGATATATCATTTGGAACTTGTGTACAAAGTTTAGTTGGAATCCCAATTGGTTAGGCTTGAATTGGACACTTGGTTGCAAGTTGGATGTTCTTGAACTTAAGAGAATGATTTTGATCTTCGATTCTTGATTTTGGTGTAATTCATGGTGTTTTTAGCCCTTGAACAAGTTTGGATTAGGTATTGGAAGTTGTTGGTATGATTGGACGAGGTCCCGGGGGGCTCGAGTGTGATTCGGTGTAGTTTCAGATCATTTTCCCTTGGTTTAGACTGCTGTTTTTTTTGTCCAGGTTTCTTCTTTGCGCGTGATCGAGGAATATGGGAGGCTAGTAGGTGGTTTGTTCTTCGCGTTCACAACTTAGGGATAGTGTATAGATTGATGCTTCGAATGCCCAGCTTTCAGGGGTTGTGATAGAAGGTAGTGGGCTGGGGCGGGAGCTTCGCTTTCGTGTGCGAGGGTCGCGTTCCCGTAGGCTCAACTGGGCAGGCATCACATTTAGGAGGGGGGACTTTGCGTTTGCAAAGAGCAGCAGCAGTTGGTGGAATTTTGGCCTTTGCGATCGCGATGCATTTCATTGGGCAAAACATTTAAGTTATTTTTTTAGAGATTTTACCCTTTTTCATATTTTGAGCCTTGGACTTCGAGAGTGGGAGGTTTTTTAAGAGCAATTTCACTACATCATCCGAGGTAAGCAGTTTTCACTTAGATTTGACTTTATATCTTTTTTTCCCATGCATTTCTACATCTAAAAGAATTTATTTTAAAGGAAAATTTGGGAGTTTTGTCTACAACTTAAGAGGGTGTATTTTAGGGATTTGAAGGTTGAGTTAGAGTCAGTGTTGGAATCTAATCGTATATTTGGACTCGTGGGGTTATGGGTAATCGGGATCTACCCCTTAACTCAAGTTTTGAGTGTGTTAGCCCAAACTAGATTCGAACTATATTGTCTGGAATTGATTCCTGTGGCTTTGTTTGATGTTATTGAGTTGTATTTGACTAGATTCAACTCGTTCAGAGGTTGATTTGAGAGGGAAGTCTATTTTGGAAGGTTGAAGATTATCTGGTTGAGGTAAGTCTCTTGGCTAAACTTGTTAAGAGGGAAATCCCTAGGATTTGACTTGATTGCTATGTGTTTTAGGTATTAGGGGTGGTATATACACCAGGTGGTGAGTGTATATGCACTTACCAAGTTACATCATGATTAGGGTAGAATTGAGATACTTTATGCCTTGTTTTGGTTATGTGCTCATTTGATTCATGATTTATTTGGCTTATATGACTATGTTCACTCTCGTATTCATGTTATAGATCATTCCTAGGGTTATGATTATTTATGAAGGCATGGAAACTTGTTCTTGATATTTTGAATTTCTTGGACTATTCGTAGTCATACAGAAATTCCATGAGAACATATCCGCATGATTTTACTAAGTTTGTGTGCATTTTTTATCTGTAATTCTTGAGCATATGCATACATTTTG